>NW_019174364.1:293415-714698 GCF_002260705.1 Seriola dumerili | reverse complement strand
TTATAAAGAGTCTCCACTTCTTTAAATTTTAAGTGGTTATAGCGTCTTTCAAGTTTTCTGATGGCATACATTTTTGTTTGTAGAAAATATAAAGTAATAATGGAGCAAACTGGTGTAGAGAAATGAGAGAGAAATTAAATGAGGGGGAAGGTGCAGTGCATTAAAAGCCTTTGTTTAGTCAGGCATGATTTAAAAAAAATGCAGACCTGTTTCAACCTGCATGCTAATTCAGGCGTTATTTAAGACAAGATAATAACACCTGGTTTTAAACACAATCCACCCACACGTTAACATTTACATCACCCATCATCAGTCATCAATGTTTTATTAACTGAAAAATAACACGTGACAATCACGTTTTTCACCCTGTATTCAGAAGCCAGAGTGTTCTGAGTATTCACTTTTACCATTATCTCCGTCATGTTCTACAGTTTTCTTCTCAGTGTGGTAACTTTTTAACACAACTCACGGTTTGCAAACTGTGGTGTGGGTTTCCTCAGATACACACGGTGAATGGCGGGTCCGCGATGTGCGTGTGCAATCTTTTCTGTTTCTTCTTGTCCTACGAACAAGGACTGCCAATATCTGAAGTGGCTGCCTCTGGTTAAAAACACCACTACATAATTTGTGTTGTAATATTTACACTCAGTGTTCACTTTATTAAATCCTCTCTGTTTACCTGAAGAGCTGCCCCCGCAGATAATTATAGAGCTGATCTTGATCAAAATTCTTTCATAACCAGTAAAGAATTTAAGGATACTTATCAAAAATGTGTTAATTACATTATCTGAAATTTTTATATATATACATAGTTTCTTTTTCAAAATTCATGCCAGTAATTATACCAACCTCAGAAATATTATTTGTCAGGCTACGATTAAAAACGTGAATTTCCACAAATTTTTGGTTTTCAGCTGCATTTGAAAGAGTAGGGTTTTTTTTTTTCAAAACTGTTACCATGATCAACAAACTTCACTTTTCAGATAGCACTTTCTCTATTCCCCTTACAATTAGAACCAAACTGTGTTTGCCTTTCTTGGAAATGTGTGATTTACAGCTAAGTACCAGCTAATTTTTAGGAAATTGTGATTAAAGTTTCCAGGAAATTATCTGAATACTAGGATCTGCAAAATAAAGTGTTGCGCAGGTTTCACAGTAGCTCGACTGTCTTGCCAGTGTCTCCACTTGGTTTCAGAAACATGATCTAATCTAAGATGTTCAACTTATCACTGCAACTTCTTGATTGCAAGAAACAAAAATAATGCCATTCAAGTCAAGATGGTCCACAGTCCCAGCCAGTCTCTAACTGTGTTCTGTCTGCTGTTTGGGGCTGAGCTGATAGTGTACAGTAGTTTTTTTGTTGTTGAAGACACTGCTATTAGAGCAATGAGTGAACCCAAAACAGTAAAGTTGAAGCTAAACAATGAGCTAAGTATGAGCTGCAGATTCAAATGATTCATCACTATGACGTCTTTCACACTGTCACATTGTTTTGATACATTGTTATAATTAAAATATTGATTATAGCTACTTTAACCTTAACCCTAAAACAAATTATCAATATAGTAAGATAATAATAATAACCCTAAAACATTAACAAAAAAAGAAGAAAAAAAAAAAAAAAAAAAAAAAAAAAGCTTTCCATCTGAAATGAATTGTGGAAAGTGGCATTCAATGGACGAACATGTGTTACAGGACCTGGTTTGGCATTTATTGCCTATCCACGTGCAGTAGCCATGATGCCTTTACCTCAGCTATGGGCTATATGCTTCTTCGTCATGGTCATCTTGTTGGGTGCAGATACACAGGTGAGATAAAAACAAACAAACAAACAACATATTTGCATTTAGCAACTATTAATCATTAAATTACCTTCATACTTTAAACTTTAAAATTGTGAATTCCAGTTAATCTTAGTTATTTTGGTTTTCAATGAAGTGTTTCAATTAGCTCATTGGTCTGTGTCTCTGGCAGTTTGTGAGTCTTGAGTGCCTGATGACCTCAGTGACGGACATGTTTCCCACTGTGTTTCGAAGAGCTTATCGCCGAGAGCTGCTGCTGCTTTGTCTCTGCTCTGTTTGCTTCTTTCTCGGCCTCCTTCTCGTCACAGAGGTGAGAACTCAAATTGGTGGTGGTCTCCCAGAAATGTTCATGTTTGTGATCAGTTCACAGTGAATAAAAGTTAGCCTGTGGACTGTCCAGAAACAGGCCGATACTGATTATGGTCAATGTGTCATACAGCACGATGAGCTGCTAATCTAACTGAAATGAAGTGTGTTGTTTTTGTGTTGATGTGCACTAACACTTGAACCTCTATCTTCCTGCAGGGTGGCTTGTATTTCCTTCAACTCTTTGACCATTATGTTTGTAGTGGCAACAATCTTCTTCTTCTTTCAGTGTGTCAGACGATAGCAATTGGATGGATATATGGTGAGTCATTATGGTTATCCTGCCTTAATCAACAGTATACTTTTATGTTTATTTTGTGCATGTTGGAATTGTCTTAATTCTAACAAATCATACGGTTTTAGATGGTTGAATCATGGTTAAATAAGTGTTCACTGGAAAAAAGTTCTCTTAACAGTCACAATGACTCATTCTTTGTGACAAATTATTAAAAGCCTTTTTTCCCCTGGTTTGTCGTGTTTTTGGACTGAAGCAGACTGAAGCCACTGAGTGAGACCACAATATGAACTGTTGGTTGGTTCAGCTCTGATTTGTATCTGTTTGTTCCAGCAAATCTGAAACATCTGAATAAATTCTCAATTGGAGCCAGACATCACCCTTTTCAGGCCAGCATCTTCGGCTAAGCACCTGTTGTGCAGTGTAGTGGATCGTTGTCCAGATCGTACTAGGTTGAGGGTGGATAACATTCCTGTCTAACCTGAGAGTCCACCAGAGTGGTGGTTGGTGGATGGTGGGAGTACAAAATGCATGACTGTCACACCAGATTAAAATGGATTGAAACAGAAAAGGTTGTGCACACAACCCCGCACCCAGACATTGAGTTGTGGTCAACCAAAGACTGGGAAATAAGTTTGGTTGAGTTGGGATGAGGGATGCAAACAGGCCCACAATAGAAAGGTCACAAAGTACCCACCCTTAGGGCAGGAATACAAAGACAAGGGATGGCAGTCATGGTTTGATCCCCGTGGAGATCAGTTGCAGAGGTTTCCCAGCCAAATCAACATGGCGGTTGTTGTCAACTCTGTGCCTGGATGAAAGAAGCAAGAAACAAGCAGCTTGCCTAATGGGGGAGGAGGCACAACGAGCCCCTCTCACTGGATATGGAGTAGGAGGGAAGCTGGAAGCCAAGAGTAGATGGACAGTGATTTACCCACCACTGCTGGCCCACAAACTGCAGAGTGTTGTGATTAAGGGTTGGGTACGACCTGATGACATCTATTCCTAGCCAAAGGCTACAGTTACCTCATAAGGTAACCGGAGAATGCACCCCAACAGGTTTATATCGCAAGCTTTTGGCTCAAGAGATATTAAAAAATATCAGAATCATGTAAATTCACCCATGTAATGTCAATACACACACACACTGTGTAGAAAATGTCTGCAATCCCTCCTCCTTAACTATTTTGTCTAACTGACTGATAAAAAATTATAGTCTGGAGGACAAGCCTCTATCAGTGTTGCTACACCAGCAACACGGGAGGTCTTAAAAAAAATTAATACAAACATACTATGCAAATTGTTTTCAATTAACAGGTCAAAACGGATTTGTTAGCCAACGATCTGACATTATAAAGAGCTAATTTCAGATGTAGGGATTTTGTGACAGGACAGGAGACTGACTGTGGCTTAACAGTGACATATTTAACATCACTGAGTAATCTGATTGGGACTGAGACATCGTCTGAATGCCTTGGGTGATGTGGAGCAGAGGGTCAGGTTTGAGGAGAGAGATACAGGCTGTCCTTATCCACACATTCTTGTTTGGGTATGGCATCCCAAGAGCATGACTGACTCTGGATCCAGTGATGTGTGGAGGAACCCCATCAGATTTAAAGCAGTCTTTACAGTTCCAAAAGATATCGAAATTGTCAATAAACTTTGAGGCACACGGATTTCAGCCATGCAATTCCTTTCCCTAACGTTGGAATTGGGGCTGAGATGAGAGCTAATGGCTTTTTCACTCTTACCTGCTTGCTTAGAGTTCCCAATAAGAATAGTGTCTGGAGTGGAGTTAGCAATGTTTCTTCCGGTCTAGCAACGGTTTTGGTGATGTTTCTTGAGTTTTGGTTTGCCTTAATGCCTCCTGGGCATCTGCCCAGAATGCCTATTCAATTATCCATCCATGCTCACATATATAATATCCCAAATTTTAGGACACCTGCTATCTATACCACAAAATACATCAAATTGATTAGAAAATAAATTTAAAAAAATCATTCAGTCACTGTTTTTCAACCCAAACCTTATTAAAATACTGATTCACAAATCTTATATTTGTCCAGTGGAGTATCTTGTAGGCCTTCAAAAACTATGATCAATCCCCTTAAATAACAGGAGCTAACTCACAGCATGTCCATTGATTTAATTGGTCAAAAAGTAGGTCTCAAACCATGCTTTCAATAAAACTTTTATTGACTGTTTCTGCCCCAGAAACATAAAGCTGTGAAAAATGAAGTCAATAAGACCTGAGAAAAAGGATGCTATGAGACAATTTTTTGTTGAATATTCAAATTTAAGTTATGATGTCCAATGTTATTGATATGTCTCTTAATAGAAGGACTAACTCAAGAAGAGAATCTGAGTTATTATTTGTTTGTTAGTTTTATCTTAGCACATATACAGACTATGGGAAGTGGCACTGATATTAACCGATGAATACCAAGAATTTCCAGAAAAGAAATATCAAAGATATCTGAGGTCATTTAGATGTAGTGACACCATTACATGGTTTGTCCACCAGAGAGCACTGGCACATTTACTTTTCAACTTTTCAAAAGCCACGCTTTTTAAGTCATAATTCTTTAATACCTAAATTTAAGGGATTATACCACCAATACATAATTGTAAATTTTTGATCAGTTTCAGCCTCAAAAATCCAGTACTGGTCATCTTATAATTTATCCTCAAAGTGGGACTGCTGTGCATAGTTACTCTATATGAGGATAAACAAAACACCTTCTTATTCTTATTCTAAAACTGTGAAATTACTCCCTCAATTACACTATTAGCAAGTGTTATTATTGATGCTCACTGGGTTTAAAACCTGTAACTGGTTTATTCACTGTTAAATGAGGTGAATGTGAATGTTATCCCTTACTCTGTTTGCTTTTTACAACAGGGCATGCACTTCTGCCCAATACCTCACTCCTGGGGTACTTTGTCAGTTGATTTTGAGTAGATATTTTGTCCTCACATTAATTCCTATGTTCTCTTTTACATTGAGCTTTGTTCCCTCCATCACTCCCGTTTAAGCTCATTTAAGCTTGATGGACATCGAATCCTCTTGAGGAGGGGTGTTTGGTTTCTTTGGCACTCTTTGTTTGAATGTGAATGAATACAAAAGATCTAAGAGAGCTCTATACATTCACTTTATAAAAACACATCATTCACCCTGCCCCCACCTCTCCATCCCCCTACCAATTGTCAAAGGGGATTTAAATACTGCTTCACAGGGGGTTGAGGTTAGGGTGAGAAAATATGTGACTGAGGTATTATTAACTTAAGGAAACTTAGAGTAGGTTAACTATTGTAACTGTGTCAAGCACCCACACATTACAACACATTATATTAATGTGTTAAATGTTTCACATTGCATAAGCTTGATTATATAGCAGTAATATATTAATAATAGATGTTAACACTGGTGAATGATATGAGGCGTATGTAAGTGAAACAACTATAATCTACCAGTTGCCAGTGCTGTGGGCATTAAAAAATATTCATTCAGTCAGGTGTGAGACACTCAGTACAGAGCAGTGTCAATAAACATCATCATTTGTGAAATAGATTTACACATCACACTTGTTTGCATAATTGCAAACAAGTGCATTAACCTTATCTATGGGCCTTTACAGCTAAGCAGTACATTTTTATAACTGTACAAACCTAAACACTCCACTCTGTAGGCCTGCTCGACATTTCATATTTGACGACATTTCATTTGTAACTTTTTTTAATCAGTATTCCTAATTTTGTCTAATATGAAAATAGTGAAAACTGGTTGAGATTTATGTTTTGAAATGTGTGTTTAAGGCACCGAGCTAAAGTTCTGGGTGACTGTGTAGAATACCTTTTGATTTCTACAGATTTTACGTTAAACAGGCCACTAACTTTCCTTCTTATTACCAGGTGCAGACCGTCTCTTTGACAACATTGAAGATATGATTGGTTATCGTCCATGGCCAATAATGAAGTTTTGCTGGCTTTACATTACCCCTGCTGTTTGTCTGGTGAGTGAAATAAGGTTTCTGAAAAGAAGTAGTAGTTTGATTAATTTGTCCATAAAACAGAAAAGTGATTCCTTTCCGTGAGTTAAGGCAATGAACAAATGCTAACTGAAGTGGCTTTGTTTCACTTCCTTTTGGTCATTATAACATCACATTCATTGATGTTTGGAGTTTACTGCCATTCTCCTTCTGTCCTCAGATTTCATCACTGACTCCTATTCGCCCTGTAGATAGTGGGAGTTGAGGAATGAGGAAGAGATGTAAATGAAGTGAGGATTTTAAAAATGTGAATTCTAAAGAGTTTCCTGAGAACTTAATTTGGACAAACAGACTACATCTGTGAGGTGTCAGTTTGGAGGGATGGAAACACTCTTTTCTTTGTTATTTGGGGTGAAAACACAGGTGTATTTTTACAGAAAAAATATTCCCTGCTGCGAGGTGATGCAGAGAGTAAGGAAGAGAGAGAATGTCATATATCTCCTATGTCTTCATGGAATATATCTCCTGGAAACATAAGACATGGTTTATGTTGACATTCAGCAGGACAAATATTGTCCTTACAATAATACACGAGATGGAGGAGAAAGACAAGAGAGTAAAGAAAAAAAATTAAACCACCGAACACATGGATTAGGAAATGAAAAGTTATACAACCAGTGTTCGCAATCAGCCACCAGACCACAGGGGGTTTAGTCCCAGTCTGAACAATGAAACCAGGTTCAGCATTTCTAAAGCACATTGAAGTGTTGTCCATGAACAGATTTCAGTGAAACTATATGAAAATAACCATTTTTTGTTGTTGTTGTTGATGTTGTTGCGGTCAGGGTACCTTCATCTTTTCATTGGTGAGATACAAGCCTCTCAAGTTCAACAAAACCTACGTCTACCCGACCTGGGCCTACGCTTTGGGCTGGTCTCTTGGGCTGTTCTGTGTTCTCCTAGTCCCACTGTGGATCATCTTTAAAGTTACTCAGATGAAAGGGACGATATGGCAGGTATGTACTAAGTAAAGAAAAAGACCTACTTATGTGATCATTACAATATTAGATCCGTTGAGATTAATATGAAAGTTTTTTATATGTTGATCTGTCTGGGTTTCAGTTGAATTTTTTGCCTCGATAAGAGAAAGTACATTTGTTCCTTTAATTTGGTTTTAATCAAACCCAGGCTGGGGTACTAGGAACATTTTTTTTATGGTTTTATTTTTGTGTGTCTTTTGTAATGCGTTTAATTTTGTTCTCATTTAAGCAATGGCATACAAGTGTAGTTTCAGTTTCATAACCTTAGTTATTATCGTGACTATTTAGACTTAAAAGGGACTGAAAAGGGAACACACAGTCTAGGGATAACCCCATGTGGTAGACTCTGCTTTCTGATCTAATTAGCTGTCTGAAGGACACAGATTATGTAGTGTGAGAACAGTCTGTTGGCAGGACTTTGACAGAAATACCAGTCAATTGTTTGATAAACATCCCAGAAGTCATCTACTCAGCTGATCTGAAACGTCTGTTTGAGCCCAACTTGTTTCTGTTGATATTTATATCCCATTTTCCCATTTTTGTCACTACCTCCAAACATTTTTTTTAGTAATGTAGTTAATCAATTAATGTGGCCTGTATCCAGGTAAGTGTCAAAAATGTAATCTTAAATTAAATTTTAAAAAATCAATTAATCAATCAATCAATTAAGCTCCATAGCTACTTTGGCTAGTAGTAATAATAAATAATAATAATAATAATGATAATAATAACACATTACAACTCCATAATAAACAATAAAAAAAAAACCTTCCCTCGTGTGCAAACAACTGTCACATTTATAATTTACAGATGTGTGACATCTCCTGAACATCTGCAACCACATGCAAAAAAAGTGACTGCCAATAAAAAGTATTTTGAAGAAACTGAACTCAGTGCTTTCTAAGATTTTTCATGACGTGCCGATACCCTGTAATATAAGGTAGTGAAGAGAACAACATAGTACACAAATTAAGAACTATCAGCTTTGTCAGGATCAGGATCATGGTGAGCTAACAGGTCACTCCTACTTTGCAGAAAATGAAAACTGTCACTGAAGTGCAATTCAACAGTGAGACCAATTTAAATCCAGCAACACTTACAAGTATAAGCCACTGTTGTCAAACAAGCATCAGAGTCTAAAGACAGACTTTAAGTTTTAAAGCTTAAAAAAAAAAAACAGCAGTGAATCAATGAGGCCCTCAAGACAGACAAGCTGATTAAGTAGATACAGCTGCACATGCCTCTGTGCTTGGCAAAATAACTCAACTTGACACTAATGATGCTTAAAAATGTGAGAAACTTAAGGTCATCTATTCGCTTGTGCCTATAAGTGTCTGCAAGCGTCTGATTTTTCATATTTTCCCACCATTTTGACAGGTAAATCTGTTGGCACGCTAAATACCAACATCATTAAAAAGCTAGAGTTGCAACTAACAATTATTTTCATTACTGTTTAAACTGCAAATAATCTTCTCAGTCAGAAGTTTGAGCATTAGTTATTGGTGGAAAAATGCCTCTGTTGCTTGTTTTGTACAACTAACAGTCCAAAACTGTTCAGACATTTAGTTTAGGATTACACAAGACAAAGAAAAACAGTAAATTGCCACATTTCAAGTTCTTGCCATTTTTTAACTGAAAAATTATTCAAACAATTAATCAGCTGTTATGATACTTGGCAATTAAATCTTATTGTTGGACTAATCAATTAGTCCACTAATCTTTTTAAAGTAATTCTAGTCACAGAATATACACTTTGAAAGCATAAATTCAGAAAATGCCATAGTTTTAAATAAGGCTGCAACTAATGATTATTTTCATTATCAATTAATCTGATGATTATTTTTTTTTCAATTAGATTGGTTGCAAAAACATCAGTAAATAGTGAAAAATGTACATAATTTTCTAGAAGCCAAGGTGATGTCTCGAAATAGCTTTCTGTATTAGACCAATAGTCCAAAGCTCAAGGATATTTAATTTACTACAACATATGACTGGAAAAAGTGGCAAATTCTCACAATGCGAGAATGAACGTTAACAATGAATCAATTGTCGAAATAGTTGCTTTTTATTTTTCTTTTGTTCAACTAATCAATGAATCGACTAGTTCATTCATTCAATTAATTCAACTGTTATTTAAATTTTGAAGAATTATTGAGGCCATGCCCTCGTTTTCAGTTATGTCGAGATAGTAGTATACACACAAAAATAATTAACAAGAAAACTAACAACACATAGCATCAAAAACCTCAGCATCCTCTTTTATTTCACGGTGACCACTGCTTTGGAACAGCAGGTCTCGGTGCAGAGGAACCAGAAAAAAATTTGAACTTGACTCATCTTTTGGCAAAAGCTCAAAGCAACATCATCCAGCAACACAGCACGCTGGTCAGTCCACTGCTGTATGTGCAAGTATAAATTCCTGGTCGATTTCTCTAAACTTACCCAAACAGGCCAGGACAGCCATAAAACCTTACCGTTGGATTTGACTTGTCAGGGGACAGGACTGAAAACATCACAAAAGCATTTCTCTGTAAACATTTAATAATAATGAAAAGGCAGGGGATCACCAAAGTTATTACAATTCATCCTGAGGGTGGTATGAATATCTGTACCAAATCTCATGACAATCCATCCATTAGTTGCACAAGATTGCAATATTCCTCCCTCAGTGCTCCTCCCTGTTTGTTAAACTATTGCCACATTAAGTTGTAAGATCTATATAACACATATATAATGTGACAATAACAGACAGGGAGGAACACCGTGAGAGCCTGTATACTGTTTGCGTTGTTTATTATATGATTGTATATGTTGACTGGTTTGGGATACCCACTGCACTGCACTTTTAGTAAAAATTTTTAGCTATTGTGAACTCACTGATAGTTGTATGACCAACCTTTTTCCACAGAACGTCAAGCAGCTTTGCCGCCCTGAAAACAAGACACACAACACGGTGAAGCAGCCAGAGCAGTGCCCTCTGAACCCAGACGACACTCTTACACCTGCTGCCAATGATTACAAGGGAAGTGGTGGGTCTGAGATGGAGATGCAAGTGTGAGGCACTGAACATTTTTGATAATGTTTTAAATATGATATTTTTATTTTTAACTCTAGGTTTTACAAGATGAGCATTTTTAAGAAATTATGATGAGCAATAAACTCTGCTGGGTTACCATGTCAGGTCTGCAACGTGCACGGTAAGCAGGGAGCTTTGTATCCCTATGCTAAACCAGCAAACACAGAATAGAGAAGACAAAGTTTATAAAGTTTTTAAAATCTATTTTCAATTAAAGCAATCCTTTAATGAGTATGATTAAGTTAAATCACCATCTTCATGTTTAAGTATCCTACCTCCATAGAGGAATAGGACGGCAGTCCTAATATTGTCACTGTCCACGGTGTCACAGTTCATTCATTCATTATTTCCTGCCTTTCAGCCACCTGATTCTTCCCCACCCTCGTCACTTTGATCCACTCACCTGTTCCCAATTCCCTAATTAGCTCTTAGTATTTATACCGGCCCATTGCCACTTATTCCCTGTCGGATTGTCTACTGTGCTTTCTATGCCATAGCTTGCCAGCCTTTCTTTCCTGCCTTTTTTTTTTTTTTTGGATTTTAAGTTTTTGCCTACTCCGTTTGCCTGGCTCAGCCCACATGCTGACCTCACCTATTGTTTGCCCTTCTGCCTGCCAAGCCTTAATAAAGTTGTTTTGAACTTTAACCANGATTGTCTACTGTGCTTTCTATGCCATAGCTTGCCAGCTTTTTTTCCCTGCTTTTTTTTTTTTTTTGGATTTTAAGTTTTTGCCTGCTCCGTTTGCCTGGCTCAGCCCACATGCTGACCTCACCTATTGTTTGCCCTTCTGCCTGCCAAGCCTTAATAAAGTTGTTTTGAACTTTAACCAGTGTCTCTGAGTCATGCTACTGAGTCCTCCTAAACCTGAGATTTTAAAAATCCCCAGCTCCAATGACTGTGGCAGCTGATGTATTCATTCAATGCAGAATGACTTAGAAAGGAATTGATGTGTTAAATCTTTCCCTTTTATTCTGTGATGAATATATATGTTTGATAGGGTCTGCTATACACGTTATATCCGTAGATCCAGGTGAAGGACGGATTGAAATGTAAGTATAAATATTGCCTTTATTAATTGGTTCTATTAGCTATCTATGATATATATTATGTTGTTATATTTATCTACAGTATAGTTTTGCACTTATCTCTTGTTATAGTACAGTGGGGACCATAAGCATTAAGTCTTCCACTGTGAAAAAGCAAATTATTTGTGTCAGCACAGTCTACAGTTTGCTTTGCTGTGTCAGGTGGGTACCAGCTCACCACACTCATCACATCTCACCAAACGATGTAGTTTATTTATGGGTCGTCACAGTTTATCATATGGAGGAATGTTTCGGTGAACAGTTTTTTCCTACCTAAGTTCTGATGTGTCACAGAGGTTGTCGTCCCTTGCTAAATGATTTCTCTGCTTAGGTGGTTACTACCAAGTCAAAATGTATAGAGTATTGAAGTGAGACTATTTTTAAGTCCCGGGTTCAAGAAGTATAAGTGCTATTCATATGAACAGAAAATCTTAGGGGGCCTCCATCTGAAGCAATTCCAAGGTTTAGAATGGGAATGAAATCGTCCCTTTTGAATCACCACAAAATCTGGTTAAAAATTAAGAGTGAGCATTCAAAGGTAAAAGAGTGTGTTATTTAAACCAAAGAGAAGTCGACTACAATGGGTGGGGGAACATAGCAGGAAGAAATATCCAAACACTGAGCAGAAAAAATCTCTGAAGCTACAGATTATGCCTTGTAGGAACCTGCAATGTTGTCATGGTTTGCCATGGCAGACACTTTTTGTTAGTTTTGTTTGGACTTTTCTCACTTCCTGTTTTATTTTGTATTGGTTTCCTTGTGTGTCTCTGTCTTTGCTTCCTGTCTTGGTCCTGTTTCTGTGTGGTGATTGTCTGCCCCGCCCTAATGTGTTTCACCTGTGTTCAATCACCCTTGCCTCCCTTGTCTATATAGTCTTTGTGCTCCCCTTTGTCTGTGTCGGTTCGTCTGTTGTTCTCTGGGTTTTCCTCGCTCTGTTCATGTCTTTTTAATCATCAATCTGTTCACGTGGCCTGTTCATGTCTGGTATGTCCCTGAGCTGTCCATGTCTGGTTTGTCCTTAGTCTGTTCATATCTGGTTTGTTTTTGGTCTGTTCATGTTACCTCTTCATGTTCTCCTGTTGTCATCCCCTGTGGTTCCCTGTGCTTGTGTATAAGTTCTTTTGTTAGTTTAATAAACCTGTCTGCACCTTCTCCCTTGTGTTGGCTGCATTTGGGTCCAGCCTTACCCCTCAAACCCTGAAATCACTTCACTTAGGGATTCTGGATGTATCGAGGTTCATGGGTACAGTAGTACTTAAAACTATTGGCAATATCAAAGTGAAATAAAAATCCCATTAATTAAGCCGAAATGTTTATTTACCAATAGCCTTAAGTCTCCAATGTCATTCAATTCCTACACCGCAGTGTTTTTATGTTGAGGAGCATAGTGTTATGGCAGCATGCCATTCCAGTGTTTTCCGTTCTTTCCCTGTCCTGTCTCCCCTATAGCTCTGCCCAGGCCCACCCTGATTCCTTCATGAGATGCACCTGGCCTAGGAAGGAAGGCTTTAAATTTAGATAAATTTAGCTCATTTTAGAGGAGTCTTATGAGTTTGTTGGGTCACTGGTGGAGTTTTGTGCATCCCTTAAGGCCACTTAAAGGTAGGGTGTAACAGTTGTCAGCAAGAAAAAAAGAAAATATGTGAAGCCAGGAAATGTATCATTTGACAGTGTTTGAAAAGTCAGTTGCGCAATCATATATTCATATATATCTTATCGTTTGACAGGCAGTTTTTTGGTAGTGGAGCCAGACTTTTAGACACCACTGTGGCTCTTTTACTGATGTTGTAAATATCCTTGACAGGTAACCAAACAGGAAAATGTATTCCAAATTGGGGGCAATGTCAAGGGCATTTGACAGGAGAGTGAAATTGATTCACTAAATTTGCTGAAGTAATAATACTGTCAGATGTAATATATATTCTGTCAGTGTAAGGAAAGTAAGTCTAAAACACTGCAGTTATTTATGTTATAACATTCATTGCTGTTCCCACTGCAAATAAGTCACGCACTTTCACTTTGCCTGGTTACTTAATGAGCAGGGCCAAACATTTTTTGTCAAATTATGTTCAGGCTTCAAAAAATCTAATTGTTTCATTTTGTATTGACTTTCATGTTGTATCTATACACCTTACATTTACATTATTTATTTTTATTGTGTATTGTTCTGGACTGTATATTACTTCAAAGAGACACAATTAAAATCAGTTTTCTATTCTATTTTAAAATCAATACATACAGGCTCAGACTTATGACATTTCTCCTGAAATTATGATAGAATTCAGTGGTGAAAAGTACATTTGCTCAAGTCAGCTACTTAAGTACAATCTTGAGGTACTTTACTACTTTACTTTTCATTTTATACGTTTGTCAGGTATCAGCTTTTACTCTCCCTCATTCCCTTGTGTTCATGTTGTTTTCCCCTTCCTTATGTTTATTGTCCTCAGTTTGTTTTTGTCTCTGTTTGTGTGTGTGTGTTTGATGGGTGTGGCCTTTCAGACTCCTGCTTCTGCCAAACCACCTGCACACCCACCACAGCTCAGCTCAACAAGCTCCTACAGTTTTTAAACCCTGACTCCTCACTCCACTCTTCACCAGATTGTCCATTCACTCTTGTGGTACCTTGCTATGGCCAAACTCCAAGTTCTGAGTTCATAATTTCTTGTGTTGCTTTTTGACTCAAGCCTAAATATTGTTTGCCCCTGCTCCCGCCTCACCCAGCTACTTGTTGTATCCATAAACCCCAGCCTGAGATCTGGCACCCAGCCTGCTCTGTGTTTGTCCTCCAGTCCAGCCCAGTCCTCTACTCTGCTGCCCATCCTGCCCTCCAGTGCTTCCCAGTCCCAGCCTTAAGCTATTATTCCTAAATTCTACAACAATAAATCCAAGGTATAGTATGGTATGATGGGAAGAGCTTTTAAGAGGCAGTAAATGCAAAAGAAACACAGTTTCCTATGTTGAGTTTGTGTCTTGGCTAACAGCTGTATTTAACAACCCAAATTGTTAAGGAAATGTATCTAACCATTTGCTCAATCTTCGACTGGGGACAAGGAGTGTAGCTGAATATTCAGTGGAGCTCTGGAGTTTGGCTTTAGATTCATGCTGGAATGATGAGGTGCTCCAAAGGGTTTTTGTTAAAGGATTAAATGGACTGCTCGAGGATGAATTAGCTTTCCAAGATGAATTCACTAACCTGTCAACATGTGTCCCTTGCCATCAGTTTAGATAGTCGTCTGCTGGAACATCCTCGTCCGTTTATTCCACCGCTCCAAGCTCCCTGCAAGCTGGTGATCCTGAGGAGGAGCCCATTCAGTTGGGTCGATCCAAACTTTCACTGGCTGAAAGACGGCGCAGGATGAGCCTGAGTGAGTGCTTGTGCTGTGGTCAGTCTGGTCACTTTATTGCTGCTTGAACAGTTCGACCAAAAGAAAGGACTCATCAAGGTCTGTATACTGGTGAGTCAAACTTTTCATGATGCCCCATCAAAACCCAGACTCCAAATCCAAGCTAATATTTGTTTAACTCGGCTCTCTCTGCGTCTCTAAGCGTTAGAGGTAGCTTTGCAATAAGGTTTTCATCTTGAGACATTAGACTCCCCTTGGCCAGCACTTTGGGAAATTCTTGGCCTCAGTAACTCATCGTAACATTCCTCTGATTCTGATCTTGTAACAGCAGAAAAACGATCCGGTTCTTGGCCACCTCTGGCTTAAACAACATGCATGCATGCGCACGCTTAAGTTGCGGCTTGTTTCAAAGGTTCCTGCAGTGGCAAGTTTACATACATCAGTCAACTACATGATCAGTTGATCATGAACAGTTTCATCATGTTGGCAATATGATGCAGCAGTCAGCCAAACATCCAACTAAGTAATGTTAGATGATACCATGTAGTAATTTGTAATTACCATGACATTAGGCAGCAGAGATGAATGAACTCAAGTAGTTTGCGTTTTGAATGATTTCATTTACTTATTTGTGCTGAGCAAATGAAGCCACAATGGAAACATCCGTTCAGGGGATAAGCTGCAATGCAGGCAGCAGTCAAGCGGAACTAGTACGCAAGGCTATGAAAACGTAGCTAAACTAGCTTTCATTTCCAGCAGCATGAAGCAGCACAAGCTGTCCAAGTGTAATAGGCTGACTTTGTCAGGTTTCTTTGCAAATGCATCACAAAAAACGCTGTCCGAAGAGTGAAAGATGAATGAAAGCATGATTTCTGCCTTTTCACCTTTACTAATTAACAATTGAATTCACTCTGCAGCTCAAAGGCTACTGGCCGCTACTTGCAATTTTTAAGATGGAATGTTTTCTTGCGTGTTACTCAATGCATGATCGAAGAATATTCTCTTTAAAAACTGACTCTAGGAAACTTTCTCTCTGGCATATTGGTCCAATTGAGAGTATTATAACCCTACTGCTGTCAAATTTAAGCTGCCTAGAACCATGAGAATTCACTCCCCTCCTTTCAGGTGTCACAGATAAAGCCTGTTTCTGGCAGTAACAACTTATATTTGTATTCCACTCTATTTCAGAGGAAACTGCTTTTTACTCCCCATCATCTAACAGTACTATACTTGTTACCAAGTAACTATACACTTTTTCAGATTTTAAATAAAAAACATGATCAATTTATATACTATGAATGAATTATATGAATGCATCAGTAATGATCTAAAAAAAGTATATTATATATATAAATATATATATAATACTGCTTACGCTTCAAGTAAGATTCTGAAGGTAGGTGTCCTGGGTCCAGGGTTTTTCCAATCTTCCTTGTTTTCTCTCTCTCGCTCTCTCTTTCGCTCGCTCACTCACTTGCATGCCTGCCTGCTATTCATTATCAGTCTAGCCTTCCCTCATCAATGGACCCTCCATTCATCCACTCACCGCCTGCCTTGCCTTTCTCTCAGTCACTTCCTCCATCATGGCTTCACCACTGCCATTCATCACGTGCTTGCCTCTCATTCATCACCCAGTCATCTCCTGCCTTGACACAATCTCCCTTTTATAATAAATATGCAATTCAACTCGCTCCTGAGTGTTCTGTTGTTCGGGTCCCCAAAGAACAGTAATTGATTATAACAGCGAGGACTACAGGAGTATATTTTCAGTGTGGTGGCGCTGCTTTGACTTGCGTAAATGATATGAATACTTCCGCCACTGGTGATTATTTCAGAGCTTTGGCAGGAAAGACCAAATGTTCTCGTGTGAAAGCTGAGAAGCCCACATTAGCAAGCAACAAGCTACAGTAGCTGCTGGAAGTGTCACTTTGCACTTAAAGGAAGGACCAGAGATCCTGAAGTGCTCCCTGCTGTGACCTTAAAATACTGAGCTGCACAGGAATAATCCTCTTGGAGCAGGAAAAGGGGGGGAGCTGTAACAGTGCTTTTGCAACTGCATTAGATAAGAGAGAGCTTATATGCCTATATAGTATACTTACTATATAATCAACTTTGTACTTTGAAGTTGAGATAGGACAACTACATGAAAGCATACCGTATAATCTATATGTTCATGTATTTTTATGGCTGTAAGCAGGGTATATTTTTCACCTGAACAGAAATAACCTCTTAATATCTTGTATGCAAGTGTTCTGTCACAAATATCATGCTGTGATTATTGTACATGAATACCTGACTAAAAAGGGACATTTTTCACTGTTAAATGAATTTTGCTTTGGGTATATCGGTTTAATGGCCACTTGCCATCACCCTGAAGTACCCCTGTTACTTGGATTGGCTCATTCTGGTGAAAACTTATATCACATATAAAGATTTATGTGTCTGGCAGCTTGGATCCTAAAATGTATGCCTTTGATTATTGGTCAAGTTTCCTCCAGACATGAGCAGTCTTTATGTACTGTTTCTGTCCGCTCAAGCTATGATGCCCAGAGTTGTGAAATCATCTGGCAATGCATATACATTTTCCTCTAAATATATCTATCTATAAAAAAGTGCTGTACTTGAAGGCAACTTGGCACTTTGGAGTTTAGCAAGGTGAAGCACGTGCAATGCACATAGAAAATAACACAAAATCAGCAATTAGAAATTCTCGGATCCCTGACAAAAGCTCACTTGGTGGCATTCAGAGGTAATTATCTGAAGTTCCTTATCTGAAGTTTTGTTGTGCAAAATGTATATTTATATATTTATATAAATTAAGATTTAAGACTGACAGGCTAATCTGTATTCGTGACTGTGTTAGAAATGTATTTGCCTTGGGTAAAACAACACGTCTACTGGTTATCAGTCATTCATACCGTGCTTTCAAAGCCTTCAATACCATGTCCAAAAAGGAATTAGTCACACTGAGTACTTGCTGGCAATTTACTCTTCGTAAATCTAGAGGTCCCCCTTGTGGCTAAAACACCTTGCAGTCTGTCAATTATGTAGCCCCGTACGAATTGTGCTTCAGACAGTCCCCAGCCAGTCAATGCAGACACTCGTGGATCTATGCCAGACTTGCCATAAGACCACTTCTTCCTCAGTGGTATGGCAGACTCTCTGTGCAGGCTGTTCCATCTCCCTCCAGAGATGACTTCACAAACAGTTGAGGAACGTGGAAAGTGGGGTAGTAAAAAGGAGTTCATCCTGTCTACAGCTGGTGCCATTATCGGACTTGGAAATGTGTGGAGATTTCCATATCTATGCTACAAGAATGGTGGTGGTGAGTATTTCTATTTATTACTCTCTCATATTATTATTCTTACTCCTACCCCACCTTAAAAAAATGTGTAGTATTGTGTCAGATCATTTACAAAACTTTTTACAACTCTTATATACTCTATAAACTAAAGAAACTGAAAGTAAATTGTTAGGATATTGTTTCATTATCCACCAAGACACAATTATTAGTTTGTTTTTTTTTTATTAGAGAATATAGTTATTTTATATATAGTTTTTATTTGCTTTATTTGACTTGTTAGGAAATTTTTCCTATAAGATATTTAATGAAAAAAAGTCACAGTGGACTAAGGGAAATCACACTTCTTAAACTTGAAAAATGCACAGTATCTTACATATGATAAACTGATGACTGCATTATACATTTATAGAAATTCTTTTTTTTTTTCTAAATCCCTGTATTTAGTCAAACCATGAAAACTGTACTGTATAACACTCTTCCTTTCTGTCTGTGTCTCCTTCTGCTTCACATGTGATGTTTAATGATCTGACAGGTTATGAAAGGCTATAAAAATATGTACTGCTTCCGTTTGTGCAAAGAGCAGAGTCACATTCTTTGCCGAATCCCTCCAATTTTTATTTACTTATAAAACACCACAGTCCTCAAACTGATTTCACATCCTGAGTGATTCAAACATGAGCAGTTTTTACACAAGGTGGTTCAAGTAAGGGTTTTTAAGTCATTCACCTGAAATGTAATTGGTTACAGTGAACCCGGCAACAACAGGCTTGACTAGTTATGTGTTCACTAGATAAGATGTTTTGTTTTTATTGGTGCTTCTGTCACATCTCTTACATGATGACTATACAACATCCATTAACCATTACTCTATTTTTAACAATTTTACTTGGTCAGATCACACTGTTCCAGGTAAAGAACCACATTTTATTGTGGAGATATACTATAACACCATGCTTTCATGCTTTCAATGCTTTCACCAATTTCAAGATCAACATTCAACAGTGGCAAATTAAATCCTTCCCAACTTTTATTTACTTATCATACTACATATGTCTACATATGTATATCATAATACATACTTATCATTGCATCTGTCACCAAAATTTCTGCATGTCTCCAACACTGAACTAACTGTGAACTGTAACTGATTTGAACTGATTTCAGCAGAGCTTGTACTTTTGAGCATTTGTTTACAGCAGTTTATGTGGCAACATAATTGGACTTTACTCAGAAACTTTAGTAGATAGATAGATAGATAGATAGATAGATAGATAGATAGATAGATAGATAGTTTATTTATCCCCTAGGGATAGACACAAAGTACAGTATTTTTGTAAAATGCTACAGCATTGTCGACAAGCACTTGGCACACATGGAATAACACAAAACACTGTCGGGTTTACGATTAAAATATGTGTTGTACAATATGGAGACAAAATCTTACAAGAGTTTGACGTAAGAGGGACATGCATTTCACTATTAATAGTATTCCAACAAAAAAAGAAATCACATGATTGGTCCTCTGTTGCTTATTCAAGACAGTTAGATAGATAGATAGATAGATAGATAGATAGATGGATAGATAGATAGATAGATAGATAGATAGATAGATAGATAGATAGATAGATAGATAGATAGATAGATAGATGGATAGATAGATGGCAGAAGAAGGTGTTCCTGCTTGGCCAAAACATGCAAAGCTATAGAATGAATGTTATATTGTACATATCAGCTTTTTACTGAAAAGAATATATTTGGATGTAACCCCTTATCAATCACAAGCATTTTGATTAGTTAAAGTAATTTAATTACATTTCACTTCTCAGAAACTGATTACAATTGCATTTTTTTTAATACTTTACTTAGGTAATCCTGTTACATGTAAGTTACACTACAACACTGATCATTTGAAATAGTAGTATTGTGTCAAAGTCTGTTAAAAATCCAGATGATCCTTAATTACAGAATCCCCAAAAAAGCACTTGTATGAAAAAATGTTTACTCCGCTGCACAATTTAAAAAAAAGGTTCGTGACTGTTTCATATCCAGATAGCTGCAAATCCTCATATTCTGATTTATTGAGATATTTATACACACAGAATTTAGACACTCCCAAATTACACAAGTTTTATCCAAGTGTTCCAGTAACAGTGAGACAGTGAGCCAGCATGAACAACAGCAGGATCCTGACACTGAATAAACCTGTTTTTTCATATTGTGACATGTCATAGAAACGTGTCTGTGAAAAACGCCTGGGGTTAATGAGCATGTCTCGAACTCAAAAGATTTATGGCAAGCACAGTTCATGCATCAATGTCTGTAGAAAAATCCAAGAAATAATCCAGTCAATCTAAGGGATTCTTGTGCTTCACTAACACTTGCAGGGGCATTCTTCATTCCTTACATCCTGTTCCTTGTGACTTGTGGTATCCCCCTGTTCATACTGGAGATAGCACTGGGCCAATACACCAGTCAGGCGGGAAACATGTGCTGGAGGAAGATCTGTCCCTTGTTTGAAGGTGAGATACTGTGCACCTGCCAGAACTGTGATACTAAGCAGTTTGGCAAGATAATGAAGAAATACTGAGGGAAGGCAATGCTAACATTTTGCATCAATTTATTTTGTGTCCAGGCATAGGTTACGCCAGCCAAATTATCATTTTCTATGGATGTATCAGCTACATTGTGATCTTAGCCTGGGGGTTTCTCTACTTTTTCTCTTCCTTCTCTGGAGAGTTGCCATGGGCCACCTGTAATAACACATGGAATACAGGTAAATTCATCCGCTATCCTGAAGTTTGCTTTAACATCATACTAATAAAAGAATGTGGCGACACTTTACTTTAAGTCCCTCAATGTAACATTTGAGGCTGTATATACCTAAACACGTATAGCACACCAGAATGTAGTTATAATCAGATATAAGTGACAAAGTAAAACATAATTGTAATAATATAAAACAGGTGTTCATTGGAGACATTGTAATTGCTGTCAAATACTGTATATTAACAAACACTTAAAATGTGCATATATCGGCTTATAACTACATTAAAGTGTGTTGTAAACCATTTACTAAATCCGTCTATTCCAGTATATAAAACTGGATGGCATTGTTTCATTGTATTGTTAAGTATGATGTCTGGGTTAAGCAACTGGAATTTACCTAAGCTGGTTTATGTATTACTTAATCACTACTGATCTACTCTTGTTAGTTGGGAATGCATTTTCAGTTTTAACTGTGTTTAACAATACTTTGATTCATTTCAGATGCTTGTGTGGTATTAAACAACTATAATGCCACTGCTAACTGGACCTCACCGGTGAATTCATCATCATCTGTTAGAGAGTTTTGGCAGTAAGTGTTTATCTCAATGAAACTCAATTTAATACAAGTGAGTTATAGATCATCAGTGCATCACAAAACAAGTAAACTTGCGTAATAAAGACCTGTGCTTTTAGAAAGGGTGAATGTTCACAAATCCATAATTAAGACATAATACAATCTCAATCTATGGTGTCGACTGGAAAACAGAGCTCTTCCACAATGATACTATATTCCTGGTCAGACATTTTTAGGTATAGTGTGACACTTGCAGAAATGTTCAAGACCTCACATGTCCATGATCCAGTCCCACAGATGTCTGCTCTTATTTTGGAAGACTGGATGTTTGCTCAGGACTGGTTTGGTGTGTACAAACTGCCATTTCTGGTAATTTAGTTGCATAATTCATGGCACATAGCCTTAGATATATTTGTTGAATAATGCAAACTCCCAGTATAAGTCCCCATATAGCTTCACCTTGAAAATTAATCTATTCAGCCAGAATAATTGAAAAAAAACCTGTGGACTGAAGGTGTGGAAGGCCTTTAATTACTCAAGTATAGTTTGCTCAGCTCTTTTATCATAAGCACTTTCACAATGGACTTTTTGACATGTCAATCAGATATGTAACTACTAATAGCTACTAATAATGGCAGCTTGTTGTTGTTGCTGTTGTTATTATTATTATGAATTATTATTTTAGCCACTGCATACTGCTTCCGATGGTACGTTTCATGCTGTCCTCTTTAGTCTAAACATGAGACTGTTAACATGTACAGTAGATTGCCTCATATAATTGGTTCATATACACTGACAATACATTGGTCCTTACAGAAGGCGGGTGTTAAATATATCAACCGGGATAGAGGCCTTAGGACACATACAGTGGGACCTTTCTTTGTGCCTTCTTCTGTCCTGGATCATCTGCTACTTCTGTGTCTGGAAGGGAGTGAGATCCACCGGAAAGGTACGACGGCAACGACATATCTTAACTCAGAAATTAGGCTCGTCATGTATTCTAAAATGAGGTTTTATTTCCCTGACTCATTTCTAATTTTTTAATTTATTTTCTTTATTTTTTCATATTTTAGAGAGGAAGGATTTTCAGGAGACTGAATTTGAAATGTTACTAGCTTTATTCTGACCCACCAAAAAGTTGTGTGGGAACAAGGGAAGGGTCTTTACAGCAGCACGTGTTTACACATTGAAATAGCCTACGTTATATTTCGTTACAAGTTGATACAACTGACCAGAGTCATCCATTTAGTGGGCTAAACTTAAAATGTCAACGAATGAGATAACATGCAATTCATTCTTAGTGGTGTAATTCTATGAAAGGCATAATAGAAATTTTATTATAGGCATAATTCTGAATTTTTTCTCAACCAGCTTTTTGTAATCAGTAGCTGTTTTGAATACACAAATTCATTAATACAAGCATGGTGGTTTCATTCCTCTGAAACTGCTACAGTATGGCACTACCTGAGCAGAGTGGTATAGCATGAAAAATAATGAGAAGCTCAAAAGGCGCAGACATACACTATGTTAGGTTAGATTTTTATGCCTCTGTGCTAGCAAGTTGTCTGTTGTGAAAACTCAGCTACACTTTGAGGGAATTTCTCCACATTTGACACAAACGTTTACTTGGACTCAAGGATGAACCAATTAGATTTTGATGGTCAAAAGCTAAAGGTCAAATATCACTCTGACCTCACAAGACATGTTTTTGGCCATAACTTATTTATGCGCTAATTATGACCAAATTTCACACAAATGTCTAATAGGATAAAATGATGAAGTGATGAAATTTTATATAAATAGTATAAAAGTCAAAGTTTAGCTTCACTGTGACATCACAATGCTCTGCAAAAACACTAGCCATTAATCAACATTGTAACTTGGACAGAGAAGGGGGAGATTGTGACCGTATTTCACAGTTGGTCAGATACTGAATTGTTGAAACTAGTCTTGGGTGCTGACCTTGAAACTTAAATAAAAAACACCCTTAGTACCTTTTTAGTAAAGTCTTAAAAGTCTTCACTACATATGTTATAAGAGTCTGGACAGACATGGATTTAAACTGAGACGCAGCTAGTTGCCAGAGGTGTATAATCATGAGGTGATAATTATAGTTTGTGCGGCGGCTGTCAAAGTTGGCTCCCCTGTGTGGACATGCCTGAGACTGGACTTGTGAATTAAAATCTCACCAAACCAGAGATTTCTTTAGGATACTGGTCTGCTAATGCTGCTCCAGTTCAATACAGATTTGCAAAAGTTATGCATAAAGTCCTTTTAAAATAGACTAGGAAAAATCAACATGATAAATAAATATCAGTGCTTCTACTCTCTGGTATCTATGTATATAACATGTAGTATTGTATACACTTTGGCGCCTCCCCCAAGGATAAGACAGGGCTGGCAAATCAGTGGAAATCTTCACATAATATGAATGCTGTTTTGCTCTTGTGATTACTTCAGACCTGCAGCCACATGCAATAAACTCTCACCTGCCACTCTCTCTCAAGCAAGGAACGTTTGAAGGCACTATTAATGACAGATGTTTTTCACTAGGGTGTCAAAACTGGCTACGGGCCAGTTTTGACACCGTTTTGACACAGCAGTTGAGCAGAGCCGGCGTGAGGTCTGTGATTCTGAGAAAGTCAACTGGAAGCGCTGCCTGGCAAACTTCCCCGTGAGAGAGATCTTTGCAATGGATCCTGGGTGTCTGTGTCCCAGAGTTACACACTGTGAATGACTCTTAGATCCTAACTCTTGCATTTTTAGTCCAATGCCTCAAGAGCAAATGATAGGCATGAATCATCTGGCCTTTGACCTCTGACCTTTAAAGTTAATGAAGTTATTATTTTTTCACTTGCAAATAGTGTGACACATTTTCTTGCTGTTGTACTATAATATCTGCAGATATCCTACTACTATAATAGGTTCACAGTGCAGGTCAGGTGTATTTCCCAGGATAAATCCTCATTCACACTTGAAACCATATGTTTTATGATTTATTTTATGATTTATTTTATGATTTATTATGTTTTATTTTAAGGATGTGTAGGCAAACCAGGGTGGTAAAAGAATGTCACAATACTTGTAACCTTGTTGGGCTGTGAGATAACGTCTTGGTGCACTGGGGAACCACCACAACTAACTACGCAACATCACACTCAACAGCCTAATCAAACTTCTCAATGTGGCTCCAAAAATGGATTACAGTTTGGTATTATTTAATTTGTAACAATGGGTTTTTCTGCTTAAATGTAGGCTACCTACTTCACAGCCACATTTCCCTTCGTCATGTTAGTAGTGCTACTCTTCAGAGGAATAACCCTTCCTGGAGCCTTAAGTGGGATCAAGTACTACCTGTATCCCAATATTGCACGGCTCGCTGACCCACAGGTATCATTCAGCCTATATTCTACTTTGCACTGGACTATTCTATAGCTAAAGTGACAGTGTTGAAAATCAAAACTTTTTTTTTTCACTGGTTTCTAGGTTTGGATGGATGCTGGAACACAAATATTTTATTCCTATGCCATATGTTTGGGATGTCTGACTACGCTTGGGAGCTACAACAAGTACAACAACAACTGCTATAGGTGAGTAGTTCATAAGCTCATTATCAGCATCCAAATGGTTTGCAGCTAATTGTGGTATTGCAAAAGTAGGACACAATCATAATCTGTACTGTGATGTTGCTCTGTGGTTATGTGAATGGCCATTGTACACAGGTATCAGTGAACACGTGCATAACAAACGAAACAGTTCATATAAGATTGTGATTTCAATGTCAACCTTTGTAATCGGTGCATCTATAATTTTTTCTTCAAAACATTTTAATTTTGTTGTTTGGATTTGCATGTACTGTACTTACTGTGTATTATTTCTCTGAAACATGGTCACAACATAATCACAACTTTATCAGTCCTTTACCCAGAAATAACAATAAACAGCATTGTTTCTGATTTGCAGGGACTCCTTCTATCTTTGCTTATTGAACAGTGGAACCAGTTTTATATCTGGCTTTGCCATCTTCTCAGTTCTTGGCTATATGTCAGTGAAACAGGGTGTTGCTATTTCTGCAGTTGCTGAGTCAGGTACGAATATGATTTTAAACTGTAGACTATATGACGTTAACTACATTTTTCCTCAGTATTGCCTTTTTGTTTTTACTCATATAATAAAAATGTAAAAACAACTGAACTGCTCTGATGATTAGTAAATATGATGCTTTCTAATTTTCTGTTTAACCTGTTATTATTCTGCCTGAAATCTTCAAATTGGCAATGAGCACACAAGATACTGTAACATTTCAGCTCTGACACTGTGGTAAGCTTATTAACTTGTGCAGAATAAGAACATTTCTGACTTTGTCACCCTCAAGTTACAGCATCGAAAAAAAGACACTGTGGCAGCAATGACTTATTCAGTGATGGCTTCTCTTTGCAGGTCCTGGCCTTGTCTTCATAGTATACCCACAAGCTGTGACCCTTTTGCCATGGCCTCAGGTCTGGTCCGTGTGCTTCTTCACCATGATCATCTTGTTAGGAATAGATGGTCAGGTCAGCTGCAGCCGTCCTCTTTTCTTCCAGAAAATGTTCCACAATGCTTTTTTGTTGTTGTTCTTTACACTAACTTGTCTCTCTGTAACTCTCCAGTTTGCTGGCCTGGAGAGCATCATGACCTCTTTAACGGATATCTACCCTTCCCGGTTCCGAAAAGGATACCGCAGAGAGCTTGTCCTGTTGTTCATCTGTGCTATTTGTTATACATTTGGACTGTTACTGGTGTCTGAGGTGAGCTTTGAGAACATTCATATTTGGTCACAAGGAATTCATCATGTGATTTGCAGCCTGATCATTAAATATCTAAAACACAGCATCTAAACTCCTGAGGACTTAAATCAGTTTAAGTCGTTATACAAACTAAAAGGCGATTGATATCCAGACCAATGTATTGCCTTGTTTTAATTTTAGGCTGGTGCATACATTCTGCAAATCTTTGATCACTATGTATGCAGTGGTCCCACTCTTCTAATGATGGCAATCCTCCAGTCTGTTGTCATTGGATGGATTTATGGTAAGATACAGCTGCCAGTGGTACAATCATCTTTGGTTTAGCTATATACAGTATGTTATATTGATATTACACTAACTGTTCAACCTTTGCCTATAAACAAATTCCATTATATGTATTAATTCTAAAGGGTTTGAATATAAAGTGCTCTTGCCCTGAAAAAGTGGCTAAATTAAGTATGCTAAAAGATGTCAGTATGTATACTTAGTTCCTTATTCCACAAAGCACTGACTACTTAAACTACTAGAAAAAAAAGATGTAATTGCTTTGTGCCAGCTCAGAAAACATAATTTGCAAGGGTTTTTGAAGGAGGAAATTGTCACACTGTGAAAACTAATGGAAAAAAGCATGGCCAATGCAGTGATGGTAATCAGTAAGGTATTGTTACAATGAATTTGTAAACTAATAAGAAAACTGGGCTAGTGAGGTAAAACTATGCCTCTGAGGATTAGAAAGTCCTAGTATAATGTAGACCAAAATTATACATCACAGACAATATATACCTACATGTACAACTGGATGTATAAACTACAAGTTAACTTTTACCTCAGAAGGATTTCAACTTCCAATGCCTTCCCATATATCACATATACAAAATGTTAAAATCACCTAATGCCATGTGTTACCCAGCATTAAGTTAAACCGCTAGTCATACCTTGAAAGCAGGTTACTTAGCCAGCAAGGCCTGGGCAACAGTTTGTTTACAGTGCATCTAGTAATAAGGTGAAAGTCTTTTTTAAAGAGTGTTTATCAAGGATAAAAACAAAATCCGCTTTAAAACATTCCTTCCAGGAGACTTGCCTGTTCCCTAGCCGCATGGGACAAAATGCGTCTATCTTGAGGTCTAAGTGCTACATAATCCTACATATATGAACTCTTAATGTGACAATAGTCTCCAGGTGTGTGTGTGTGCCTGCCGGTGAGAGGCAGAGGGTGCGGCTTACATGGAGAGGGAATACTGAAATGGTGGCATTACTAGGCCAACAGCTTACCTATCGCATCTAGAACGAAAAATATGCAAGGAAGAAACTTGGTATCATCAACATAAGAACAAAACTGAGTCTCCGCAACAAGTGCAATGCAGTAATTGGAAACAAAAACAAGTCCACAAGAGGAATAAAAAAACAACAGTTAGCCTAACTAATTAACAGTTAGTTAGAATGCAAGTGATTAGCAAGAGGTTAGCTTTAGCCAGTTAGTATAATGTCTAGATTGTTTAGCCAAAACTATTGAGAGAAAAACTTACAACCCACACATAGTGGCTGGAACAAAGGCATTTTGAGAGCAGAAGCAAGATGCTTGTCAATATTTGTTCGCTGCCAAAAACAGATGCTTTAATCTGTATTGCATGTATAGAGCATCGAACCGAGCTTATGCAATGCGTTTCTCTTAGGCGCTGAACGCTTCTATGACAACATCGAGGACATGATTGGGTACAAACCTCTTTCACTGATCAAGTACTGCTGGCTGTATGCCACCCCTCTTATTTGCAGCGTAAGTGTCTTCAGCGGTCCAGAACACATTACATTTATTGTATATTAATAATCTTTCATTTTGATCCTACAATGTTTATATTTGTGATTTTTCTCCTTTTATAGGGCACATTTATATTTTGTATCTTGAGATACACACCCCTGAGGTTCAACAACTCCTATGTGTATCCTTGGTGGGCCTACTGGATCGGCTGGTTTCTGGCCATGTCATCTCTAATTATGATTCCAGTCACCATGATCTGCAAACTGGCCAAAGGAAAAGGGACTCTCTGGCAGGTCAGTGGTGACTTATGATTATTTTAACTCAAAGATTTAAATTGATTAACTTCACTCGAACCTATTTTTGTTGCCTGTGCATACTGTGCTGCTGCAGGTGATATACTGACATAATGATAATATTAATACCTTTCTCTAGCGCCTCAAGAAAAGCTCCCAGCCTGCAGATGACCTTCCAGTGATGGCAAAGGAAATGGCAAGCATCAGTGCTATATTGCATGTCCGTCATGGTGGAAAACATGGCAATATTCAATGAAATGCTAATCCTTTAAAAATAACTTTTCTTTTTTTATTTTAAAAATATGTAGGGCAGGTTGTTTTCTATATATATGGTGGTTAGTATTCATATACCAATATTTGTTTTAATGTGAGGTTACCTATCTGAATACAGTACATATCAAATGTCTATCAAATATCTAATATAAAGTTGTTGTTTTGTTTTTGTTTCGTTTTTTTGTCTAATGTCTGTTTTTTTCATTGAATTATATTTGAAATTGTTGCAGATACTGAATATACAAAATACTATATTGATTTACAAGCTCTTTTCTACAATCCACATCTCAAATATCTCCAAATCTAAAGGTCTACAATGTTTTTTTATGTTTTAGCCTATTCACCAGAAAACAAAAACTTTTACATTATTGCCAACAACTGGCAGGGCATTACAGCTGGTGGAGTAGGTAGCCACTGTTCATGTAGTATGCTATTAAAATTAACTTGCAGAGACACATGAAGTAACCACAATCGTCTAATTTTGGCAGAACATTGTGTATTTGTGTAGTAGCTTTAAAGGCATATTTCAATCATTCAAATCAAATCTCTTATGTCTATAAGGTAAATACAGTATGTAGCTGAAATCAGCCTTGGTTAGCTTAGCTTAGCATAAAGGCTGTAGTAAACAAGTGGATACAGCTAGCCTAGCTATGACCAAAGGTAACAAACTCTGCCTTTGTTACCACTTCCAGCGAAGGAATAGTTCAGCACACATAGGAAACACATGTTATTTTTACACTTGGGTTTTTTAGGTGCTGGTAGATGGATTTTGTTTCCTTCAGACAGATCTAAGAAAAAGACAAGGGTATTTGCCAAAATGTTGAACTGTTTTTTTAAAGAAATATAAAACAAGTGTTTAAACTTTTCTGTTGGTTTTATCATATACAACCAGAAGCTCTGTAAACCTTGAAATGAAACTGTTTAATTTTAGAAAAAAAGAAGACAGATAGGCTTCAACAAAGCTGCCTTTGACCTCAGTGACCTCTTCTGCATATTTCCAACACAGCATTCAGTTCAGACTCATAATTGCTGTTCACCCCTGCTACCTCTGGTGCTCTTACCCTCATTCCTCCCCTTTGTTCTCCGCGGTCTCCTGTTTCTCTAACTGAACAGGCCTGGGTAGCAGCCTTATTATAACAGACCAAGTCATTCATGTGATTCCATCTGTGAATCTCTCCAAAGCTGCTGGTATTACAGCATCAACATGATCATCATTCAAAAGTTGATCTTCATATTGTAGTAATGTGAACTCAAACTAAAACAACCATTACACTGGTGTGGTCTTTTTAAAAGCTGATTTGATTTCCAACATTTCCTTTTTGACTGCCATTGACTCATGAAGAGAAATTAAAAAATTATTATGCTTTTACTTTTGTTATATTTAATACATTGTGTGTATTTTACCTAATTTACATTTTTTTAAAAGATATAGGGGAATATATTAAGCCAAATAAATTCACATCCTCAGGCTGTCAAAATAAGTGTTAAGCTACTTGCTGTTTGAATTTATAATACGAATCCCATAGTGCCTTAAACATTACTTTTACCTTTCTAGGTACATAGTAGTTTATTGTATTAATATACTGAAGAGGGTTTTTTATATAATTTTTGTCTTTCTATATGACTTGAAATTTATATAATAAAATACATTCTGGGGCAATATGGGTTGTGCATTGTCATTGTGTATGCATGTGAAGAAGGGAGTAAACCAGTTTGTGGACAAGTGATCAATAAATGATTGTCAGGTTTAAATAACTGCTGAGAATCAGAGGTCATAGATTAGTCTGGGGGTCTCCTGCAAAAATCTTTTGCTCCAAAAGAGGCGTTTTCCCTCTTTACACATGGTATCATTTAAATAACAGTATGAAGACAGAAGCACTTGTGTAATATATGCTATCAGTATGAGTACTTATACCTTCAGTTCATTTTTCTGATCAATGTGCTGCATTTTTAAATTGTTTTATTGCTACTTTTATTAAAACAAAAGATCTGATTGTGTCCTCCACCACTACAGAGTACTCAGATTCTGATAAGCTGGTTGTTATTTATTTCATATTTTAAATCTGTAACTAAATGTTAAATCTCACACAGTAAAGTGTTCAGCAAATGATCTAAATACTTTCTAAAGCCACTGTATCTGTGCAGCAATTGTTCTCTTTCTTTAACTGTTTTGCACAACCTGTTATTCATTTAGAATTTAAGTGAAAATAGAAAATGTCACCTTTAACAAACAACCAATAAAACTTTAGACTACTCTTTGACTTTTGACAGTATTTTCAGTAATAGACCTACAACTTTATACTACCGAATAACAAAAACTGTGACTCTTCATTCCACTTGAATATTTTCATTTCTTTGAAATTAAAGTGTTCAAACCACTTCATTAGAATAAGTGCATTACTTTCATCCGTCAACAATTTCCATAGGTTAGCTGGGTCACTTTCATGGAAAAAATACCAATTCTTCATATTTAGAAATTCAACAGACATTTATTAAAAAAAAAAAGAAAAAAAATACAGTGTAAAAAATTAAAAACAAACAAAAAAAAAAAATCAACATTTTCTTAATTGGGCACATTAGCTCTGACAATTTTGATATCATCAACTGGACGATCTTGACCGTTTGTCTCCACCATCCCGATCCGGTTCAGCACTCCCATCCCCTGGTAAACTCTTCCAAAAATACTGTGCTTTCCATCCAACCATTGGGTGGGTCCGAGAGTGAGGAAGAACTGGCTTCCATTGGTGTCTGGTCCTGCATTAGCCATGGCCAGAATTCCAGCACCTAACAGACACACAAATGAAAAAACAGAAGTGAAAATTCTGACTTGCTATCGCTATTCAAGCATCACATACATATTAAGAGTTGGGCATCAGTAACACTATCTTGGTCTATTTTATTCAGATTTCAAGAAAACCACAAGAAAGAGCCTTTTTCTTTATTTCCCCAACCTACAGTATATTCTTCTTGCTCCTTCACATCTGCCACCTTCTGTTTAACTGTGATTACCTGTGAATTTGAGTTCTGGGTTCAGTTCATCTTCAAACTGTTTACCAAATATGGAGGCACCGCCACGACCTGTTAGGAAAACAAAGATCACAGAACTCAAGATTTACTCTCAATCAAGGAAAGAGAACAAGACAAGTCACTAGGGCGGCAACTAACAGTTATTTTCATTATAGATTAATCTGTGGATTAATTATTGTCACGATTAAGAGATTTCTTTGTCCTGTCAATAAAATGTCAGGAAATAGTGACAAATGGCTGACATTAGATGATGCTTGTTTTATTCAGTCAACAAACCAAAACCCCAAAATATTCAGTTTAAAGTCAGATATGACTAAGAAAGGAATCAGATCATCAATGATCCTTAATCTGCTGCTATAACAGCCTCCACTCCTCCCGTAGGGCTTTCTACAAGATTTTGGAGCCTGGCCGCCTGGCTCGCACCTGGTTGCAGTTCCAGTTCATCCTAAAGGGGTTTGATGGGACTGTGTCAAGACTTTGTGCAACTATGTTCTTCAGCACCAAAACCATTTCTTTACAGACCTAGTTTTGTGTGTAGGGGCACTGTTGTCTTGAAATAGGAAACCCTAAACTGGTGCCACAAAGTTGGAAGTACACCTTTGTCTAAAATATCACTGCATGTTGTTAACATGATATTCTCCAGTTCTAATTTAATTCATGGAACTGTAAACATAATTATGTAAGTTGAACATGTAATTTGGTGCTAATTATATAATAATAATAACTTTTTAATCTATTTGTATAGCACCTTTCATACAAGGTGTGTAGCACAAAGTGCTTTACAACAACGAAATCACATGCACCAAGTGCTTCACATGAAAAGAAAAGACAAAATGAAAAACATTGTTAAAAGCATTGATCTAAAATGAAAAACATTAAACATTAACATAAAATGAGATAAAATAATGAATAGAATAATAATTCATTAAATAAGCAGACATTTAAAAGAAGTGCTGAGCAGTGCATAAATGTGGCACAAAGTGCCAAGTTTCAGAGCTAGTTAAAGGCTTAAGTAAAGAAATAAATTTTGAGCTTTCTTTTAAAAATACTTAGTGAGCTGATATCTCTAATATCTACATGTAATGTGTTCCATAGCTTTGGGCCATAATTGACGAAGGCTGCATCCCCAGTTTTCCTACAGCTGTTGCTGGGAACCTTCAATAAAGCAGCAGTAGATGACCTCAGTGTTCTCGGAGGTAGTTAAATAGTTAATCAGGGAGTTAGCAATGAAGCTTGGTCCTTGCCCATTAAGGCCTTTGTATACAAGGAGGAGGACCTTGAAATCCATTCTAATGTAAGAGGAAGCCAGTGCAGAGCAGCTAAAACAGGACTAATGTGCTCTCTCCTCTTGGTTCTGGTTAATAGCCGAGCTGCAGAGTTTTGAATGAGCTGAAGTCTCTCAGTGATTTTTTTTGGGAGCCCCGTAAAAACTGCATTGCAGTGATCAAGTCAGCTTGAAATGGCATGACTCAATCTTTCAGCATCTTTTGGTTTATAAATGGCTGTACTTTAGTTATGTTTCTAAGGTGGAAAAATTAGGTTTTTGTCACCTTGTTGACGTGGGAAGTTTAGATCCGAATCCAAGATACAGCAAGACTTGTAACCTCAGATTTAATCCAGGGAGTCAATTTACCCAGGTTATTGAAAATCATTTCTCTTTTTGTTTTGGGGCCGACTAGTCGGATATCAGTCTTGTCCTCCAAGTCCTTTAAGAAGTTATATCATATCTAGTGATACCAAGTAAGATCAGCTCTGAAAAATTCCTGCAGAAAGAGTGATGAATCTCCTGGTGGCCGATGTACTGTAATGATAAGTATTGATAATAGGGCTGGGACGATTATCCGACGTAATCGACGTTGTCGATTATAAAAATTATTCGACGTGGAATTTTAGTGTTGACGCGTCGTGTAAAACCACACAGGGTAAATGTTCATAGAACAAAACCGGAACTTTTGGTTTACCCGGATACAAGCGCAGCGCAAGGGCTGGGACAACGCGGTGATGTAATTGAAGTCATTGACTACGTGAATGATTTGCGTCTGTGTAATCTATTTGAACAACATGGCGGCGTCTACCAGCAGTACGACGGAGCGTGTGGAGCAACACGTGGCAAAAAAGGCTCGCACACGGTCCTCCAAAGTTTGGGAATACTTTAATCTTGACACCAACAGTGCGGTAGTCTGCAGACTCTGCAAAAAAAATAATCGTTAGATTAGTCGAATAATCGAAAAAATAATCGCTAGATTAATCATTAAAAGAATAATCGTTTGGGACAGCCCTAATTGATAATTCTACTTTCAATTTAAGAGCGAGATAATGAAATGATGTAAATTCACCCAGGTCAGTGTCATTACACACAAACTGTGAAGAGAAAATGGCTGCAATCCCTCCTCCTTTCCTGATATGTCTGACTGGTAGAACTTTTAGTTTGGAGGACAAGTCTCTATCAGTATTGCTACACCAGTAGTGCTGTCTAGCCAGGTCTCAACTAAAAACATACAGTTCAACTTCTTTTCAGTTATCAGATCATTAACTAAGAAGGAGTTGTTGTTAGCAGATGATTTGACATTCAAAAGCTGTTGGGGATCTGTGACAGGAAGGGACACTGGTTTTGGCTCAGTATTGACCAATTTAAGATTATTCCAGATAGTCTGTGATTGCTACGGTGAGTTTTACCATGCCACCGGCAGTTTAAAATCCCAGTTACGTTCGAAGAAACAATGTCTGTTTGTCTGTCTGTGCGCACTGTCGTTCATGCTTATCTGGACGTTCTTGTTTGTGTATGGTATTCCAAGGGCATGACGTAGGTTGGCTCCTGGTAGCCTGGATCCAGTGATGTTTGGGTGAACCTTGTCTGGTTTAAAGCGGTCTTTAAAGTTCCAGAAGATATTCAAAATTCTCAATAAACTTTATCCCACGGTTGAAGCAAGCTGATTTCAGCCATGTATTCAGGTCAAGGAGTCTGCTGAAGAATTCAATTCCCTTCCCAAGAGCTGGAATTGGACTAGAAATGTAAACATGTTGCAGCTGAGATTCACGGTCATTCAAGGTTTTCCAGTAATAGGGAAAAGTCTTTTTTCAGGATCTCAGAGCCAGTTTTCCCTCGCAGAATGTCAAAGGACCCAGTCAGGATAACAATGTTCGTAATGTTTGGGTGTGTAGAGAGGATAGCTGGTAAAATCTCTGTTAGATCCCTGACAGATGTGTCAGTCACGGTTAGATTTTCAGTCCTTGCCATTTTTACATGCTTAGTTAATGAGACCCCAATCAAATTTGTGTCTGGCTCAGGTGTGAAGTTCACAGCAATTCTTCTGGCCCTTGGCCTAGCAGTGGTTTTGGGGCTTTTTCTTGAGTTTTCTTTAAGATTCCCTGTGTTGAACATGATTAGCCACGTTACTCCTGACATGAGGCTTAGCATTGATTTTGGGGCTATTTCTCGGATTTTGTTTATCCTTAATGCTGGTGTTATTAGCTTCTCTGGGTTCAGCAACAACAGGTATGATCCTCTGAACAATACTAACGAGTATTGTTCAGAGGATCATACCTGTTGTTTACTGACAGTTCGGGTGGTGGAGTGAGCATTGGTGCTCTCCTATTCGATGTCCTCCTGGATTTGCCAAAGACGACCAGGTCAGACCAAGGTCCTAGCTGGAGTTGATGCTTTCGGTCTAGCTCTGGAGGCATCAGGGAAGGCTGGTCTGGGAGCCTCCTCAGCTAGTCCAGTGGTATAAGGACATATCGAGGGGAGAGTGTCCATGAATAAAAATCTGTCTGTCCGTTACCATAGTATGTAATGGAGCATTTCAATCTTCCTCTCGAGCTCTGTTATTCTCTCAATCAGTCGTTCACAGCCTGAGCAGCTTACTGACTTTGTAGATTTTGCCATAATGTTGTCTTTTGCTGGTCTGACTCTGAAACTTTTCTGTCTCCCGGAAGCAAACAGCTCTATTTGGAAAAGTAGACTATAGGAAATTAGATAATGCAAGCGCAAAGCATATAGAAGGCAGAAAGCAGAGGAAAACACGACTGCACTGGAGCAGAGCCGGAAGCTACTTCACTTTTATTTACTTTTACTATATGGAAAATAGAGACAATGTATGAGTTTCATTCAACATTTTGTAATTGGAATCTTTATTCTCCATATTTCTTAAACTTCATGCTGCCTGTGGGCAAATGTCACATTTTGACATGTGCAGCTTAATGGCTGTTACTGAACTTTAAAACTCTGGTGGTTACACTAGCGATTGATTAGAAGTAATTAAAAAGGATGTGTATCAATTAAACACTATTTAACCTAGAATCTGTCACATAAAAAAAATATCTCCAGTAAACTTACCGGGAAATGAGAGGAATTTAAGGATCTGTAAAACAAAGGACCTGACTAAAAGAACACAAAAGCACGTGCACAATGGTGACCACACACTTTTGGCTATATCAGTGGACATGATGAACCCACCTGTCCCCGTAGGATCTCCACCCTGCACCATGAAGTCTTTGATTATTCTGTGAAACTTTGTGTTGTTGTAGTAGCCTCTTCGGGCCAGCTCTGCAAAGTTTTTGCAGGTCTTTGGTGCATGTCTCCAGTACAGCTCCACCACCACCGTCCCCATCCTGCAATACACAGTCAGTGTTACTGTCAAGCCTCTTTAAGCAGATTTTGTTATTCTAGTTTTTAGCTAAAATATTCCAGGTGAAGTGATCTGAGACTTCGTGTAGCTAAATGAAACGATACACACAAAACCAGCATTCTGATAACCAAGGCAAAGTATCAGAATTTGCAGCTTTCTTTCGCGCTGAAAGAAATTCTGGTATCAACATAATAAACCTAACAAGCCCCGCACCAAGTTAACACCACCAACCACATAACTGACTTCACGTTACTGCGAGCTAGCTGAGTTAGCATTCAGCGCTTTTAATAAAAACTCAAAAACTCACGTCGTCTCAAAAGCCACTGTGGGCGGCTGCCATGTGTCTGGAGGTATTCCTGACATTGTCACTCCAAACAGTTAACTTCAGTCGTCTATTTATAGATCGTTTTACATAAAAAGTCAGTGATGTTTCAGTATAGCACATTGATTCAATTCATGGGTAGTTTCTTCTTCTGTGGTTGCCGCTCATTTCCTCTGCAGGTTGTAGGGATCCTGCGACACATGGCTGCCCTCTGCTGGACAGAATCACCATGCGGGCTTTAGTATGGTATGGATCGTGTGAAAGTTTGCCTGGCGTTATTTCCTAAGTCAATTACACTCATTTGCCAGTTTATTAGGTAAAACTAGTTAGAATGACTTGCTATTACCCTATAACCATGGACAGGTTGCCTACCAGGCACAGGCCCAGGGCCGGAGAGGTCGGTTGCCCCCTGGACCTGTGCCTCTGTTTGAAGTTTCATATTTCTTCTTTGAAAGTCACAGAACTCTGTTAAAAACACAAAATGACACAAAATAACCATAGAGAGACACACACAATGGTCCCAGACAAAAAAATTATTACCATAGTGGGACATTGTATCATAATGCTGTGATATAACTGGTAAATCTTTACAAAACAAAGTACATCAAAGTATATCATAAAGTATGTGCAATAAGTCATGTGCTCTTGATTGAAATCTATTTTGAATGTCTCAGGAAACACAACAGAACTATGAGTTCCCTACTTCATCATCTGTTAAAACAGGGATAACTGTTTCCACATTGCTGATTACATCAGCAATGTGGAAAGGAGATGCGAATGCGGTTGTCATGATGAGATGTTTATGACTCTATTCTCATGAGAGACAACCAGTTCAGAGAGAGTGTAAAAGGAGGTAAGAGGTGAGAAAGCAAGCAAGCATTAAGCAGCCAAAACTGGGAAATGAAAGGAAATGAGTGTGACAGTAGGAATTGTACATACACGTGTACGTAAGTAAAGGTATGGGCCTATTTATATCACACCTTTCAAAACAAAAGTTGCGAAATGCTCCATGATGCAAGTATTTAGTTCATCTCATAAAAACACCAGGCCACAGCTTTTCTGTGTAGTGATCGTGCTCATCTGGTGTAGTTCAGATTAAAAACTATGGGAAGAGCAACGCGGATACAAGGCCACTAACATGACGGATAAATGTAAGTAGAAGAAGAAACTCTTCTTTCACGAGGTGGCGGTAATTCACTTAAAAGCCCGTTCCCCACCGCCAAGTAATAACATCAGAAGAAGAAGGACTCCTTTAACTCCCTATCACCCTCTGCGGTTAACAGCTAGGTACAGTCACTTATTTGTACTTTCTCCACCGTATTTCTCATTAATATATGTAAATTATTTGTGGTTGCTGTCTTTCAACAGGCTTTTGTTCTTGTTTTAGTGTAACGTCTTTTCTGGGTTCATCTTAGTTAGCTAGCTAGCTAAACCAAACCTGTTCATGCTCACGCTGCAGTCGTAAACGTTGTGTTTGGAGCATTGACTGTTGTGTTTGGAGAGGTTCATACTCTCTATACTCATACTGCTTTAATGTTTAACGACTTATGTATTTTATTTGGTTAGATAGTCATATTTTAAATATGTTAAACTTATGCAATGATTGATCACAGCCTAATCCCAAATCAGCAACGTTTTGCCAGAGTGAAAACTCGTCAGATTCCTAATGAGATGCAGTGATTTTACAAACAAACAGTCAATCTGACCGGTATTTCCCTTACCCTCTTCTAATATATACTATATACTAAATTTGTATACAATCAACTGATCTAATTTCATCCTCACTCCAGGCCAGGCCTACCATTAACCCCAGGTGGTCTAAAGGTTTTAGTTCAAGGCCAATTCCTCGCAATGATTCCTACAACAAAATTGTCAGTCATTGTAGATTTGATTCAAGTCTGCCTTGTGTCACATGGCTGGATAAATGAACCAAACATGTATTTATTATGAATATAAAAACATTTTTTATTAAGAATAGCTTGCAGTGAGAGTTTTGCAAGGATCTGTGAAAATCACAAGAGTGAAAGTTCCTGTTATGATTAAAATGGTTTCCACTGAGTAAATGAACAGTTATTGGTTGGATGTTTTTACAAGCTGGATTTCATGGAGTGAATCTGCTTTGCCAGTGAGTTAGATTGGATGTGTCTGCATCAGTCTCGCCTTTAATCTAGTGTTTATTCATTTTGGCACTGTCAACAGGATCGCTATATCCTTAATGTTCTTTTTTTCCAATGTGCAGCCCAGTCTGCAGGAAGAGTCAATGTGTTGGATAGTTAGTCTACTTGTTTATCTGGCAAGCAAAAGGGGGAGGGATTATTGGGGATAGCATGTCATGTGGTTAATGGCAGAATGACTTTTGTATGGCAGAAATTTTGTAGTGTCATGAGTCTGTGCTAATACTTAAATTTATATACATTTTGCAGCAGCAACACAAGCTAGCTGTAACTTCAAGCTTAATTTTGCTTTAACAGATGCAGTAATTTCTGCATCCATACTGCCATGTGATTAATCAGATGAGGAGCCTAATCCAATTAGGATGGTAGCATGCCTGTTAGCACTCCTAAGCTTGCAGCTAGGTCAGGATATTTTTGTGAGTAAGCTCCAAGGACGAAAGAGAGTAAAAGAGGTAGACACCAGACGTATTTCAGTAATATAGAAATTGGTTTTTAAATAACTTTGAGTTTGTACATGAATTATTTTTTGTCAGACTTGACACAGACTACAGTGCATGTTTGTCCAGAGGAAACCCCGGATAGTAACAACTTTAACTTTTCGGTCTCATCTCAAGGTCCTGCACCATGTCTATTGTCAAGATCCACGCCCGAGAGATCTTTGATTCTCGTGGAAACCCCACAGTAGAGGTTGACCTTTACACTGACAAAGGTAGGTCTAAATGTACTGTATTACGCTAAAATTTGTGACAATGTAGGGTACTTAAAGTCGTGAATTTTTGAATTTATTGCCCTTGTTCCTCAATAATAAATTTCACCAGCTAATATGCTAAAGGTATGGTCATTTATTTGTTTTACAGCGTTTTGATTAATGTTTTTAATTTAATTTAGTAATTCCTTTGTCTTCTTTCATGAACATTTCTCAGGCTTGTTTAGGGCCGCAGTGCCAAGTGGCGCATCTACTGGAATCTACGAAGCCTTGGAGCTCCGGGACAATGACAAGTCTCGCTACCTTGGGAAAGGTTTGTACATAATTTTTCTTTCTTTTAATAACGTTGTGGTTTCCATTTTCATCATATTTTACCACTAAATATAATTATTTAGTAGTAAAATGTGGTGGTAAATATATATTCCGTGAAGAACTTTGTTAAGAAAAGTGCTATATAAATAAATAAAATTATTATTATTACTTACAGATTGAAGCCCACTTCAATTTAAAAGAAAAATACTATATCTTTCCCTGTGTCATCTTTACTCTGTATTCTCTCTCTCTTCCTCTTTGCCAGATGTGAAAGGGTTAGTGAGTTTCCATTGCCTGTCCTTTAATTAAAAACTGAAATTTGTCCGTTTGACACTACAGCAATTAATTACACTGCCATTTAATTACAGTCATAACAACTGATTACTGAATGCTTTTGGGAATTGACCAGGTGTGATGGGCATGGTGAATTGTGTGTAAAAGCATGCTCTCTCACTCCAGCATTGCAAATGAAATGGGATGAATAAGAGCAATGTAAAAAAAAAAAAAAAAAAATCATCTATACTGTTGCATGGTTCGTTGTATGTATTTAAGCATGAAGACTTGCATGTGTTTATAAATATATGGCTTTGAAATTAGCTTTGCCAAATTTGCAGGAATAATCATAATATTGTGTCTGTCACAGGAGTCTCACAGGCTGTAGATCACATAAATTCAACTATTGCACCTGCACTTGTTGGCCAAGTAAGGACATTATCTTCACACTCCGTTTGTTTTTACTTTCCAGATTCTGTAGTAATGGAGTTATAGAAAGTCTTCTTAATTTTTGTTAATGTTTATAATTCCGAACTTGTTCTCCCTCATCTCATCAGGATGTATCCGTGGTTGAGCAAGAGAGAATTGACCAGATGATGATTGACATGGATGGCACAGAGAACAAATGTAAGTGACAATCATAGAGTTGTGCTTCTTAGACTGTGACAACCATATACAGTGCAGTCCAGACTTCTTTAAATATCTGAGCAGTGACATGTTGCTGGTGATGCTCTGAGTCAGAGATATTGGGAATTTCCAACTGTGGCTGTATTTCCCACTTGGTGAAAAGTTATAACTAAATAAAATCCAGCATTAACACTAATAGAATAGAATCAGCTAATCATAAAAGAGCTAAACATAAAATAGAAAGGAGATGAATAGAACTTCACTGTCAAATAAAGTGGATTGATTTTATCTGATTTCACATGTTAACTACCATAAATACAATATGTAACACCACAAAAGTAGCTAATTCAGCCTATTTAAATTATGTGAGTACAAGGCTGACAGCAAGGGTAACCTTTTTTGAATTATGTGTGAACACCCTCAAGTCAGAATAATGGGAAGTCTTCCTGTTCTTCCCACTCTGATGACATGAATTCATTCATGAATTTCCCCTGGGGGATAAATAAAGTATCCATCTGTCTATTGTGTGAATGCAGCATTGGTGTGGCTCTCTTGCTGGATCCAAGATGTTTCTGTAAATTAGTAAATTTAAGTAAATTAGATATTTTCTGTACTTAAAACAGCCAAGTTTGGAGCGAATGCCATCCTGGGTGTGTCTCTGGCTGTTTGCAAGGCTGGTGCAGCAGAGAAAGGAGTCCCCCTCTATCGTCACATTGCTGACCTTGCAGGAAACCCCGAGGTCATCTTGCCCGTGCCGGTGAGGATCTCTGCACCAAATGAAACGCATAAATTTCCTTTTTTTTTCTTCTCCATATTCTATATCATTATTCAGTTCACCCGCCAGTTTATTGTAAGGTCACAGGCAGCTCTCATTTCTCCCCTCTCCACCTCCACCAGGCCTTCAATGTGATCAATGGTGGCTCTCATGCAGGCAACAAGCTCGCCATGCAGGAGTTTATGATCCTGCCCATTGGTGCTAGCACCTTCAAAGAGGCCATGCGCATCGGAGCCGAGGTCTACCACAATCTCAAAAATGTCATCAAGAAGAAATATGGACAGGATGCCACCAATGTGGGCGATGAAGGTGGTTTTGCTCCAAACATCCTGGAAAACCAGGAAGGTAAACATTACAGCTGATTTTTGCTTACAACTGCAAGATTAGCACAGTTTTCAGGTTCCTTTCAAAACACATTTCTGCCCAGAGTGATATTACAATGCTTATTGCATAACGCAGTACGGTAGCTTTGCAGTAGATACAACCTTACGTATGAATAATGTTGAGGGTTTGGTTGTGCATAGACTCCTTTCTATGATACGTTTTGAGACTGTTGTGGGGTTGTATTGGACTATACTATGTTAAAAGGATGTTTTGTAGATCTCATTTACATGCATGGTGGAACAAAATGCAATTTAAAGCAACACCACAAATTACAGCCTCACAAATTACAATGGAGTTGAATCAACACTTTTCTTATACAACAGTTAAAATGTATGTGGTACAAAAGTACCATCTGTCACTGGACTGTTGAATTGGGTTGTATTTCATCATCATCATCATCATCATCATCATCATCCATGTACCTGTAGTAGATTGTTTTCTGTGGTGCTCCATGTTTTATAACATACATGATAAGTAATACTCTGATCATTTTCATATTTATTGTTTCAACCCACAGCACTGGAGTTAATAAAGGAGGCCATTGCCAAAGCAGGATACACAGATGAGGTTGTGATCGGCATGGATGTGGCAGCATCTGAATTCTACAGGGAGGGAAAATATGACTTGGACTTCAAGTCTCCTGATGACCCAAGCCGTTACATCACACCTGACGAGCTGGCTGATCTCTACAAGAGCTTTGTGAAGGATTATCCAGGTAACCCTCTGGCACTTTCTCTTTTTATACATTATTTAGCACGAGGAGAGCAGGACGCACATTGTAGTTATAATGTCTGCACCATCACAGTCTCTCGAAAGTAAGGGATCCTGCTGTCCAGTCATTTTAATCTGTTCATCCTCTAAGAGGACCAAGCAAATTGATTATGTGCTTTTGTCAACACTTGTTTACACCATCAAACATCAATGCAACAATAATTCGGATCCTGTGGTGGTTGAATGGTTTCAGCGAATGTTATATAACTGCTACGTCCACAGTTCGATTCCATTTGTGGATCTTGGTTGCATGTCATAGTCCTTCCCTCTCTCTCTCTCTCTCTCTCTCTCTCTCTCTCCCCACATTTCCAGGTTGCCTCCTCAATGTTGACTATCAACATAAAGGCAAAAATGGCAAAAAAAAAAAAAAATAGCAGTATCTAGCTATGTGCTGTAAATGGATATGAAACAGAAAAGATAAAAGAAAAACATTTGAAGGAAAGAAAAGGTTGAAAGTCATCTAACTTTTGAAGCAAAGAAATAATCTGAAGCACTTAAAGAAATGTTTACAAAAATGTGTCCTGACTCATAATGACTACTGTCAACAGTTATGAATTCCACCAGCTTAAATGGAAATGACTATTCATCACAACAAAACTCTTTGTTCGTACTAAAAAAAAAAAAAAATCACAAGATGGAGGTGTCACTGCCTGATTTTAAGAATATGTGAACAATGTTTGTTCAATATCTGCAGTTGAATGCAAAATTTGACTTTTTGTATAGCAACACATGAAGAGAGTGAGGTATGACATGCTGCAAAGGTCCATGGCTCCGAATTGACCCTTTGACATTGCCTGTCATAACTGATAGAAATGATGCCTTAAACTACCCAAAATAAACTACAAATTTTCTTTTACACGTTTTTGATTAAAACCGTCAGAGGTTTGTTAAGCAGCTGCCTTTTTAGGTTTTGACTGATCCTTTGATGGAAACAGGCGATGATTGATGTTTCAGTTTAAGCCATACTGATCATACTGATGGTTTTAACAGTTCAATGAGGAATGTCTGCATATTTTCTCTTACAGTGGTTTCCATCGAGGATCCGTTTGACCAGGACGACTGGGCGGCCTGGACCAACTTCACAGGCAGCACAGACATCCAGATTGTTGGAGACGATCTGACAGTGACCAACCCCAATCGCATCAGCAAGGCTGTGGAGGAGAAAGCCTGCAACTGTCTGCTGCTGAAAGTCAATCAGATTGGCACAGTTACTGAGTCTATGAGAGCGTAAGTCAACATTTTAAACTTACAACAGTTATATGTATGTAGGTCAGTTGAATATTAGATGCTTGGTTTGCGATTTCTGAATTGCCACCCACCCATGGATTGTGCCCATTTTAGTGACACAAAAATGGCCAGAATGTGACGAGCAAAGCAAAATAACTTCTCCTTTCAACTAGAAGTTGGCAAACATGGACTCAGTGTCAGACTGAATGAATGAAGTGACATGAAACAGCCGTTTACTCAGATTATCAAGATTATCTGATTATCTAGAAGTTGATGACCTCTCAGCAAAATCTCCTCCCTCCTCCTCCTCACAGGTGTAAGATGGCGCAGGAGAATGGCTGGGGTGTGATGGTCAGCCATCGCTCCGGTGAAACTGAGGACACCTTCATTGCAGATTTGGTGGTCGGTCTGTGCACTGGACAGGTAAATTGAGATAATTGAAATGTTTATTCAACGAGTGTGTCTTTTGAGAACATAATAAATTGCACATTTATGCCTAAGATTGTGATTGATCCTGCCTTCGCGAAGGGTTATAATGTTCAGTTTTGTTTGAAATTGTGTGGTCATTTTGGAGGCTGTAGTTTGTGGTGCTGGTGTATTTATTATCCTGCCCACATAAAGATAGAATTTATTGCAGGGATGCATTACTTTTAGCTCAGTGTATCTAAAATGGCAACAACCTGTGCATCCTGTTGATTAGCTAAGACTCTGAATTAAAGACATGCAACAGAAATAGCTCAAATGCAACATTATGTTTGCGACATCAATATTAAAATGACTTGATAAAAACACCTTTGGACATTGTATACAATCTTTTCAGATCAAGACTGGGGCACCTTGTCGCTCTGAGCGTTTGGCCAAATACAACCAGATTCTTAGGTAAGTCATTCTTTCACCAACTAAGGAATTTTATCACATTTGTGTCATTTTAAAAACTATATAATGCAATTTTGCTTGTAGTATTGTTTATTTTGGGAAATAAAACACTACCCATACCTGTTGTACTAAACTAGAGCTACTTAAACATATTATTTCCTCTGTTTTAGTCAGTTCATTAATCTCACTTTGTATCATTTCCATATCTTTAATCAGCATTGTGTCTGTACTTGGCTCTTATCTTTGGACTTCAATCACACCGCAGTCAGGGCTTTAAATTAAACCAGTAACATAATTAAATACATACAGGAAAAGACCTACTTGTTGTAAAACAAATTTGTGAGAGGAAACTAACTTTGAATATTTTCTTTACTGTAGAATTGAAGAGGATTTGGGAGACAAGGCTCATTTTGCTGGAAAAAACTTCAGAAAACCAGTGATAGAGTGAATGGATGAAACATTTACTTCACATACAAATGGAATCACACATACAAATGCATAAAAACACATTGGATAATGATGGAAATCAGTCAAACTAACGTAGAACTATTCACATACAAGTAATGAATTTATAGAAAGAACTGTAGTTATTGGAACTGTGATGCTTTACAAGCAAGTCATCCACTGTACTGTTTTGTTTTTTAATGTGAAGTAAAAATAGACCTAATTATAACTTGAGAAATATTTATTTACGGCACTGACTAATTACGATCACAAAAGCAGCACTTGGATACACAGTTAATAAAAAAAGATTTATTAGTGACAGAATCTATTGTGATTATTCATTGTTATCTTGCTGTTGTGGTAATGGGTGTTTTTGTTGGGTTAAATGAGATTGATGTGATTTTAAATCGATAAATGGATGGAGTGAAACAAAATGCTGATTCAGCTTGGTTATCAGGCCACAGAGTGACCTGTGGAGCCATTTACAGTGCATTCAGAAAGTCTTCAGACCCCTTCAGTTTTGTTATGTTGCATTCAACAAGTTGACTGAAGTTATGCCAAAATCTTAAAAAAAAAAAAAAAAAAAAAAAAAAAAAAAAATCCCTCAAATCTACACTTGATACCCCATAGTGGTCCAAAGTCCAAAGTCCTTCTGGACTTCTCCCATCTCTACACAGGGTCCCCGGAGCTCAGTCAGAGTGATCTTCGGGTTCTTGGTCACTTCTTTTACCAAGGCCCTTCTTCCCCGATTGCTTAGTGTGGCCAGGTGACGAGCTCTAGGTAGAGTCCTGGTTGTTCCAAACTTCTTTCATTTATGAATTATGGAGGCCACTGTGCTCTTAGGAACCTTCAATGCAGCAGATTTTTCTAGCCTGCCACAATCCTGTCTCTGAGCTCTGCAGGCAGTTCCTTCCTCCTCATGGCTTGGTTTTTGCTGATATGCATTGTCAATGTAAGTCCTTATATAGACAGGTCATAGACAAATTAGGTCCAATCAGCTGAATTGACCACAGGTGCACTCAATAAAGGTGTACAAACATCTCATCTGAGATACGTTTCAAGTGTCATAGCAATAATGATATTTAAGTTCTTCCTTTTTAATTTACACACATTTCAAAAAAATCTGTTTTCATTTGTCATTATGGTTTAATGAGTGTAGGTTTATGAGGGGAAAAATATTTAGATTTTATTTTAGCATAAGCCTGCAACATAACACAATGTGAAAAAATTAAAAGGGTCTGAAGACTTTCCAAATGTATTCACCTCATTCATAAAAATATTAAGACTCTTAATTTACTATTTTGTAGTAGCCCCTTTGGCAGCAATCACAGCTTTGAGTCTCCTTGGGTAAGTCTCTACAACCTTTGCACACCTGGATTTGGGGAGTTTATCTCATTCTTTAAGGCGGTTCCTCCGAGTTCCTTGGACTTCATAACTTGTTTTTTCCTTGATGTGAATTGTGGGACCTTACAATTCTAAAAATGTTTTCACTAACCATGGGTTATTGAATGCAGCTTGATGGACACAAAAGACAATTATGCATTTAAAATTAAATCTATAACAATAAAGTGCAAATAGTGAAGGGGCCACTGTAGATTATTACAGTGGCATTCACAAACACAGAAACCTAAACCTGGACCAAGGGTTCTTTCTGCTCAGAAATGTGGAAATTGTAACTCTCTCAGATTTACTTTTTCTCATCTGCTTCTTAGTGTTTCTTCTTTTTTAGGTAAAGCAAAGTCAAGTTCAGTGCAATGTCGTTCTGGTTTCTTCTTGTGTAAACAACACACTCATTTCAAAGTCTTTGAATCATTTTATTATTTCAATCTTAAAACTGTTTTATCTTGTGCACACAGTATCAAAATCTTTGCTTCTGTTTAAAAGTGAAACACCACAATGTCGTCTGCAGGTTGATGGGGAAAAAATGCTTTCACTTTAAATGGAAAAGTTGTTTTTCACAGCACAACTAGTTTCCACTGCAATAGTCTAATTTTCTGTGGTTGACAGGATTTGACATTTAACAGCGAAACAGATTCACCACAGAGGAAGTTTGTAGAATGTCAGTCTCGTTAGCCTCTCGTGGAAAATTAGGGTTAGTTAGTTAATCATGTCCCAATCAAAAACTTGAGTTTGTTTTGTTATGATTTCATAACTCAGACATTTAAATGTAGAGTTTGTTCAAACATGAAACAACTTGCTACTTTTTTTTAATTGTCCCGTGATGATCTTCTGGACTGAAGTCTGTCTTTTTATACATAATGTTTTGGAGATGTACTGCATCACTGAGAGTATTCCATGAAGACTGAGACAGCTGTTAAATATTCTTTTGGTTGGAGCAAAGAAATTTATGACTGGACATTGACTCTACAACACAGCATCCACAAGAGAATGAAAAACCAGATTAAAGAGTATGAAATAGAAAAAATGACATACAAACTGAAACTGGACAAAAACGTTTGAAAAAAGTGGCACAAAATGATTAGAAATAATGTCTTTTTGTCCCAAAAATCAAAAATGAAACGAGAAAGTAAGGGATAATGTTGTATCATAATGCAACTCTGTTATAAGCATATACTCACAGTTTATGTATGTATTTATTCCTTTTCTTTTTTGTCTAATTTCTGCTACTGCAATTATAAGAACTTGAGTAAACCAAAATAAATAAAAACAAACAAATTAAATATGATAATAATAATATTAATATTAATATTATTAATAATAATACATAAAACATGAATAGGTGTTTTTTTTATCCAGCACCTGGGATATTTATTTAGATTATTATTATTAATGATGATGATGATAATATTATCCTTCAGTTGCATCACCATCATGTTCTTGCTGTTATTGGCATATTGTCAATAAATGATATGCATAATTTATCATAATATGATATTATAGTGTTCTTAAGATGCTTGTGCTTGTTGTTAATCGTGCAGATGACTGAATCCAAATTGGAAAAACGGAAGAACAAAATGTCTAAATATGTTTTAACATTTGAGTATTGAATATTAACCGTTAACATCAAGCAATAAAACTGAAACTATGTTATTACTGAGTAGTTTTTTTCTGCTCCACAGTCCTACACGGGTAATGAAGTGTTTTGTGTCGGTGGTAGTTTAATGTAATGGCTTACATAATGCTGTTGATGACCCACAGCGGTACACTGTGTGCTGTGTTGTTTGATTCATGGACGCCTGTGCAGCAGCAGCAGCTGGTGATGAGCAGCTCCCAGTGGCTGCTGCTGCTGATCCGCGGCACATGCTCAGTTATGTACACCCAGACAACTTTGAAGGCTTAGCTGTGGCTGCTGAGGTCATTGCACTGGAAAAAAAAAAAACTAGACTGACTCCCTCCACTACACCGCCTCCATTTTGAATAGCCATGTAATAGGGGTTCGCATAGTTTGTGTGTGTATCGCCCACTGCGCTGCGTAGTGTCAACAAGCCACATCCAAACATCCTTCGACATGGACGACCTGTTCAGTCCGCGGAGGTAACTTGATTAACTTATCGTTTGCGTTTTTATTTTAGTTAGGTACGTACTGAATGTGTCTTTTAGTGTTTTGCAGCGCTACTTTGAGAGACATTTGTGTGAAATAGTCGGAGTGTCAGTGGTCACGAAGTTCGTGTCTGGCTAACAAGCTAGCCAAATAACAGCGTAATGTTACTGTCTCGTTAGCAGCTAGCAGATCCTCTTGGAAAATGGTTTTCTGTTTGATTTGATGTAGCTAACAGCTTGTTGTGCAGCTATTATTTAAAATAATGCCAGTAAAGCAGATTAGCCGTATGCATCGTTAAATTAATGGGTCGTTGTCGCTACACGTACGAATGTCAACGACATGCCGTGCATGCTAATATTGGTATTTATTATTGATTGCATATTTTGACTAAGATAAACTAGCCTAGGTGAAGCAGTCATTCAGCTACTGCCGACCTGTTATGAGCTCCAAAGTAGCACACACTGTTCTCGTAATGGTGACCGTAAAAATTAGCAGCTCATGTATGATTGATTGACAGTCTTTTGCGGTGGTTAGCGTCGGATTTCATTCATGTAATATAAGGAAACGTCGCAGGTCGCAGCTGAGATTGGTTCACAGTGATGGAGGGGCGGGATGTTGTTCTGCTGCTGAAATCACTGTGCACTGGGAGGAAAGCTGCGTTGACAACAGCCAACTTATACACATATCGATTGTATGTCTGTTTACAGAGCGTACAGCGATAATTACTAAGTAATTGACAGGTAATATGCAGCGGGATGAACACATTTTATTTTGCTTTTCCTTGATACTAAACACTTCACCGATGCCAAAACTATTATTGGAGATGCAGAAATTTAATGTACATTATAAACTTGGCATGGGTTATTTACTTATCTTTTTTCCAGGAGCCTGAACAGCACACAGGGCGAGATACGAGTGGGGCCAAGTCATCAGGTAAACCCTGCAACAACCAAAATATTATTTATATCATATTTGAATAAAATTAGATACTGCAATAATTAATCCATTAGTCAGATTTTTTTTTATTGATTTATTTGGGTAAAAAAATATTTTTGAAAACCTGTTGTGAAAATGCCTGTTATAATTTCCTAGACCCCAAGGTGATGTCTTCAAATGTCTAGTTTTTTTCAGCCAACCGTCCCAAAAATCTCCAATTTGAGAAGCTGAGACAAACAAATATGTGGCATTTTTGCTTTAACAGTGACTAAAATTATTATTTGATTATCAAAATAGTTCCAAATAAAATGTCTGTCAATTGACTAATTGTTGCAGCTTTTGTGCAGTGTACCTTATTATTTGCATGTCATACAGCTATTGTGCATTTCTGTCATATGTAACATGTTAAATCTAAGGATATATTTGAATATCTATGTGCAACAGATGGATACTAGCATGAACTATTACCAAATACCAGCAAAATCTATTTGATTATACTGACATCCTTTATCCATATAATACTTTATGAATGCTTTGTCACACATTGTAATTATAGAATTTCTGAATGTTGTAATAAAAAATAAGCACATGGATTTTTGTTGTGTAAATACACCTTAACAAACATATATGGTAACAGGGCACACAGTCATCCTCTGAGGAAGTGTAAGTGTTTACTAGTTCCTGTCTCTTCTTCGGTTTCGCTGCAGGCGAAGCTTCCAGAGTTGCAGCCACGGCCTGCTCCTGGTTTACAGACTCAGACAGAGAGTGAGGAGCTCATGTGGACGCCAGGAGTCAATGACTGTGACCTGCTCATGTACCTCAGAGCTGCAAGGTCAGTGTCTGCATTTTATAGCGAATAGAATTTTATGATAAACTCTAGTAATTTACCTACAGCTTACTGAACAACAACATGCAGCAGCTATTTAATGCTTTTAACTAAATGATTTCCTTTATTACGTAGCTGCTTTTGTTCATTGCAGTGCCATAACTGTAAAGAAATAGAGAATAGAAAATCAGGTGGGGCTTTATAGTTCAGTTTAAACCCTCCAAAAAAAACAGGATTACTGACTGGCCTTTCGACACAGTAGTCAGAAAGATGTCACAAATGGGGAAGTATATGCAAAACAAAACCTGTTCTGGTCTGGTCATGTGAATGCCAGTGTTCCTGCCAGTCAGTTTAAACATAGTTTATGTCTCATCTGTGCTTGTTGTTTCCAATTGTGTTTAAACACAACCTGGTTATTGACCTGATTTTCTATATGTCATATTAGTGAGGAACCTGTTTTAAGTGGGGCAAGGGAATAGAAGAGAAATATGGTTGACACTGCTGGTTTTCTGCTGGAGAAACCAAGGCCTATGTTGATAAAAGTTTCGGAATCACTTCTTGTAGTCAGATTTAACATTAAACCAGGAAAGTGTAAAAATACACTTTGAATGTTGATTTTATCTGACACCACGTGTGTGTTGTGTTTATTTTTCAAGGAGCATGGCAGCCTTTGCAGGGATGTGTGATGGTGGATCCACAGAGGATGGATGTTTAGCAGCCTCCCGTGATGACACCACACTCAACGCTCTCAACATGGTGCAGAGCAGATTAATTATATTCATAATTTTCCAGTTAATTCAAATAACAGCAATAATATATTGCAGATTTACAAACAACCATATCTTTTTTTCTCAATTCTAGCTACATGCAAGTCATTATGATGCAGCAAAAGCTCTCCAGCGTCTGGTTAAGAAGCCTCTGCCAAAGCTCATTGAGAAATGCTGGTCGGAGGGTGATGTGGTGAGACGTCTTTTGCTTGTAACACAGCACTGAAGGTCAGTGCTGATAGTTTGTTTGTCATTAACTAAGTTTGTGCAGGGAGATAAAAATCTTGATGTTTAAACTGGTGGGAAACTGTCTATATATTTTGAACATACCCAAGATGTTTAATCATACAGGGAGTGTAAATTAAAAAAAACTGAGATCAGGTCACTTACCTTTAGTGACTGCTGTTAAAACAGCAATGATAACAAACAGGCAGTAAAAAACAGCATTTTTAACCACTTCCTCAAACAGCCAATCAGTCCAGTACTTCCAGTATAACCATGCCGTGTGTGATAAATGCTACTATATGCAGCATCCTAAGATTAATATTATCTGTACTAGAGCCTTTTGTTTTACTGTGTGATTTCATTTAATTATACCCACCCCTCTCTCTCCTTTCCCTCTACAGAAACATTTCATCAAAGGCCTGAGACAGTATGGAAAGAATTTTTTCCGCATCCGGAAAGACTTTCTTCCCAGCAAAAAGACTGTAATTTAACACTTTGTTTTTGCGTACAGACTAATTTGTATTGCATACAGTGATTCACAAGCGTAAACCCATATTATTCCTAAAAGTCTGTGGTTTTGTCATCAGGGAGAGCTGATCACTTTCTATTACCACTGGAAGAAAACCCCTGAGGCTGCAGGAACAAGAGCTTATCGACAGCAACGCCGACAGCCATCCTCTCGCAAGGCAAAGACTCGCTCTGCAGCAGCTCCAGTAAACACGCCATCCCGAAATTATTCGGGTGAGCACTTCTTAATGTTCCTCAGAAATATTTTGCCGTTGTTGCTGAATGGAGGAATAGTTGTGTAATCATTGGACTTGGTTTTAATCTAAGCTGATCTTTTCCTTTGCAGTGGATGTGAGTTCTGCCAGCGAGGACGATCTTGATAGTGAAGACAGTGAACAGGACATCAAGAGTTGCAGCCATTGTGGTACAACAAGTCAGTACAAGTCTGCATTTGTGATTCATCAGATTGGGCGGTGTTCAATATTTTATGTAATCTTAGTTTTTTAAAGTGGAAAATGGTTTGTGAAACTTGTACCTAAAGTAATTTTTCTCTAACAGGTTCCAAAGATTGGCACCAAGGAGGAAGAGATAACCCTTTGCTGTGCACGAGTTGTCGCACCTATGAAAACAAACATGGATGCCTGCCGCAAGCTCCAAAATCTGGAGGCACGTCATTCATGTTTAAACCTGTTAAAGAGGAAGAAGAGGTGAACAGCAAGCATGGCATGAGGACACGGCGAAGCAGAGCACCTGTAAGCCTGAAGCTGCCAGATCATTCATACTGTCATCTTTACTGCCAGTAATGAACAGTTACTTGTAAATGTTTGTGGAAATGCCATTTTGTAGTCAAAATATCATTATACAGAAGAAGAATTTCAAAATGTTGTTTCACTTTTTCACTGGGAAAATATCTTGCACATGATGGGAAACATGTTTTTCTTGCCTGCATTTTAACAATGTCAACTTGTGACTATTTTTAAAGCAGCTGTCATCTTTAAGAAGTGGCCACAGGAGGCTCACAGGCTCCCCCACCAGTGAGGATCAGCAGTCCAGTAACCAGCCCTCCCCTAGCGGAGTGACTTCTAACTCTCTCAGATCGTCTTCCACTGACAATAAGAATGAATCCACTAAGAGGACCAACAAGGTAAACCTAATCTACACATTTCATATGCATAGACATACATGTATCTGTATGGCATTGTTCTTTCAGACCAGTTTGAGTTATTGAGCACATATGGTGTGTCCTGTGAAAGAGGCTATTTGGTTGCAATTATTTGCATGAAGAATGAAGATACTAAAAATAAATAGATTGACAGTGTGGCTGATTATGCTGCTACAAAGACGGTTGCATCTGATTCGATCCAAACAGCCTCATAACAGATAGATACTTAGGTGCAGCGTGTACAGTTTTGTTATATGTACGCAGTTCTGTGGGCGGGAGTCACTTTTGTTTTTGTGGTGCTGTAGACATCCAGAAGAGGCATTCCGATTTAGATTCAGAGGTAAATCATAAAGCAATTCAAATTTGTGTTTGATGTTGTTCACCGGGCAATAGCTGATGAGGAAGTGTTCAAAGAATTCACCAGTCGAGCTGATGAAAGTTTAGTTAGCCCCAACCTTATCTGTAAGTGAAATTATACATGTTTATGTAGGCGACATAAACATTGTGTCCTTGGTGGATACATGTGACACTGCTACAGAGAAAGACGCATTTTCAGTATCACTCATTGAGGTTTTTGTGTCATTCATCATTGTCATTGTCTTCTATCAATAATTAACACCGTTGTGTAAATATCACACTGTATTTATAGAAGGTAAAAGAGGAAGTAACGTCCCCAAAGACAGCAAAACGTGTACGGGAGAGTCCTGCTCAGGAGCCTGAAAAAGTTACATCTAAAAGGCCGAAGACACAGGTGAGAGGCTGTCATTTGTGAGATTTTTTGCAGCAGGGACACTAAACGTCTTGTTTTGTAAACTAGCACGCGTCTGTTTCTACATGATAATGATATATTGGTAGGCACAAATTGGGCACAACATGATCCAGATTTGTTTGTTCTTCCAGGATCCACAGGGCTCCCGGTCAGAGGGAGAGGCCGAGGTAGAAGAGGAAAGCTCTTCAGAAAGCCGCAGCGCTCAGGATGATGGCAGCAGTGACACCAAAGACATTGATCAGGACAACCGCAGCTCTTCTCCCAGCATTCCCAGCCCTCAGCAGGGCAACGAGAGCGACTCTGACTCGTCTGCCCAGCCGAACGGTGTCCCATCAGAGCCCGTTGCCCCTGCTGCTGTGTTGGCTGACACACCGGTCCCGCAGGCCCTCCCCTCTCAGGGTCCCGCCATTACTCCTCAGCCACCGCAAAGCACGCCCTCTGCTGATCCCGCTCAGAGCCCCCCTCCTCCTTCTCCAGACCCCCCTCAGCCAGCAGCTGGTCAGGCACCTGCCACAGGGGGTCAAAACAGCCGACCACAACCCATCTCACACTCTCTTTCTGGTCCACCTCCTCTACCATCATCACTGGGTCAGGACTCTCTTCTTTTTCCAGCATTTCAGGTCCCACCTGCTCTCAACTCTGCGCAGCCTCTGCAGTCACATGGTCCATCGCCTCAGGCCCCCCAGCGACCCCCACCATTCTTTAGGGAGTCGCAGCTCCCTCAGCCTCCTCTGTCTGGCCCACAAATCAAGCCTCCTCCCACCACCCCAATTCCACCTTCACACAAACAGATACCACACCAGTCTGCTACACCTTTCCCCCAAATGCCCTCCAATCTCCCCCCTCCACCTGCTCTAAAGCCCCTCAATGCTCTGCCCAACCAGCATCCTCCAGGTGCTCCACCTCCCCCTCTTCAGCTCATGCCACAGCCTTTGCCAGTGCAGTCACTTCCAACCCAACTTCCAGTGATCTCTCAGGTGCAGACCCACCATGGAAAAAGCATCACTTCTTCTCACCCACCTGCTGCAGCCTCACACTCTCTCACATCCGTAACATCATCTTCTATTGGCCCTGTCCCAAGCCTCCAGCCATCCTTCCTGCCTCTTCCTCTGAGACCATCGCCAAGCAACACAGCAGGGGGATCACATGTTCAGATTAAAGAGGAGCCACTGGATGAGATGGAAGAGGCAGAGAGCCCACCGTCTCCACCTAGGAGCCCCTCGCCAGAGCCCACCATCGTTAACATGGCAAGCCACGCCAGCCAGTCTGCACGGTATGACTGAAGACATTGTTTCTAAGGAACAGCCCTTGAAATAATCATAAGGTTTTGACAGTCCTATGTACTGCTATGAAATCAGATATACTACATTGCTTGAGAACAGATCACACGTCTTAGCTTTTTCTGCTTTTTTTAGTATTCTCGTATATAATTTGTAAAATCTAAAGGAAAATTATACTGTCTACACTAAATTTCTATTTTTTATGGTAACATTTTTATACAGCACAAGTGGCCAAACAATTAAACATTATTTAAACAATCACTCAGTTTAACACAAAGTAAATTGATTCAAAAGTGGCCTGTGTGCATAACTAAGGTCTAAGTTGAACCAGAATGCTGCTCTCAGTTCGCATGACTGTTTTCAGCAGCAGGTCTGGGTAATGATTTTAACCTTTGTTTTCCTCTCCAAATTGGTGGCTTGCTCAACACATAACACAAAACGCTGTCACGCTGTGGTCTGTTTTTTTGTTGTTGCCATATTGATTTTGTTTTCAAGCTGTTATAACTCCCAGATCTGAGGAATTAACTTGGTGCTTGAAATGTCATTTTAACTGGCAGGAATTACGCCCAAAACTGCATCATATGCAGGTTTATCTTCTGAGATATCTTCTGCGTTGTACATCTCATTATGTTTCCTATGCACAGAGCCAAAAACTCCTCAGGCTTTATGTTGTAATTTTGTGTGAATGAAATTTGAGTACATACTAATAAATGCATACCTGTTATCTCCTTCAGGTTTATCAAACACTTGGATCGCGGTTACAACTCCTGTGCTAGAACAGACTTTTTCTTCACTCCACTTTCATCCTCCAAATTGGCCAAGAAAAGGGAGGAAGCAGTGGAGAGGTCTAGGAGAGAGGCTGAACTCAGTGCTCGGCAAGAGCGTGAAAGGGAGAAGGACAGAGAGCGAGAGCGAGAGCGAGAAAGGGAAGCAGACAGAAACACTGTGAGTGCAACATCCTTTCATTCCTTTTTTCGAGCATCTTCTCTACCTGTTATCTCACACGCTGTCTTTGCTTACAGAGAGCCACCAGCTCCTCCCATGACAATCGCATGAGTGAGGCCCAGATGACAGCTCAAGGCCACGGGCGCACCTCCTTCGAGCAGCCACCCGCCACTGTAGCTGCTGTGCCCCCCTATATTGGCCCTGATACACCTGCCCTGCGCACCCTGAGCGAATATGCCCGACCACACGTCATGTCCCCCACCAACCGCAACCATCCTTTCTACGTGTCCCTGAGTCCTGGAGACCCCCTGCTGGCCTACCACATGCCTGGCCTGTACAGTGCCGAACCTAGCCTGAGAGAGCGCGAGCTGAGGAACCTCAGAGAGAGAGAGCTGCGGGAGAGGATGAAGCCTGGCTTTGAGGTGAAGCCCCCAGACCTGGAAACCTTACATCCCTCAGCCAACCCCATGGAGCACTTTGCCAGACATGGTGCACTAGGTCTGCCCCACATACCCGGGCCTCCCCACCCCTTCGCACCCTTCCATCCTGGGCTGAACCATTTGGAGCGGGAGAGGATGGCGCTGGCAGGACCTCAGCTGCGCCCAGAGCTTAATTACGCCGAGCGACTCACTGCAGAGCGGCTTCATGCGGAGAGGATGGCCTCTGTGGCAACTGACCCTGCTGCCAGGCTGCAGATGCTCAATGTGACGCCGCATCATCACCAGCACTCTCACATTCACTCTCACCTCCACCTGCACCAACAGGACCCCCTCAGTCAAGGTGAGGTTGGACTTTATAGATCTTCAGATGTTAATCAGCAGTAATACATCTGGTAGTGGGATGTTGACCTGTATTTACTGTATAACCTTATTTTATTTTACAGGTTCAAGTCCTCACCCTCTGGTGGACCCTCTGACAACAGGACCACGTTTGGCCCGATTCCCCTTCCCTGGTGGCCCAATCCCCAACCCTTTACTCAGCGATCTTCCTCATGATCATGAGATGCTGCGCCACCCATTGTTTGGTTTGTAATCTTACATACTCATGGCCAGAAATTTGAGTCTTAACAGAGTCTAACTTCTCTTATTCTTTTTTTATTTTATGCCTCCACGCCGGCGACAGCCAGGGCCGGAGGCATTATGTTTTCAGGTTGTCCTTCAATCCAGCTGTCTGTCCCTTTGTCCGTCGTATTGTCATGAACACAAATCTCAGTAACACCTTGAGGGAATTTCTTCAAATTTGGCACAAATGTCCATTTGGACTCTAAAATGAACTGATTAGAATTTGGTTGTCAAAGGTCAAGTGTCACTGTGACCTCACAAAACATATTTTTGGCCAATTTACGACACAGTTTAACACAAATGTCTAACAGGATAATATGATGAAGTGATGACATTTTATATCCAGATGGTCAAAGGGCAACTTCACTGTGACATCATAATGTTCTGCAAAAATGCTTCTGGCCATTATTCAATGCTGTAACTCAGGTAGGGGGGGATTGTGACCATATTTCCTGCGACTTGGCAGGGTGGTGGAGGCCATAATTCTATATTATTTTTATTTTTGTGCTTTCCATAGGAGCTGCATATCCACGAGAGCTGCAGGGCCCGATTCCTCAGATGTCTGCTGCTCACCAGCTCCAAGCCATGCATGCTCAGTCTGCAGAGCTGCAGAGGATGGCTATGGAGCAGCAGTGGCTGCATGGGCATCACCTGCATGGAGGCCCTCTACCAAGTCAGGAAGATTACTACAGGTGAGGCCTTTGAATGTTGTAATGTTGTTTTTGAGTATCTACAACAAGGGTTGAAACAGACTTTTTGAAGACACAAAACACTGTCAGTCTTTCCCTGTTGGGAAAGATACTGTTGTTAAAAAGAGAAGATGGTCCTCATAAAATACTTCTGTTAAAGCATACACACTGCTTAGCTTGTCTATTAGTCACATAGACACTCTCCTTTACAGTAAAAACTTTGGGAAACAACTAATATTTACTCTCCAGGAATTAATTTTGTCCATGACAGCAAAACATATTAACACAAGCTGTCTGTCTTCTGCACGTTAAGTGAGCTTGCTTAGCAATTTCAGGGCTCACTAAGTCTTCAAGAAACACTAGCTTGTCAACATTAACGCTACAAACAAACCCACTTTGCAGCACTTGATTAAGGAGGCAGTATCACTCCATTTAAAAAAAAAAAAAAAAATCTAATGTTCTTGATTATGGTACAACCCCCACTTTTTCAAACATAATTTCCAGAAAAAAATATTGTTTTAGCCTATATGGTGAATTGGATAATAAAAGTCCTTGTGTAAGAGCTTTTTTTAATCAAGGAAATGTTGCAGATCAGGGCAACAGCAATGATCACTGTTGTACCGAAAGCTGATGATGTGTTTGTACCTGGCCTGCAAGAGTTGAAAATAAATATTGTAACAGAAGCAAATGAGTGAAACAAATTTTCAGTTTGAGGAATTGCTTAGTTACACTCGTGTGACAACCAGCTGCACAATGTTAACTCAGTTTTGTTTCTGTTTTCCAAAGCCGCTTGAAGAAAGAAGGTGACAAGCCATCTTGAGTGTCAGGTGGTGCATGCCCTGAGACCCTACACTTATACTCAATAGAATACTGTGTACCTTTGAGACTGTAAGAGAATATTTGTGTGTCAATTTTTTTGTTTTAATATATTTTAGAAAATACTTTGTGGATCTTTATGTGCATTCCTCGTTCAGCACTTAATGGGACTGTCAAAGTCCGTCTGAGATTTTCATATCACTTAGGACTTTATACTAGTTTTATTATCAAATAATCAACAATCTCACTTATTCGTGTGAGATTTAAAAGTGACAGATTTTCTCTAACAAACTGTAAAACTGTTTGATATGCAGTGATTTAAACTTGCTATAATACAGCTCTTATAAATGATATGAAAACAGACCGACTTTGGTGTTAAGTTTAAACATACCTATGATGATTTCTAAATGATTTCCTTGTACAGAATGACATTTAAATCAGTGTTTGAATGATTGTAACAACCTAGCATGACGCAGTCTTCAGTTTTCAAACTAGAGTAGCAAGTTGCATTGTGGTGTTTAGACTCTGAAAGTATAGTAGAGGTTGGTTTTACTCTTAAATCTGCTAAATATTTGTCTAAATCCTAAAGTTTTATATATCAAGATATCTTTTCACAGTATAACCGAAGCTTTTATTCGCTCATTTTTAAGATTGTAAATATTACATGGTTACATTATTCTATATGAATGAGTACTATTGGTATAGCAGTAGTTGTGAACACCTGACCCCTGATTCAGCACGATAGCAGTAAATCATAAGCTAAAAACAGTATATAGTATTATAGGTGAGATAATGATTAATTGGACCATGATCTGTCACTACAGACAGAAGGTTTTTTTGGAACAGCGTATTTCCTTCATTTTGATGAGAAAGAGTGAATTGGAAAAACAAAATCTTTGACACTTAAATGAAATTTAAAAAAATAACTGCCTCTAAATTCAATATTTATGTGATATAATATGAAAGTGTATCCATTGCATATTTATTTCAATAAATATTTCTGCAGTGACGCATTATTTACTTTGCATGTGGAGTTTTATATGCAGAGAAAAAAAAAACATTCTGTGGTATAAGAAAAACACCCGTATACCTCCTGCTTGTTTCCTGCACACATCAACTTACACAGAGAGGAGTTATATATTCATGGTTTTATTGCATTAAATCAATTATTGCACCAAATCTGTCATATATGGAAAATCAAAGTTTTGTTTGACGAGATATGTTGTGTTCTAACAACAATTTATTAAACAACAGATTGTTTAGCGTTAATACTATACAGGCATTTGACACAGCAACACTAAATGGAAATGTCATTTATGAAGTTGTGTAAATAGTTAAAGCTGCTCATGAGAAAATAGTTTAGCTTAAATTTTTTTTCCAACACAGTATGTGACATTTTTCTTTTTGCATCACAGCAGATCCTGCACCTATGTTTTGACTATACAGCATTTTAGACCAGTGGTTCCCAACAACAAGGGTTCCTGAGATGAATCTAAAAGGTTGTGAAGCAAGAAAAAACTAAAACCTGCTACAAAGAATTACCTATATTTTTCAGACTTGTCTCTAATCTTTGTTTTTTTTTTACTGTCCAATACTGTATAGTTTTACTTTTTCAGATCTGTAGAAATTATTCAATGATGTGGTCTGAAAATGAAGAATCACTCTGAACTGCTTTCACCTCACGCAGGCTTTGATGAGGGGTCGCAAGAGGACGTGGCTTTGAATTAAAGGAGCACAAAGCAAAAAAGGTTGGGAACCACTGATTCAGACAAAGCTTTCCAATCACACACAGCTCAGGCAGTCACCTACTTAATCTTTTTTTTACAACATACTTACAAACCAGACCAATGTCTATACCATAACTTTCTTTGAGGCTTTTATCCCTAAATAGACACCCCACATACACTTTGCAGCAGTGCATGCTAAAAATCTACAGGCTCCTGTTACATCTTAGCTTGACTGCAACGGTATAACATACAAATCCATGATTGAGGCACAACAGGACATTTATAAGATGGCACGTGTTAAAAACTATGAGCTTCTGAGCTTACATTATGGTCCGTTTATCAACATCAGTTTATCCAGAACTGATAAAACCAGAGTTATTAAAAGCTTAAAAAACACCTGAAAATGTTTTCATGTCTTAAAGGCTTAAGGCTTTAACAAATCCCATGAAAAGAGCAAAACTTACAATGTGTTCCCTACCCTATCTGTGGCACCACCCTCTCCGTGACTGACTATGTGACTGATAGATTTGAGTGATCAAGTTACATCATTGGTCAGTCGAATACCACGTGACAGTCATGAAGTAACCATTGGTCGGCCAGCCAAGTGTTGGAGTTTCCACATTTTCCCCATTCCATTCAAATTGAATTGGCATAGTTTAACAGTTTGTATCAGGGGACATTTACAACCTGCATTGTTGCCAATTTAGCACATTTGTTGGTAGATTTAGAGACTGTTTTTCAAAAAAGCACCTAGCGACAAATGATGTGGTTTTTTTTGGACAAACCTTAGCTACTCTTCATAGTAGCGAGTCGCCAGTAATTCTCCGCTAGTGAGAGGTACACCTCTTTATGTGTTTACTCTGTTCAGTAAGTGGCAGAGAGGTAAAGCAGCAGTTTGGCTGCTGTTTGCTTTGTGAGACAAAATAAGAAAGATATTCTGTCACTTCTAACATTCTCTCTGAGTGATTGTTTTACAAGAAAATATAACTGAAATCACAGCACAGTCTTTGTCTTTAACTTATGTGTTTGCAGTTAGTGATGTCCCTCACTTGAAAGTTGCTTTGGATAAAAGCGTCTCCCAAATGACTAAATGTAAATGTAAATAAAATCAAGATTTTGTGCAGAGCAGAAGCTTGGAAATGGCTTGGAGGCTATCATGTAGTCTTCATGGGCCACATTTCAGTCATTATTTCTTGTTGTTCCATTGTCTGACAACAGAAACAGAAAAACATACAAATGACAACAGCTTTACTCGGGAATTTGGCTGTATTAAAATACTGTATATGTGAGCACAGAGAGTAGGAGAGAAGCAAATAGATTAAGGGCTGAAACCACTGACACTAGGCAGAATGCAAATACGACGCGATGATGTGAGTTGTTTACAGCTGTTCCACAACAGTTTTCAACTACGTTCTTTTTGGCACACTGACCATACGCAGTCCAGCCATTAACTAGGTGTAATTATGTTAACTTCACAGTCTGCCTAGAAATGCGGCATATGTAGTATGAGTACGTATACTGAAAATATGTATGTTAAAATTTTAATACTTATATTACATATATTTATAACTTTATCTTTGAAATTTTATCCTTTATATTTTGTTTTCCTAATCCTCATTTACCTTCATTTTGATTATAATTATTGCACATCAGATTATCATCAGTCCAACTAGTTTCACACTGAAAAAAACTTAAAACATCAGTTCTTCTTTATGTGCTGTATAATGAATCGGAAAAAGGCAGTAGATATTAAGCAGGTGTATGACATGTACATACAGTGGATGTATTTGTACAGATGGACCCAGGTGAAAAATGTTTGGAAATGACTTCTCTTGTGTGTACAATTATGTATCAGGGACCATCTTGAGGAGGCGTCTTCTTCTTCACATAGTGCCGCAGGTACTGGATAGCTGAGAGCGCACTCACATTTGCTAGCAGAGCTGAACAGGATTTCATTAAAGTTACATTCACCAAGTCATAGAGAACTCTTAATGTTCAAAACTTAAAGCCCCTGAAAACTGCATTTCAAATCTGAAGTATTTCTCATTGATATTAAAAAAATCTTTACTAATTAAGCAGCAATCACTGTTAAAATTATTTTCATTTTATTGTCATTTATTTATTTAAACTTCTTTAAGAAGCTGACTGAGAAAATATGTTCTCAGCAGGCCTTTAATATTGTACTTTATACTTACTTGCTGAATAATTTTAACTGTCACAGCAGATTATCACTGCAACAAGCTTCATACCTGCTTTCCAGGCATCAGCAGACTCTGGATCAGAAGATCTGAGTACCCAGGATGCAAAGGCAATGCAGACCAAACACATATCTGACTGCTTCAGCGTAGAGAAGACGCCCTCTCGTCCTGCAAGAGACATACACATGTGCAGAAAAGTGGATTTCATTTAATTCTGCATGCATTGTTTTTTGTGTCCAGTGTGACAGTGTGTAAGAGAGCTCTGGCTTACTTGTTGTCTGTACAGTTCCCAGAATGCTCTGCTGCACTGCTAGCTCTCTGAACATCTGAGAAGGAGTTGAAGAGACTCTTCCCTGCGTGAGGACAGTGACCGGTGGATCCTTTCTCTCTATCCTCTCAGCCTCCACTGGAAACACCCAGGCGCCGGACCTTCGGCACCAGATGCTACCTTTGTCGTGGAAGCGAATCTTCCTCATCCACAGCAAACTTTTCCAGTTGCGAGAGCCACCTGCAGCTGCTGCAGATGTCCCACACTGATTGGCCTGGATGAAAGAGCGAGACACGACTCTGATGGGAGAGAGGTTGTCCAGCTCGTGCTCTGCCTCGTAGTCTGCACTCAAGAAAACATAGTTTGATTTTGGGAATGTGAGTTCTCTGAGAGGATGAGAACAAGAGAAGATAGGGATGGGTTTCTCCTCGCTGCACTGGGAATCATGGAGGGAAAAGAATGACATTTCATCCCTGAATGTACAAAGAGTGTAGTCAAACACTGGAGCCACTGAGATGTCATCTGGATCATAGACAGCGACACACCTGGAGTCATTCTTTGCTTTACCCTCTGTGAAAAAGTATTCAAATACTTCTGGGAAGGATATTTGATAATGTTCATCCAGTATGTCTGTATTGGACAGAAAAGGTGCTGGGATGAGTGTTTCCAGGCTATCACTCACTTTCAACACCAAGTTTTCCTCCAGAGACTGGCAGCTGCTGAGAAGTAGACTGCTGTCATCATTACCAAAGGGTAAAGTTAAATCCTCTTTGTTGAGAGCTTGTATGTTGTATGTACTTTTGCTTTTTGTTGTCTGTCCTGGCCACGCAAGTTTGCTCAAAGTATATGACTCCTCATCCTCAAAACACTGTCCTGCAAAGTCCTCCGAAGGCACAGGTGTCTCCTTTCCTTCAGAGCTTGTGGACTCCTCCTCCTCATCCTCCTCCTGTGATGAAAAAGGAGAGTCATTAGTCCTTTGTTGGTTTTTGCTGTGAGGATCAGGACTGGGATTCCTACTGGCGTCAAGAAACTGCCAGTACTCCTCTTCAAAATCTGACGTGGAAAACTCACAGCTTGAGCGATCTGGCTTGGACTCGTCAGGCTGTGTGAAATAGTCCGAGTCAGCAGTGTCTGACATGTCCATTAGACCACCACCATCAGGCAAATTATACTGCACAGTGTCAACCAGAGGGCTGTGACTCGTTGGAGATTCATCTACATTTGTCGTCGCTGTTTCTTGTGTTTCCCAGGGAGGTGTGCTTCTACCCATCCTAAGATGCAAAATATCATTTATTGTCAGTTTTTCCATTTCCTCCCAAAAGGCAGAAATGGCGTACACAGGTCGGGTGTGGCCTGCAGCTTTGGCATATGCTTCGGGGTTGTCAGCCGCAGAGCAAGGTGTTACAGTTAAATCAGGAACAGGCAGAGGACTAAGCTGATCTCCTGAAGAGCTACCAGATGCTGAAAGATTAATTTTGTGTTTTTGAAGTCCAGGTGTGTGCGAGAGTGTGTGGAGGACCGTGCTGTGTGAGTTATTTTCACATGCAGAGTTGTCATCTGGCATTTTGTCAGCTCTTTGGCCAGCAGATGGAAATGTCAGGGCGGGCTCAACATCGGTGCGTTCATAGTTGGTGTCTGCTGCATTGCAGGGGGCAGTGCTATCACAAGAATGCATTTGTCTGTCCTGTGTACTGTCAGCACTCTTAGTCTGCAACGTCAGAGGTGCTGAGCGCGGCAGCTGTATGAAATCCACAGGTTGAAAGTTTTCCATGAGGAGATGCTGAGTTTCCTCCACTGATTCAGCAGCAGACAAATAGCTTTCAGAGTCATAACTGTGAATGGAAAAGAACTCAACACCATCTTCAAACTCGTCTGACTCCGCACTTTCCAACTTTGAGGAGTCTTTGGGTGTAAATGTATCATGTGACGTGGATGCTGAGCTGCCTGGTTCATGTTTGTCTCTGTCAGTCGTCGGCTCAGTGATATTTTCTTTAGGGGAATGAGAGATATCCAGGTTTTCTGACACATTGTCCTCTTCACAAGACAATTGCAATGAATCTGAAACACTCTTAGGAATTACTTCAGAACTTTGATGCCCTCCTGAGTTTTGAACAAAGTTTTGGTTTGATTGAGTGAAGCCCACGTCCCTCCCTTCCTCAGATTCATATTTATCTTTGTTTATCTCCAAGCCATTTGCATGTGATTTCTCCTCCCTGTGGCTGCACAGACTGGGACTGTTTTTACAAGGTTTTTTTTGTCTTCGTTTTTTTTTCACAGAGGTGGCACGCACCCGCTGTCGTGCAGGACTGTCATTCACTGTCACGAACCAGCGCTCCTTCTCCACTCTCGCAGCGCCACTGCTCACATCGTCATTCATAGCTCTGTCTGTAGTGTGCTGTTCATTAACATTTAGTTCTGTTTGAGGGCACAGTGGATCAGGTTCATTTCTGGAATCATCGACTTCTGTTTGCAGATCTCCATCCTTCTTTGTCAGCTCTTTAGAAACTCCTGAACACTGAACATGTATTGTATCAGTTTGCAGTGTGTTCATAATGTTGTCATGTGTCTCCTCCTCCTCTTCTGCAGTCTTCACATGCAGCTCTTTTGTGCTGAGTGTATTTCCCGCAAGACAATCGGGGCATATTTCAGATTCCACCTGTGTCACATTGTCTTCTTCAGCTTGTTCTCCTGTGCTTCTCTCATTCAGCTTTGTCGACAACTTCATACGGCTCTCTTCTCCTGTGCTGCATCCTGCAGCGTTGCTCTCAGCTCCATCACTGTTCACATCAGGGCTGTGCTGTTTCTCCTGCTGGCCTGCGCTGGAGACTGGACTTGAGTTTTCAGAATCCTCTGAATCGCTGAGGCTCAAGTTATCAGGGCAGGCGAGCGAAGGCTGCAGCAGACTGCACTCTTCACTCTCATCATAGAAGCTGGTCCAGTCAAACTCTGCGATGTGCATGCTGTGATCTAGATCATCCATTTTGATGCATCACATGCTCTTCAATCTGGAAAAAAGAAGAGAAAATATAAAGGTCAGTGATTACAGATTCAGATGTTTATTTTGCATTAAAAATAAGAAGTGTCAGTGTAGCAGTACATCCTTGGTGACCCCACTGGCTTATAGTTGAAGTTACATCCACACATTGGAGTTAAATATAGAGCGCAAGCATTTGTTTTGCAAGCTTAACATTGCTGTAATCAGCTGTCAGTAGGAAACAATTGTGCAGAAAGCAAACAGGCTCCTGCATTGGTTCAAACTCTGAGAAGTGAAAATCTCAACAGAGCACCAAAGCAACACTAGAGCACCTTGGTCACAACAGCTCCATAACAGACCCCAAAATACTCCATGGCCCAGCTCTTAGAAAACATGGCATATGACCTGATATGAAAGATTCAGATGTCCAATGTCAGGGTACAACTCAATGTATCATCTTAACACGCAGTTGGGGGGGGGGAGTTGTAAACAGAGTGACACTGATACAAAACTACATGATCACTGAAACATCGTCTTATTGAAAATTGTGCCACCACAAATAATTCCTCAAAGTGTATGTCATATTTTTGTATTCGGTTAACACATTTTGCACTGTTGTTTTGGCTTTAGGGTCAAATGTATTTCATTATTTTTCAGTGGAGTGGTTATTAGGGTCATTTTCAGCATAACGGACCTTGTTGTGATTAAGTTCTTTCAACTGCTCTTCCTCAAAGTCATTAAAGGTCTTTTCTATTTTCTATTTTGTTAAAAGAACTAACAAAATATCACATATCGCATATCACATTCGGTAAATTAGTGTTAATGTGTTGCTGTGAATAAAAATAACCTACCTGTTGCAGAGGGACGAGACGTCCAGTTTGAAGGTGTCCTTTTCTCCCTGCAGGAGCATTTCAGCTCTGATGTGCATCTGTCCTTGCATATGTCAGACTGGGGCCTTGCACTCAGCTGTTATAAATAGAGTAGTATGACCAGTCACATGGAGCTGCTGGTGCAAATGTCCTCCCCTACAATACCAGAGGTATGACATTTCAGCAACCAAAAATACAAGCCCCCTTACATTCATCAGAGGTAAGATCAATAATCAGTTCCATTATGAGACTAAAACATGATGGACATAAAGGGCGCTCACATACTTTGCTACCATGATTGATATTTTAAATATATGTTGTATACTATTTTTAATGTGACACATTTTTTTTTTCTATTCAGGTCTTCATACTTTAATATTTATATTTTTCATTTTAACAAATGACATTTTAAATATTCAAAGTTTTAGTTAATTTTTCCACCAAACTTTTGTGCTGATAATTCTAATATCACAAATGTTTATTGGGGTAAATATTTATAGTTTCACAATGTACCTGTCTTTAATACTTTTAGCATCCATTCTTGTGGTGGCCAAAATCCTGTCCGTGTATGTAGGATAGCATCAACATTAAGAAATGTTGAGATTCTTGTTTTAAATAGAAATAAACTTTTAAATCCAACATAAAAAAAATTATTATTATTACTTTGGAAAGCAACATAAGTTTCTTCTAAAATCAGAGCATTAAGACTTGCAATGGTGTATCATTTTCTCCTGAGTTTAGATATAGATTACCTCAAGTGAAAAAAAAAGAAATGTATTACCACTGTTTCTGATGTATGAACAATCAAGATAAATTAAATGTTTTCCTTCCTGGCGGGGTTATTTACGTATCTGGTAGGAGCCAATCAATGTATTCGATAACCAACAGGGAAATTAAAAAGTAATTAGCAGAATAACTTGTACAGTGCAGCATTGTCATTGTAGAAGCAGGAACCCTGAAAGAAACGTCACAATTATTCAAATTTGTCTTTGAAAAATATATGATTTAAGATAACTATATACATTTAAAAGAAAAAACAACAGTATAATACAACTGAACCGAGGGAAACGGTGATTATGGAAAGGTGCTTTATTTCTGAAAACAATACATAGATCTTCAGAACATTCTTCATGGCGTTGAAACTAGAATATGTACATCATTACAAAAACAATACATCATTTGTATAAAACAATATGTACATGTATTCAGCTTATTGTCGTCCGTACAACAGCAAACACAAAGCAAAAAGGGGAATATTCATGGAACGATCGCTGCCTTTTATCTGGTTCACTTCAGATTGCTCCATACATACTGAAGATGGAAATTAAGTTTTACAGCCTTAGTGTTGTCAAGATATAAAAATATATGAAGTAAAATACCACGAAGCAAATTAAACTTGGATAACTAGCCTTGGTTTCGAATTGTGCACAGTAAAGGCCACTGGATATTATTCAAATACCCAACTTTTCATCACCTCCAGACTAAATTGTTTCCTGGCTGCATTTAAAGCTCATAATGGCACAGTAATCACAGTAATGGCATACAATACAAGCCATTTTCTTCAGACAACATTTGGCAAAGGTAATAGTAGTCAAGTAATGTTCACAGTGCAACAATAATGTTGCCACTTACACAAGAAAACAATCTCAATCAAACTTGATATCAACAAGTTATGTATTTTGAGTATTTGAGCATAAAAAGTAAGGTCTAACGTTAGCTGATGACCTCGGACAAATAAAGTGCAGGAGGATTCAAAAATGTTAAAAACCTGTTGGAATTAAACTTCACTCCATGGAACAAAAGTGGCATTTTAAAAGTTTGAGAAGGATCACAGAACTTCCTATGAAAAAATGATGATGTTCTTTAAAATTACTTCTGTCAGTGTGTGAGTGGGTCTGCTGTGGAATGTAATAAATAATGCATTCAACTGCGATACATGATTTGTTGTACTTGTAAAATACAATCACCTTGGTTGAGCTCGCAAAAAAAAAAAGAAAAAAATACAAACGCAACAATAAAAATACAATCAATCATCAATACAACACCTACAGTAACTCCCTATAATGTCCCGGTCCACCAGAAGAAATCTTATGCTATCAGACGCATTATTTATTCTGTTGGCCCAACTTTAATCAGTAAAATTCAGTGCACTGATACAAAATGCAAATAAATACCACACGTAAAAAAAAAAAAAAAAAAAAAAAAACCCAAATTAGGAAAAAAAAAAAAAAAACCCTAATTAGTGAAAAAACAAGCTTCCATCAAACATCACTAGGCTGTCACTCTGTCCCAAAGATCAGTGTCACTGTCGATCAGCTTGGTCGCTGGTTTGATTCCTCTGATAGATCCATGTATTTCTGAAGCCTGTCACTTAAAAGACCAGCCAAGATGACAGGACTGATATCAGACTCATGTCTGTCTGTTAAAAGTGGAGCTACAATAGCCAGGAGACGTTAGCTTAGCTTAGCTTAGCAAAAGGACTGGAAACAAGGGATAACAGCTAGCCTGTCTCTGTCCAGAGATAACAAAATCCACCTCCTTCACCTCTAAAGCTCAATAATTAAAACATTATATCTCATTTGTTTAATCCATACAAAAACCAAAGTCAAACTAGAATTACCACCTAAAAGTTGTATAAAATGTCATCACTTCATCATTTTATCCTATTAGACATTTGTATTAAATTGTTTCATAATGAGTGTATGAATTTGTGAGTTATGGCCACAACAAACATGTTTTGTGAGGTTACAGTGACCTTTGACAACCAAATTCTAATCAGTTCATCCTGTGTCCAAGTGAATGTCTGTACTAAATCTGAAGAAATTCACTCAAGGCAGCCCTGACATATCACATTCAAGAGGCCAAAAACATGTTTTGTGAGGTCTCAGTGACCTTGACCTTTGACCACGAAAATCAAATCAGTTCATCCTTTGAGTCCAAGTGGACATTTGTGCCAAATCTGAAGGGATTCCCTTGAGGACCTCCTGAGATATTGTGTTCACAAGGCCAAAACCGTGTTTTATTAGGTCACTATTACCTTGACCTTTGGTTTGTGCCAAATTTGAAGAAATTCTGCCATGGTGTTACTGAGATATAGCATTCGCAAGAATAAGGACGGACGGACGGATGGACAGACAGACAGACGGACGGACACATAAGGTCATAACCCCGCATAGGATAGGGGTTATGACCTTATTAGTGATCTTTGGAGGTGCTGGTAGCCAAGTTTTTTTAATACCTTTGAATGGAGTCAGGACAGTAGTTTCCCATCATTTCCAGTCTTTATGCAAAGCTAAGCGGCTAGCAGCTGTAGCGTCATATTTTCCATGTGACGCTACAGGTGAGAGTGATATCAATCTTCTCATCTAACTGTCGACCTAGAGGGGAAATAAACATATTTCCCTAAATGTCAAACTATTCCTTTAACAGACAGGTCTACATATTCATGAAACCCAACGCACACAGTCATACAGCAGACAAAAACTGCTCGATGACAGTGTTTAGACTTAAAATCCAAGGACTGACGTTGAATGATGAATCTATACATCACCACAGTGCTGCATCAGAGGGTGGAAAATACAAACCGACCTGTGATGTTTTAAATTTACTGAGAAATACTGAAACAATTTCTCCGGGACATTTTAATTGTGTCTGCTTATTTTCAAAGAAAAACGTAATGAACAAGAAGTGAACAAATATATGAACAGGTCAAAGGCGGTGTCAATAAAATGCACCACCTGTAGTTACAGTTAAATTTGGCCACATTTATATGAGTCAACTGGTCTTTCTTCACGATTGATAAGAAAATCTAATATCATTCCTGAGCTTTCTCTCCTACCTGCACCAGCACTCCCACCCCTCCTCCTACACATTATAGACTTGAGTAGTGGATGTGGTGGGTATGGTGGCACTATTCACTGTTGATGTCGCAGAGGGCCGCTCCCTTCTCACATATCTTGGCTTCCTCACTTCAAAAGAAAGAGAACGACAAAAACATGTTTGTGAGAAACATGAGCTTTTAAGAACAGCTTTTAAAACCAATACAAAAAACAAAACAAAACAAGCTTGTCTTTTTTGCAACAATCCTCAAAGATGTAAAACACCTCGTCAACATTGCCAAATAGTCCTGGGTAATGTTTTGACTGCTTTGCATTACTCATTAGCTTCAGATAATTCTATAACCTGTTCTGCAAGGTCAGAGAGGTAGTTTACAGAGTAAGACAGTCTAGTCGTCTTACCTGATGAGGAGGGGATCATGACAGCCTGGAAGAGGGAAAAAAACAAAGGAATTATAACTATCCCTTAGAGACACAAACATTTATAAATAATGTCTTTGTTGTATTTTGAACCTTGCTGAAGTTACAATGAACAGATTCACAGTCTCCACACGAGTCCCTGAATGTACTGTAGTGTGCAATTAGATATAAACAAACGATAAAACTGACTTACTGTTTCACTTGGTTGGAAAATGAAGGCTGTAAAAGTACATGACACAACACAATGTTACATTTGAGTTTAACCAACTAAAAATAAAACGGTATCACTGAAGCAAAGCAATAATATTCCATGTTGTTCAAGCACTTCCATGCTGTATTAAACAGGATTTAATGAGCGTTGAAAGGTCAGCAGGAACTGCTTCATACTTCAGGTACATACTTCAGTACTTACCCTTGTTGCGGCGGTAGAAGATGCTTGGCAGTCGGTTGGAGCGTTTGAGGTAGAAAAAGGAGGCAACAGACAGGATCAGGAACAGGCTGATCAGCAGTGTTCCCAGAAGAAGGGAGGCTGCCACACCTGGCCCTCCTGCCCAAAAGTACAAGACAAAACATGAAGCAGATGACGAGAAATATGACAAATATCCTATTAGCAACTGAAGATGTTTACTCTATCATCATACACACTTCTCAATGTGAAGTATCCTGCACCGCTCATCTTACATTTCAAGCTAAACACAATCAATGAGAACTATATTAGCCTTTTTCAAGTGGTTAATTAGACTTAAAACTGAACTAACTTCAGTTTTTCTAATAATTCAGACTTGCAGACACATGACAATGCAGGTAAAGAAATATTATACGTAATGATATTAGTAAATCAGTCTGTAGTGACTGTAGATATGATATCTTACCAATTTTAGGAATGACAGTAGTTACAGTTGTATGATTTTTCCGCTCCACTGTATAGTCTAATGTGGACAGAAAACATGCAAATTAAAAAAAACAAACAAACAAAAAAAAAAAACACATGCCCCAAAACATTCAGATTTTCATTTCTCCAAAACAGTAAGTGAACAGTTCTCAGTCCTTACTGTAGGTGCAGACTGTTATGTTCTCCAGATCCACAGCTGCTGAGTCACAGAATATGCAAACAGTATTGCTGTTCTCAAGGACACGTAAGAAGCAGCCTGAATAATTCAAAAGAAAAATATATTTCACATTATTTATTCTCAGATGGAGGAAATGTCCATTACTTGCTGTATATAGTGTATTCATAGTACATTTAAATTAAATGAACTGGTGTTAAATAAAAGTGAAACATTTGCCCCAGCTAATACAATTTAAAAAGTTTCAAATTAACAAAACAATGTTTTTCTTTTTTACAAGTTGCAAAGGATAAAAGTAACATTGGCACAGGGACAGGGACAGGGACAGGGACAGGGCAGGCGATTTCATAAGTTTAACTCTTTATTTGTCCGTTTCACCGTGTCTGTCTTGCATGCAGGAGCAGACACTTGTTTTTTCCACAACACCTTTGTCATACTTTCTCTTTCATTTTAGGAAGTACAACAATGAGCAGCAGCAACTGCCCATACAATGTTTGAACTGTGTGTCACACATAATCTGTTCTTGGTAGATCTTCAATGTAAATTCATACATCAGTGTTATGGCTTTCAGTGGTTGATGAATGCATGCAGTGGTGTCATTCAAAACATCGACATTACCTGGTTCACAGTGGGTGTCATTTGAACATGAATTGTTCACTCTCTGTTTCTCACCACAGCACTCAAGGGAGTTCTGATGTAAGGCCTGTAAACAGAGCAGCATTCACAGATTATCTAATCAGTGTAGCCTGAAAAAAACACATACACACACTGACCCTTTTGCCAATAGCATTCATCCTCTTACCTTTGTTACAGGTGTCTCAGGTCTGATAAGAATCACAGTGGCAGCAAAGACCAAAAGGAATGACAGAGCCATATTCAAACCCTTGAAGATCAAACAGACTTGAATTAGATACACATATATTGCTTTACTAGACACACACTTATACCACAGGAAAGAAGAAATGATAAAACAAGTTTCTGACTGGTTGAACTGAAAGTTGACATCAAAGGCCTGGTCAGGTTCACAGTCTTGTTTATTAATAAAAGTACTGCAAGGCTATGTCACTTGTGAATCTTTTTCTTAATTTAAAGTCCACATACATGGTTTGCCTCCCAAGATTTTTCCCAAAATAATGTACAACATCAGGTGTTTGAAATTAATGTCTAACATGGTCATTTTTAAAAACATAAATAGCTATTGTAACTGCAATAATTTGGCTGATATCACAATAAATTTGACAAGTTCAATTCTCTTTCTCGGTTGGACTGTTTGATTTTGTAAGGGCTCCACTCAAATAAAAAAAAATGAGTCACCCACAACCACAACAGTTTAAATATTCATGAGGGGCAGTCTTCAACAAAAGTGACTTTACTGGTAACTTAGCGTTACAATTCTCAACTTTTACACATTCCCCTTTCCATTAGGAAGTAATTATTTCAGGGGCAAAGCTAAGTTAACGCAGCCAATTTCTCAGAAAATGGCTTGAAATGTGATAACCTCAGTTAAGTGATACAACCGAGGTGTTTAGCTAGCTAGCAAGCACCTGTCACCGGGATGAAGTTATACCCTTAGCGTGGCCGCAGTCAGCACTAAAATAACGATGTCAGCGTTAGAGAGGCAGATGCACTAATCTGTCTAAATCTGTTTTACATTATCGGGTATGTTTACAGCCACTGACTAAGCACCTACACATTGGTGAATTTGGAGACACAAAAAGTTAACTCACCAGCCAAACACCAGGCTTTGGCCTGTCCAAACTCCTAGGTGTGGTTTAGTCAACGTCAGGTCTCGTCCGCCGCAGAGATATCATCAGACAGTCACTTATATTTGTTGGCAGATTTGTCATCAACACACCTCTAGAGGACAAACACAGATAATCATGCAGCTCGTAGGTTACAGCGACAGCTACTCATTTAGAATATACACTTCCGGGTGCGCTTTTCAAAATAAAACCTTGACTGTTTATGCTTTATTCAAATATTCTCGGATGACAGTTTGTCAGGTGCACCTTGCTACAACAAATGTAAGCAGATACAACAGTAATGAAATAAACTTTACTTTCATGAAGGTTGTAATGGTCAGATCCTAGCTCTTATCCTTCTACTGTTTTTTCCATATCTCTTTTTTGGTTTATAAATTTAAGATTGAATTTCCTTGACTTTGATAGTAATGTTGATTAGACATTACTTTCAGATAGCAGTACCTAGTATAAATTGGCAAATGAGTGCATGTCTGCGTAAAAAACATAAAAATAAATAGATTATTTAATGAAAATAAAGATTACAATGAATACAAAATACCACTTCTACTGATTATACTAATACTACCAATACTACTACTAATAATACTAATAACAACAACAATAATAATAATAACAATGATATTATTATTATTATTATTATTATTACAAGTAGAGTTTGTTGTTAAAAGCATATCAATATATAATTCTGGTGTGTCATAGATAGAGTGTTAAAGACCTGAGGACAAAATACTGCATGTTGACGATGAAAATGTTGTTCGCTAAAACACATTTTATGCACAATAGAGTGACAATAAATGAAAAATGACGAATATTGTAATGTTTCCTAAATGAATGCCATTGCAATGTGAATGGAAATTAATTAATATAAAAACTATTGAAATTAACTATTAATTGATTCTTGAATTGAAATTGTCATTAACTGACTTTTCTTACAATAGAAAAAGCACAGGTGTGATTGCTAACAATATTGATGGCTCCATTACATTTGCCAGTAAGGCAGCATGCACAATACAAATACAGTTCCAATGAATCTGATTATTTTAGTTACACCTGCGTTTAAGAAGTCACAGTATCTGAGGTCACAATTAGCATGGCTGGATTAACCTGTCTGGGGGCCCCAGGGCAGTTGCCCCTTTTAGTAATCCAGTCAGACTAGTTAGCCCACATTTATGGAATTAGCATTTTTCACTTCATCATTGTTCTGTATTGTCAACGTCAATCGTCTTTTATTTAACCCAATGTTTTTAATGCCGTGGTGAAGCCAAAGACAGTTTTCCACAATGTGCACAATAAACTTACTGACAGACTGACTAACTAACCGACTGACTGACTGACTGACTGACTAAGCAAAATGCCCAGCAACGAGTGAGGCATGCATTCAAAAAATACGAGAAACTGATATATTCGCACTTGGATAGAAAACATTTCAAAGAACTCATAAACTGAGTCTACATTGTGGACTTACTGGATAAATAAATGTTTATGAAGCCATAGAGCACATAAATAAATAAATATTAAATACAATATCTTCCCAAAACAGATAACCATCCCAATGTATGTTTGACATTTGTTTTCCTACCAAGTAGTAAACTGGACTTTTTCGATGGTGCCTGAATGCAGCCAAGCATCGCTCTGGAAGGACGTATGGCGGGAGATTCAAACACTCCTACTCGTTGCCTGTTTACTGCCTACTTTAACTGTGAGTCAGATTTAAAACTATTTAATCCACGATAACCATTGGACATTACCAAATTTAATATGACACGATTTTGGTGTTAAAAGGTTTGTTAAAATTCCTAGTTAAACTAACTAATGAAGCCTTCTCTACATTAGGTTAATGCTAACTAAGCTAACTTGCATAACCGAAACATCTGTCAGCTGTTGTATTAATGCTGTTAAGATGACATGACTTGCTAAAACTGCTCCTAACTTGTTATCTTTACAAACAGGTAACCAAAAGCAATGAATCATTTGAGGAACATAAAAGAAATGCTGAGCATCCCAACTGGAAGCAGGTAGTTCGCTCACTTAGGCTACTTAACTAACTTAAACCTTATCATCTACTGTGAATACAGATGGCTGTTGTCATTAGTTTTAAATCTGAAAACCCTAAACTTGATCACAGCATCATGACTTACAGAAAGAGCTGCATCAATTAGTTGATTAGCTGATAGACAGAAAATTGTTAATCGTTTTATTAATTTTTCATGCACAATTACTAGTTTCTGAAATATGAAGATTTGATTCTTTTTTGTAATAAAAGGAATAAATTTAGGTTTTGGACTGAGGGTTGAGTCCTTTTTCACTAGTTTCTGACATTTTATAGGCAAAAACAAATTAATAAATAAGTAACTGGCAGATTAATAGATAATAAAGTAATTGTTAGCTACAGCCCTACATGGAACAATGTTTTGCTTATTTACCAAATTTCTACTTTTGTCGGTTTTGCTGCACAAATTATGTGTTTGTTCTTTCTTCACTCATCAAACCTTGTGGGGACAAAACAATCTTCAGGAATGTGGCTACCTGTGCCTTCTCCAGCTTGACAGAGTCTCAGTTATTCTTTGGGTCTCAGTTTTGGCCCGAAAACTCTCAGGGCGCGTCTCAGGACATGAGTTTGTCATCCAGGACCTCCCAGCAAAGTTCACAAGAGGTGAGATTTATCAGCTTTGACTTGTAGGTGATTCCTGGTGAGGCAGTAAGATCTTCTGGATGCATGAAGAAAGCACTACCCCACAGCCCCACTGATTAGAAATGTTATTACTTACATGTAGGTTACTCTCAGTATACTGTATTTACAAGTGACCTGAGGCCTGGGCAGGCTTAACGAGACAGCTAAAGCTCTAGAAATTTGCATGGGTGCTATGCTCTGAGAAATGTCAAAAATACCAAGTGATGTTATTGAGGGGGTTATCATAATTATTCTTTTGTTCCTTTAGTGAGTTTATATTTCCATAAAGAGTGTCATCTTAAAATTATGGAGATCTAAATAGGTAAAATGTAACCACCATCCCAACCATAACACATAACATGTTTGTAGGTCCATGACTATGTATCCTATGAGAGATTGTGCCATGTATGTTTTACAGATTTATCTATCCCTATAATGTCTCTGGTTGTATTGAGCCATTGTGTGCAATTTTGCAAATCAATGAGTGGGTGTGCTTCATAGCAGAATTGGGTTATTGTTGGTATGAAGAGTAGGTGTTTCAGTATTGATAATTCCATGATACAATGCATTTCTGTTTTTCTGTATGGATCCATTAATCCATTAACTTTTGATAGGAAAATGTAACCTAAATATGGGACCATGGGTGTGTACAGTTTTAATCATCTCTCTGATAATGGGAAAAATTGTTATGTCTGTTTTACATCTCTTTACCTCTGTATTTTGTCTCTGTTTAGGGGAGCGACCCAAAATTTTCAAACAATTATCACACTAAACCTCTCCTCCTTGGAGAATTGAAAGACAAAACCAGGGGTTTTGGAATACTGGATAAATTTGAAGAGGACAGGAAAAAGGCAAAAGAAAAAAATGACAGGTACTTTGTGTCATATCTTTCATAAACACAAATCTCAAGGTGCTTCACATCTTTGCATATACTGTACATACTGTACATAAACAAAATCAAGAGTTAGATGAAAAAAAAAGAAGCAACAATACAGACTACATAGAAATGACCATCCTCACCTTTGAATTTGTTTACAATCTGTCCTCTTTCTTTAACAGTGATCTGTTTGCCAAAGAATGTCAACATACAAGAGAAACTCTCAACAACGTAAGTGATGATAGGCATTTATTCTGTCATTTGTTTTTTTGTTTTTTTTAATATACAACCCCCATCCTCACATTAGACATTACAATACACATGTAATGTGTTAAAAAATGTTTTTCAGATCCAACAACTGGTCACTGGGGTAGACAGGAATATGGCTGTGTACCAAACTGTCCTCGAAAAATTTGACAATTTTGCATCAACATGTAAGTTTACTAAAGGACAGATGTGTTTTGATTTAAAGTTACATTCTACATATAGTCTAGTCTGGTTAATTTAGTAAAAAAGGCAGTGAGCAAGCATTTCTTGTCACCAGTAGATGGTGCACTTTGCCCAACGATTAAACATTGGTTCACTCATAATCTAATAATCTTATTATTATTCATTATTAATTATTATTAATCTTTTTAAATCACTATATGGTTTCATAATAATTTTTTTAAACCTATTTTACCTTTTTATTGGTTCATCCCAGTGCAAAATAATATGAATGACCTTCAGAGTGACATTTCCCAGCAGTTTGAGACTTTGGTAAATAAAATGAATTCCCACAAAGAAGTGATGACAAATCTGGAGGAAAAGGTGAAAAAGGTGAATAGCATGTCGCTCTCAATGCCATAAAAATATATTTTGGTTGCTAGTAAATGTTTCTGAATAGTAATGATGACAATTTCTCATTTATGTCTTTAAGAGTGGAGACACCACAGCAGAACTTGGTTCAAATCTGCAAATTTTAAAGAGTAGTCTTGAGAGTCTGAGAGAGGAGCAGGAGAAAGAACAAAATGTACTTGAAGAGACCCTGAAGCTGCTCAGCACTCTTGTCTCAGAGCATTCAGCCAAACCCAGCTCTCAGAGACTGATGGACAACGCCGTCCAGACGTCGCCAGGGCTGGAACAGTCACTCTCTGACATCCTACAGGACAACAAGCTCGAAGGCACACAGCTTCTATGTACATTGCACAACCTTGAACACAAGCAGGTTGAAGTTCCCCTTCAGGAGCCCAGCTGCAGCATTAGGAAACGGAAACTCACTCTCAGGGGCCATAGGAGGCGCAAAAAGAGACTGCTGGTACCCTCACAGAGGAGTAAGCGCACTGTCCCGGATGAAAACAGTCATTCTCTGATGAATTGTAACAAACATCAGAACGTTTCAGCACCTCTCTGTGATCGCCATGATCTGAATACGGTAACCAGCCAGGATAGTGTTCACTGTCTGATACCACTGAACAGGGAGAAAAGGTCCAGTGAACCTGCGAGGCATTTCGTCACCCCTCTCAGCTGCTGGTCTCAGGAGAGCAACAGCTCTGTGTGCCTCACAGGAATTGAATCCATCTTAGACAAGGTGTCAGCTGAGTCCAAGACAAGGAACCCAGTGAAACCTGAAGGCCTCTGGCAGTTGTTTGACATGGATTGTGATTCTGACATAGGCTTTTAGAGGATGAGTAAAGGATTCAGAACAGTGCAGTCTGTTTTCTTAGGGCAATTTAGGCCAAAAGTGTTTATTATTATATTTATTATTACTTGTAACCTATGTTCTGTTAGTTGTGGATTCAGTTTTTTGCACAATTAACACTTTGATAAATGTTTTTTGTCTTATACTTGGTGGTGAAAGAGCTGTAGAAGGTTGTAAAAAGATACAAATCACAAGTAAGTTAAGGACACAGTGACCCACAAGAAATTGCACATTTTAAGTCTTTAATCTTGTTCATTTTTGCTGCTGACAAAATATTGCAGTCAACAGTTAAGTGTCTCTGAAGGCTTTTTAAAATGAACTCATTCATTGCTTAAACTGCTTACTTCACATTGAAAATAAACTAACAAATAATAATTCTATTAAATAATTACTCAGAACCAAATGTATCTATCATATAATTTCTGTGACCCCTGAACTCTGATCTTCTAAAGACACATTGTGTTGTAGAAAGAGTAAGTAATAGTTATTTATAATAAAGGCAGCCTTTAAAATTTTATCTTGATGTCACTTTGCATACATGTCACCAACAGAGACCCAGCTCCTTGTTTCACTGTTATACTGTCACATGGTAGACTAAATATTAGAAAACACCTTTCAGTTGAAAAACTAAACTAAACTAAACACTATAACCTTTATGAAGGCAGGATTTGAAGACTAATGTGTAATACTGCATTAGTTGGAACCAGGTGTACCTAATAAACTGACAAGTGCACATTCAAATTATAAACAAACAAAAATATTCTGTGTTCAAACCACAACAACCACTCCATAATAGGTGTTTTATTCTGCTTTAGAAAGCATACCTAAAAAATGGTTAGGGTTAGTATATATATATATATATATTTATAGATTTATAGATTTATAGATTTATGTATATATAATCCAATCTCCATGTTCTACCATGTCAATTTACTGTAGTAATTAGGATATTAAGGGTGTAGTATTTACCCTCTAAAACAGTTCAAATACATACTCAGGATTTTGGTTTGATTAGTGTGAATGCAGAAGTCCATAATTCATATCTGAATATTTCCTAATTTCAAAGGAAATCATTTGTTGATAATACTATTCCAGCCACGACTCACACAGCTGCAGGTTTCAGGTGATCAATCTTCTCTGCAGATGATACACAATAAAATAAAAAAGCAACAAAAACATTATTTACAAATTATTCTATTTTTGTTCAAGAACGTGCAAATCATTAACCGCAGATCCTCTTTCATGCAGAGCACTTAGACCTTTTCTGCTTGAAAAAATTAATGCCTTTGGCCCAGCGATATGTGCATTAATAATTAATAATTAATTTCCTTCCCTAATTCTCCTAAACAGACTTTGATCTGATCTGACAGGGGTGTCACTGTTTTACTAAGTCTGCAGGAGGGGACATGAGTCCCCTTGGGTTGAGATTTGCCACTAAGCAGACGTCATAGTTGTCATGCATCAGAGCACGACGAGCCACCACTGTCCACCGGTTCTCCCAAGGGTCCAGCTCTAAAATGTCCTTTGTTATATCATCATGACGACCTGCGGGTTGTTAAGAAGAAGGAGTATTACACTTACTTGGAAACCCTATTGAACATCTTTCTTTTACTGGATATGGGTTTTGTTTTGTTACCTGCTCCTTTGTAATATCCACACACATAAATCTTGCCTCCCACCACTCCTGCATTACAGGCATTGGTGTGCAGTGAGAGTTGTGCACACGGGAGAGGAGGGCCATCCCTCCAGTAATCTCCATCTGCATTGTAGATCTCCACAGCATCGAGGCAGTGGCGGGATTGCCCACGGTCCACACCTTCACAACCAATGCCTCCTATAGGTGCAAAATTGAGTTATCATCAAATTGCATCAGTTTTAAAGCAAAGTCTTGCAGAAATCAGTGCAATTCAAATAATTTTATGAAAGAAAAAAAAAAATCTTTAAGTTTAAATGAACAAATAATCTTACCCATCACAAAAATTTCACCATTGAGTACCACAGCACTGCAACGGTACTTTGAGTACTTCATTGGACCTAGTTCTGTCCACTTGTTTGTGTTTGGATCATACTCCAGAAGGCGGTTACTAAGACGGTCAGGCTCGTCATCCATTCGGTATGACTGGATGGTTGAAGGGAAGGGAGGGTTTGACAAAGCAGAGCAGGTGCAGTCAGAGAAGAGTTGCATACTAATACTGTACGGGTTCTTATTAAATCTGTTATTATTTTATGTATTTCACAAGAACCAAAGTGAATGCAGGTTTCTGAATAATTCCTAAGAAATAAGCACACATGTATAGGTGTTTTCACGTCACCTGTGGGGTTCGACCACCCATCACATAAAGGCGATCTTTCATCCTGACCACGCTGTGATAGGCCAAAGGCATAGGCAGGGGTGCTGCACTCCGCCAGGGTCCGCCCTGCAGAGACCATCTCTCCACACAGTTAGTGATGAGAAACTGGTTCTTCAGCTTCATCTGCCCACCGAGCAGGTACAGGGTGTCGCCCAGTGATCCCAGGGCGTAAGAATCACGATACTCTGCAGAAGTCAGGCGCTCCCAGCTTCCTTGGGCCTCTACTTTGTACCTGCAACCCAAGACAACCATCAGTACCATCTATGTGGGGCAAGCAAATGCAGAATTGTCAAAAGCATTGTTTCATATTCATCTTACCTGTAGATCTCAACATTCATGATCTTCTGTCGGGCCATTCTGCGCACACCTGCCTCTCCTGCCACAATAATGTCGTTTCCTTCAGTTACAACCCCAGTACACACATACCCCACAGCCTCTCCATAGCGAGGTGAAGTGATGTAGTAGGTTCGGCCTGTGGATGGGGCGTAGCAAAAGCTGCGCTCCGTGTAGTTCCCATATCTTGACCTAATCCCACCACCATCATTACCAACACAGAGCAGCAGATCTGTGGTCTCCATGCCGTAGCGCAGCTTTAGTTTACGTGGTACAGCCGAGGGATGCATCGCTGTGGCCTCCAGGGCTTCATTCACCATCTCTAAACATTCAGCACTGGCCAGCAGGGCTGTATTTCTATTCATCGCCTCTCTTAAATAGTCAGGGCTTATCAGTGGCAAACGGACCTTCCTCAAGAGCTCTGGAAGGTGCCGAACACGTACCTCTCCATCCATCAGAGCGCTGTGTTTGACCCAGTGAAGGACCACATCCAGGATGGTCTCTTCTCGGGAAACATTAAGGTCATCAGAAGTTAGGAGCTTCCCCAGCTGATGAGCCTCCAGCTCCAGGACCTCCTCATTCTGGCAGACTTGGACAAAGTGCTGCCTCAAGAAGCGCTGAGCATGGTCAGCCAGTTCCTCTGCGCCGAGGTCACGGGCAAAATAATACACACCAAGGCAGTTAGAGGCATCCATGTTCTCTGTCATGTGCTGCTGACAGCGAGTGAAGACATCATCCATCTGCAGGAGAAAAGCTGCAATGGAGATGCCTTGTACATTGGCGTTAGTGAGAGGAAGATCGGAGCAGTACATGTAGTTCAAGAGGAGAGCCAGGCTGTCTGCAGGTGTGTCACGCAGGAATATTTCTCTATTGTTACACTCACGAAGGCCACATGTGAACATAACACGAAAGTAAGGGCTGAAGGCGGATAGAACAACTCTGTGACAGGGAAAGCTGATGCCCTCGGCCACCAATACCACATCGGTCAGATGTTCTGTCTCCTTCATTCTCTTCAACTGGTTGAGGAGCACCAGCCCATGTTTGGATGTCAGATCCATTTTGCTTCAACTTATAATAATAATACTATTCTGAAAATGATACAGAAGGTTTTTATGCACTTATGAACAACTACTGAAGAGATTGTGTCTGAAAAAAAACAAAAAAAAAAATCAGAAACAAAGTTGAGTGCCATATCAAACCACAAGTGTATAGTAATGTGAAATTTGATTGCAATCCTCAAAATGTTTATGCATATCAACTCTGATTTTGCAATGGTATATTAATCTTATGCTTCTTGACATGAAAATATTTCTAAAATTATTTTACTAGATTTCCTCAAGCAATCAATACAACATCAGAAAGACTTAGAATATCATGAGTTACTATGAAAGCCCTCCTGGTAAAATATAAGGAAACTTTCATAAACATATTTCAGCAGCCACCATTCTAATTCACTGAATTTCTATATTAGCCTTATATATAGCAAAATGCCACCATTGTCTATATAAAGTAACATGTGCTCTCTTACAAATTAGTACTATATCTGACCATATCATGTAGTACGCAGGCCCCTTGTAAAAAGTCTTACCAAAGTCATCAGTGCCTCTTGTCTGCTGATATCTTTGGTCTAAGAAGACCTGTAAATATCCATGTTTTTCATCAGGCTACATGTATTGTTGATGTTGCCGAGTGTGTCAGTCAGGGGGGTTGGTGAGTGTCTGAGCAATTGCAAAAGAAAAAGATATGTGCCCCCTCCACTGCCATGGCCCTCTGAGCCACTAACCCAAAAATAGATAGTGTTGTGCTTGTGGCAGACAGCAACTGGGTCAGAAAGGTCTGCGTGATCTGGACTGCAAAGGTTTAAATCAGTGACAGTAACAAATACTGGGAATTATATTGACACTCATAATTTCACTCCTCTGCTTGATAGTGCACTTTGTTTTGGACAATTCTCCATTACAGTTTGTTTGCCTCAGTCACGTGCATGCAGCCCTGGTATGACTGAAATGAAACAGGCAGCTGGGATTCAGATTTCATGATGGCAACCTCTTAAAGGCCCAGTTTATACTGTACGCTCACATGTCCTAAAAATCAGACCATATCTATTACGTTTGATCCTTATCATACATATTCTTGAAACTGTTGTAGCCACCACAATAAAGTTAGAATATGTATTTATACATCTATCTTTTTTTGACTTGTCTTGATGAATTCTCAAGAAAAAAACCCTTGAATTTGACATACCTTAAAAAATTTGTTCAAAGGTAGCCCATATAAAGGCTCACTTGACCAATGGAAGTTGACCTTCAGGTGACATTTCATGGTTCATTAGCTTTACTTTTGCAAGTAAATGGAAAAACAGAGAGGATGGAAAACACCTGTCAAACATCATTTCAAATTCAGGACCCTTTTTTCTCTTCAAGATGAAGGAGCTTTTGCTGTTTGCAGAAAAAAAACTCTCACCCCCCACGGGGTGAGTGCAGTGTTCAAAATACTCAAAAGACCAGTGAATGTCCACACCAAAGAATTTAGTTCAAATTGTTTAGTAAATCTTTTCAGCAAGCAATGAACAGTTACAGAATTCTGGATCAGATGTGGCTTTCCCTAACCAATAACAAGTGTTGGTCAGTCCACAGTCTGACAAACTAACTTTCCCTGATCCAGTGTATTTATACAAGCACAAACAAAGAAATGTGCACGGGCGTTTTGTCGTCTTCTGATTGACTCTGCTGGCTTCCTCCTTCTCATCTGACTCCAACCTTGGGTGTAACCTAAAGCTCAGCGCGCCAAAAGGAAGACAGTTAATGTATACACATAAATTACCACTTATTTACCTCTGTTACCTCCGGCTGCCCCCTACACATGCCCATAGAGTGATCTTTATCAGTGGTTGTAAATAGTTTCCCTGAGGCAGATGTTTAAACAACAACTCACCCTTAGCACCTAATTATCCACTAGCATAAATCATTAAACAGTTTTAGCTTTAATAGCCTGCAATATTACAACAAAGAGCATAATTGTATCCCTTGTTTCTTCCGGTCAGCTGTTGTCATCATGAAGATGCTCTGCCCACAACATCCTGACTGTAGGTAATCATTAGACGATACGATGTACATATGCAGATTCAGTTCTTCTTGCAACAGTAGCACTGAAGCATCAGCTTTTGGTAGACAGTTTGAAGGACACTTTGCAGTAAACAAGAGTCTCTAGAATAAATCATATACTCCCATATTGCATATTAAAAGAGTAAAAAAAAAAAAAGTTGCAGAGAGTTTGACAGATTCAGCCCAATGGACTCTACACGCAGGTTTGGGAAATACAGAGTGGAGAGGGAAGTGCTGGATGAGCAGAGACTGGAAGAGGTAACGCAGAGAAAAACACACTCTGACACTCACCCATCTGTAACTGAATGGCTTAAAGACTCCTCAAGGTAAACTTTATGACTTTGTGAATTTCTCACTGTACTGTAGATGTAGATGTCTGCTCTGATCGTCTTGTCAAAGATGACCAGAGACTCATCTTCACAGTAAATGTATGCTTTAGGATATCCACCAATATGAATACTTACATTTGTGCCACTGTGTTTTCTTTCAATCCCTTCAAGATGTACAGTACCCAAGCTGAAACGAAGTGTGTTGAGCAGCTTTCCTGTATTATACTGGCTGCCCAAGTACTCAGTCTGGGATTATGGCATGCCAGACCTCATCTCTGGCATCAGTGTGGGCATAATTCACCTGCCTCAAGGTATGACATAGTTAATCACAGTCAAGTTCCATGAGTTTAAGATATATGACAGAAAACTTTTTTGTCATGCACAAGAAATATTTTTGAAGAAATATCCACTGTCCTTCTGGAGAATATTTCATTTGCCATTAAAAATAGTTAAGCTTCAAAAAAATATTTGTAAACTGTGAAAGGTGTAACAACACTCCTGTTTCCACAGGTATGGCATATGCATTGTTGGCTTCTTTACCTCCTGTATTTGGGCTGTACACGTCCCTCTATCCAGCATTAATCTACTTCTTTTTTGGAACATCACGTCATATCTCCATTGGTAAGTAGAGAGAGAGCTTGTCATTGTAAAATGGCCATTATACCCTCTGTAATAACTGGTATCTTTTATTATGTTCAGGTACATTCACTGTGCTCAGCATCATGGTAGGCAGTGTGACAGAAAGACTTGCTCCAGATGCGAATTTCAAAATGAATGGGACAAACATCACAACAGAGATTGACATAACTGCGCGGGACTCATACAGGGTGCAGGTGGCAGCTGCTACTACTGTCTTAGGAGGACTTATTCAGGTCTGAGTGCAACATCCCATCAGAATAATAATGTCCTGTTTTGTTGTTACAGCTGCCAAACTCATGTATGCCTTCATGGTTGTTTGCATAGGTGGTACTGGGTTTGGTAAAGTTTGGATTTGTGGGAACGTACTTGTCTGAGCCTCTGGTGCGGGCTTACACAACAGCTGCTGCAGCCCATGCTGTGGTGGCACAACTGAAGTACGTCTTTGGCGTTTCACCCACACGGTTTAGTGGTCCGTTGTCACTGGTGTATGTGAGTACTGTCAAGTATTTTGTTTTTGTTGATACAACAATACTGATCAGATCTCATTATCTTTTTCCACAGTTTGGCTGGTTATGATAAAATTCTTAAAGAAGTAAATTGTGAAAAACACTTTCCTCATAATGTCAAAAGGGTTTTCAGGGCTGCAAGTGCTTTAGTGCTCTCTCAATGACTTTTTTAAGCCCTTTGTGCACCCTTTTTGTATATATCCAATCATGCTGTCTTTTTTAAAGGGGAACTCCACCAAGTTCCACACATCAAAGTCTGTTTAGCAAGCCTTAATTCACTCACTGTTTTATCTTTACTTTCAGACTCTGAAGGATGTTTGCTCCTTGCTGCCACAGACTCATCTTCCCACTGTGGTGGTCAGTGCTGTGTCTATGGTGTTTCTAATTGCAGCCAAGGAACTCAACTCCTTCCTCAGTCCAAAGCTGCCAGTTCCTGTCCCAGTGGAGCTCATCACAGTCAGTTGAAACGAGGACAAACTCTCTGGGCTCGCTTCATGTTATCACCTCTGTGCTCTGTGCTGATGCTGATGTTGCAGCACTGAAAAAAAAAACAAAAAGACACAGACACAGACACAGTAGAACCAAGCAGCTGAATCAGCAGTAGTGCCAGGGTGTCTGCATTTGTGCAGTTCACAGCAAAAACTGAGCTATTTGTGGTTAATACTTAAGTCCACATCTACAATATGATTTACCAGATAATTAATGATTGAAGGTTTGAAACGTGTTTGTGAATTTTTTTCTGTATGTTTGTGTTTATGGCCTGTATGTTGTCTGTGATTGCTGTAGATTGTGGCAGTAACACTGATATCAAACTATGCCCACCTGAACAGAAACTACACTATTTCAGTTGTTGGAGAAATTCCTTGTGGGTAAGCATTTGGATTGAAGTTATACTAGTGTTCATTATATATTAGTCATATTGTTGTTTGGTACTAACTGATCCTATCCTCTGCCTGTGCACCAGTTTAAGTCCCCCCAGTGTTCCAGACATGAGCATTTTTGGGGAAGTTATCGGTGATGCTTTTGCACTGGCTATTGTTGGATATGCTATATCTATTTCACTTGGAAAAACATTTGCACTGAAACATGGATACAAGGTGGACAGTAACCAGGTGAGCATCAAATATCTCATGAATTCTGCTAATACCATTAACATATAATCATTTTCATAGTTTGTATTTTTTCTTTGTACTCCTGCTAATTCTGGTGTCTCTGTCCTCACACTGCTGCAGGAGCTGGTGGCATTGGGTCTCAGTAATGTAGTGGGAGGCTTCTTTCAGTGCTACTCTGTCTGCCCCTCCATGTCTCGAAGTCTCGTCCAAGAGACCACTGGAGGGAAAACACAAGTGAGTGAACAACAGAAGTGACAACATTACAAATAGAGACAGTTAAGGAGTCGGCATGACCTCTCAATCCAAAGTCATTTTTTACAATGTAAATATGCAATATGCAATAGTTGTACTGTAAATATGCATAATATGAATAAGACATAGTTAATGACAACTGAGGTGGGGTAAAAAGGAAATGATGTTTAACTACAAATGAAATGACACAACAAGCTGGCCTATGTGGAAATTCAAAACCTGATGGTACCAACACATGAACTGCAGTTTTTGTCTTTTTAGCAATTTACCAAATGTGTTTATTATCTGTCTAAACAACATACCACATCAATTACTAAAAAGCAGACCTAATAGTTGTTAGGCTACCACTAAATGTTGGAAATATGCGCTGTCATATAATCCATCTCTGCTAAACACAAATAAAACAACTTTTACGCTACTCTTGCAGATGGCTGGAGTGGCCTCAGCTCTAATTGTGTTGGTGACCATACTGAAACTTGGACCACTGTTCCAGGAGCTGCCAAAGGTTCTGATAACTGTACACTGATGTACAAAGTTTGAACATGTTTGTGACACATGATAGATTTTGTGTAATCTGTAATGTGATGATTTGTTTGTTTTCTGGGTGCACAGTGCATCATGTTAAAATGTGGGTGCTCTTGTTTTAGGCTGTCCTCGCAGTGATTGTCTTTGTAAATCTGAAGGGCATGTTCAAGCAGTATGCTGACGTTGTAACGCTGTGGAGGCGCAACAAGATTGATCTGGTGAGAGGATGAATTATGTTTATTATTATTATAAATTATGACTTGTGGTAATTATGTAATTTAAAAAATACCCTTAAAAGCAACGACTACAAGAGAATCTACTGATGTGTTCAGGGTCATTATTCTTCTTTCCTTATCATTGTTCTGCTAAACAATGAGTGATGTCACGCTGAGTCCCCCAGGTGGTGTGGTTGGTCACTTGGGTGTCAACACTGCTCCTCAATCTGGATCTGGGTCTGGCAGCATCGATCACATTTGCTCTGCTGACTGTTATTTTCAGGACTCAGATGTAAGACTCATATGCATCTAAGAATATTTTTCATTGCAGTATAAGTAACATCAGTAACTGATGTTATGCTGCCAGATCTGCCAGATAAGACAAAATACTGTACACAAACACATCATGAGACTTTGTGTGTTTTTTAATTCAATTCTTAGGCCAACATACTCTGTGCTGGGAAATGTTCCAGGCACAGAACTGTACTTGGATATAGAGACACACAGAGAGGTAAAACCAGAAAAATCATAAATGAAACATTTTTCACACTGACTGCAACAAAAGTTAAGGATGTTTCTCTATTTGGCAGGCGAAAGAGATCGCAGGTGTTACTATATTCCGTTCCTCTGCTACAGTATATTTTGCCAATGCTGAGCTTTACCTTGAGGCCCTGAAAGAAAAGGTTTGTCCTCTTTCTTAATAATACTAATAAATCTATTCTAAGGCTGCAGCTAGTGATTGTTTTCATTGTCGGGTAGTCTGACAATTATTTTTTTGATTTATGAATGAATAATTTAGTGTATAAAATATGAGAACATAGTAAAAAAAATACCAATTATAATTTCCTGAAAGTCAAAAGTGGTGAATTCAAACAAAATGCTTCACATTTTTGCAGGATGAATGACTGCAATGGTTTAATCAATTATCAAAATAGCTGTATTCGTCAGTTGATGAATAAATTGACTGACTATTTGTTTCAGCTCTTATCTGTTCTCAGTTTAAAGCATAAAAGTGATTCTTCGGAAAAAAAGGGACTATTTCTTGTTCTTGTCTCTTTTGTTACATTTTTATATAATGGTGATGTTTTGCTTTTCTTCAGAGTGGGCTCGACATCAGTAAAATGATTATCTACAAGAGGAGGCAGGAGGCCAAACAGAAACGTAGAGAAAGGACAGCTGAGAGACGAGCCAAGAGGCAGGCCAAGAGAGAGGTAATATGCAGCAAATGTTTAACATCACTGCCGTAACATAAATTACTTGAAGAAACTAACACATTTGAAGGTCTGTAGTGGCTTTTTTTTTTTTTTTTTTGGCTGTTTGACCCTTTATTCACCTCTTCAAAACGTGATGAGAAAATTAGAACAAAAATCTTCCTTGTGGGTCTGATTGGCTAATCTCTACAAAGTCTACAAACCACTTTACAGTAGATATCTTCTTTTGCTGATTACTCCTCAGAGACGAGCACAGAGGGCAGCTAAACAGCAGCAGCAGGTGTTCTCTGTGGAGGAAGAGGCCGGCTGGAGGGACACATGCATGGACGGGAATGTTACGGACAATGAAGAACAAGTCTGGACAGAGAGAGAGAACGGGACAGTGTTTGTCATTCCAACCTCTCCCCGAGCGCCAGACGGCCACTGTAGATGGGAATACCTGAAAGGAGGAGATCCAGACTGCACAAGTGTAGGGTGGATGTCTGAGCTGCTGCAGGACGGAGACACCACCACTCTGGGCTCCAGCAGTGAGGACACACTGAGTCGTGACCTGGAGCGGGTCTCTCTGGGTTCTCTGGGCAAGTGGACCTGGGATATTCACTCCATCATTCTTGACCTCTCCACAGCTAACTTCATTGACACAGTGGCTATCAAGGCTATGAAAAATGTAAGTACTAAAGGGACAGATGTCCTTTAAACAAAGGGTAAGACATGACTGAAAATCTTAAGTGTCACTAGATTTCCCCTTGTTTTGAAAGCTTAGAGGAGGATCCTTATATACTATACATCCAGGTGTCAAATCCCTTTAACAAATAATGTAAATGTAATTTGAGAAGCATTAGCAATGTATACAGGTTGTCTTGGTAGTTTTATAGGGGGAGCTTAAGAGATAACCCTGATGATTTAGAGTGAGATAGGTTACTGGGTTGATTAGACTTAACATCACTTGATGGGGAAGATATGTGAAAACCGATTTTTTAAAGATTGGTGCACTAGTGACTTCAGATGATGATGAGGAGAAATACTCATTATTTATTACATTGACAGATTTTCCAGGACTTCAGTGAGATTGATGTGGATATCTACATGGCTGGTTGTCAGGGTAAGTGAAAACCTTCCCACTTCCTTAAGGCTGTAATTTACGTCAAGGTTTTATTATCTTTGTAATGTCTCCACGAGTGAACTGTTTGCTCTTCAGCCTCTGTGGTGGAGCAGTTGGAGCTTGGTGACTTCTTCAACGAGTCGATAACAAAGAGACAGCTTTTTGCCTCCGTTCACGATGCTGTGCTCTACTGTCTGAACCACCGTGGAGCAACATCATTCCCAAGATGCGAGTCATCAGTGGTGAGTATGATCAGGTGACACTTTGTTTGAACTGTCCATAAGCTGATACTCAACTGTCAATTCACTAAAGTCAGACAAAGTGTAAATTGCCTGATCCCTGTATGCACACTTCATAACACGTAAGTTAGTTAATAGCTGATTGTCAGCGTTCAACAATCCAAACATATTAAAGGACCCGTTAAGAGCATTTGATCATGTCAATTTAATTAAATGCCTTTCTAAAATCTGGTCTGATTTCAGGTCATGCACGGCAGCACAAAACTTTAAAGACTTAAGCCAAACAGGACATCCAGCACAGAGGATGGAAAAACATCTACTGGAGGAAATATCACAAGCTGAGAACTTGTATTTGTAAATCAATAGATGCTAGCACTGAGTAAAGTGTAAAACAAATCATTTACATTGATATTTATGCATGTTATCTTTAAGGTATGTAAAAGAAGACTAATGCTGAATTCAGATACATGAGCTTAATTTAACTTTATTCCATGTGGGAGAGTGTTACAGTGCATTTTTAAAGAAAAAAAGAATTAATAAAATAAATAATAAATGAATACAGTGAAACATCCAAACAACTGTGCATTTTAATCTAGGACAATCTGGCAGAAAATAATGATGAATTCAAGGAACAAAGACAAGGCAACATGCATCACACTGAGAGTGTGTGTCTTTTTTGGTAATGGCAGCAATAACAAGGTAGGACATTGAAATGTTTACAGTAGCCATTTCAATTTTCAAGTGCAATTTTTGCTCATAGCAACAGCAAAACCTGTGAAGCTAACACATGCAAAGGAATGTTTTTTTTTTGTCTCAACTCCTTGTATGAGTTTCTAGTGCAACATTCCTAAAATGGGAAATTATAATTGATTAAAAAATAACAGGATAACAATATCCGAGCAACCTTTTACCAAAAGCGTCTCTTTACAGTTGCATAATCCCACTGTGACCTCGTTCCCTGAATAAATCTTGTCTCTACATACTGGTCACAGAGGATGTTACCAAAAACATTGTGCACAGGACTGAGGAAGGCTAGGTAGATTTTTTTTTTTATTTGGTTTATGAGCTACAAGTCTTGATGTATGTCCGGACTCTGTATGTCAGGGTTCAGAGTCAGACCTTCATCGTCCTCCTCCTCCGGCTGCTGTGACACCAGCTGCTGGTAGCGAGCTTGCCTCTGGTAATCCGGATCAATGTTTATCCATTTATTGGCGACCCACTTAGTGCCATGGGTGACCACACAGCCTCCATGCAGAGCGTATTCGTCCTGCTCCCCCACCCAACCTATTGAGGAGGGGGGGACGACTCATTTAACTTCAGTTACTAACATCCTTTACATGATTTCTGTTTTTAGAAGGACTCGCACAGGCTATCAAACACACTGCTTCAACTAGGTGGTCAAGATGATTTACTTGAATAGTTCTGCTTTCCCAATTTACAAGTATAGATTACAAGTAACTATTAGTTTACATTAGCCACAAATCAACCTTAAATACAAATTCTTTATCTACTAATCTTTAACAACACCAATATTAGCTTGAACCACAACTTTTTGACAACATTTTGTATGTCGACTTTTGCTCTGTGCCTGAATTATGCCTCCAAAACATGAAAACTGGATTTTAGATGACAAGATTAATTGAACTGAAATAAAAAAAAATTAAAAGAAAATGCTATAAAATGCTAAAATACTGCTAGATGTAGTTTCTTTTATTTTTCTTTACAGTTCATTACTGTGATAGATTTGCATTTTGAATATTGATAAAAAAATTATATGTAAAGTGGAAATTGCAGTTACAATTTAAATGAATAGTTTGACATGTTAAATAACTCTATTCGCTTCCAGACAGAGTTAGATGAGTTAGTTGTCTGTGTCAGAAAATATGAAGTGTCATCAACATGACTGTGCAGTGTAGACACAAAATGACAATGACATGATTGCAACAAACAGGTTTGACATGTTAATTAGTGATCTTTACATGTGCTGATAGGAGGATTTTGTTAGTTGTAGTTTTAATACTAAACTAAGCTAACCAGCTGCTGGCTATATCTTCATATTTATCATAATGACATGAGAGTGGTATCAATAAAAATTAAAAATGTACTTTTTAATCAAATTATCAAATTTATCAAGTTGCCTATTTGCAGTGTTATTGCAGGATTATTATTAGAAATTGTGCCAGAATTTTTCATAGGAATCCTACCTTGTCCATCAGAGAGGTAGTTGTACCAGAAAACAGCCGTCCCTTTGGTAGGCTTCACCCTCAGGTTACTCTTGTCACAGTTCCTTCTGGTGTCCAAGAGATCCACGTCGTTCTGTATGAGAGACTAAAACACACACTCAAACTCAGCGACACAGTTTGCTTAACGTCAGGCCCATGCACGCACTGACAAACAAGTGAGCTAACACAGATGTGAAAGACATGCACAGTATGTACACAAATACTTTTGCAGGGCTCCCCGAACACATTTCCAGACCCATACACAATTACGCACCACTTCATCATAGGTCCTGTTGTCTGCCACAGGGAATGCGGTCTCCCCGCCCCCCTCAACAGAGTTCAGGTAGAAGAGAACTGTGATGTACCTAAGTGTGCAACACAGATTTAAATTGACACACACATGTATGGTGCAAACAAACCCTACACAAACACACACATACAAACACTTTGCAAACAAGTGGCAAGCACACTCATTTTTTTTTCCATATTGACAATGTAGAGTCACACAAACTAACATGCCATCAGTCACAATGGAGTGTCAATGCACAGTTTAGTAATCACACTGGACAGATGAATTCACAGATTTATTTCTTATTGGAAAAAGTCAACACTGTGCACCTCAGTGACCTCACCTGCAAGACGTCTCAAAAGGGGTGGAGGTGTTAGCCGCAAGGCGTGTGTGTGTGCAGGCAGTTTCAGGATAGACAGGGCCGCTGTCATGGTGGGCATGGTAGTGCCCTCCTTCCTCATAGCGAACCACCTGCAGCGGCTCACTGAGGTCCACTAATGTGGGTGGGAGCCGGGTGAGGCGAGTCACTCTTTGTTAGAGGAAGGTAAAGGAGAAGATCAAAAAGATTGGACAGTCTGGGACAAATATTTCTGAACCACTGTCAGTTGTCATTCTGAAATTACCAGATTTGATTTGTGAGATAAACATACCTTATACTTATAATTCATAGCGAGGCAAGAGACGGCAGAACCACAGAAATAAAACAACACAAGGAATCCTTAGTAACGCTGTGACTTCCTAACCTCGCCTTGATGTCTTGGAGGACCCGGTGTGCTCCTTTGCCCTGGTAGAGCCAGGTGTGTCTGCTGTTCCTCACCAGCTGACTCCTTTTCACCCCTCGCTGAAGCAGGAAGCGCTGAAAGGCATCATTGCTCAGAAGCCTGAACTCTTCCAGACTCAACAAACCTGTCCAGAATGAGACTGTACATAAATTTTGACGCCTTGCAAAAGCTTTGGATAATCATCAAAACCTACATTAATGGCTCAATTAAAACTATAATATAAAATACACTTTAATTATCAAATGCCACACTTGAATCCTTCCCTTGAACATCACATTCATATCCATGAACTTTGTTTATATTTTGTGTCCATATATTGTACACACATCACTGAAAATGCACCTGCAGTATTATCATAGAAATGAAATGCAATTATTCTCTATATCAGTTAAAATTTCAATCATATTAAAACTTAATGATCCCTATAATAATAATAATAATAACAATAATAATAATAATAATAATATTAATAATAACGCCTATGTTTTGTAGCCCTAGTAGATGAATTAACGTATTTAGTTTTTGCTGTACTTTAAAACAAAAAATATATAATAACAGACTGAAAATAGAGATTTTTTAGAAAAGGGTAACATTTTAAATGCAGTGTATAAATGATAGGATAATTGGATAGGATAATAATAGTATAACTGTGAATAAAGTAGCCTAAATATTGCATATTTGACTACTGCAACTTTAATAATATGATCTCAAGACAGTAGGTATATGCAAATAGATACATTTCTGTGACACTAATGAAAACTGGTTAAAAGTGCAAAGTGAACAGTCTTGGTTAAAACCTAAAGTGACGAATTAAGTTGATGTCTTACCATTACCATCCTTGTCAGCTTTGAGCCCAGCGTAGATTTCTCGCAGGTTCTCCGGTGTGAGCCAGATGCCGTCCCTCACTCGAGAATGAGTCAGTATCTGTTGGAGGTACGGTAGCAAAGACAGGATAAGTTAACAAACTCTGAACCAAGAAACCTTTGCATGTCACACACTTCAGTATGTTCTCACAATCCACAAACTGACATACACCTCGTGCAGCTGCAATTGTCCATCCTGGTTGATATCAAGAAGGTTGAAGATCTCCTCTGGGCTGAGGTTGAGCTCCTTGGCCAGCTCTTCCTGACCATCTTGCACCATTAACTGACTTTCCATTAGACCCTTTAGCTGTGCCAGCTGCATCACAACACGGCACTCATCCGCCGACAGAAACCCAGGGATCTCTGCGGAAATAAACACAGAGACAATCGGAGATAAAGCTACAGAGGAAACTCTCGTGGGTCAACAGCTTCACTTGATTGCAGCATTTTCTGTGTTGCATGCTTCACGTTCTCTGATTTGTGATCCTGTTGTATTATATTGTACCAATGTTACATTTTGGCTCACATTGGATCACAATGCTACGCATTGGCTCTAGATTTATGCAGACTAAAGCTGAAATGAACTAACAGCAGCTATTTCCACTTGGAGGATTTTCTGCTTTACTGTGTCTCACAGTGTATTACATATAAATTTTTAACTATTTCCTGTTCCTGGGGTTTAGTAGAGAAAAAATAATCAACAGATTAATCAACAATAGCTCTTGACTGTAGCCCTAATTAATCATTTCATCAGTGGCAACTTCTGTAGACCCACTGAAGCCCTTTGAATACACTATCGATTTTTCCACTTCGAAAATGTTTGCACAGCATCATTACTCCAGTACAACTAATCTAAGTGATGACTGCAAACTGTATGTTGATGCATGGCTGGTTGTTTTTTTTTAGGTACAGATGTATTTCTGCTCTTTAAGCCCTTAATTGGATCAGAAGTACAGAGCTGAGGGAGTAGTTGCCTCAGGACTTCTTGTTCTATTTCCTCTAACTTACATTAATTTTAGCATACATGTGTCAGGCTTTGTTTGGGGGATGGTCGTGCTGAAGAGAGAAAGTATTTGGTGAATGTGACATATGTTTGCTTTCCCCAAATGAAGAAACCTGTTTGGCCACTAGAGGCTCATACGGGTGTGCTGCACATTTGTTTTGGCACACGGGTGTTTTGGCTCTTACCAAACAGCAGAGGTTTCAGACTCAGAGTCCGCATTTCATGCACTTTGCCTGGTACCAGTGACACCCTCTGGACATGTCCCACCTGGTAGAGTAATCAGAGAGGTGATGGTGTGGCGCGTGAGAGACAGATAGAAGTAGTAAATGAAAGAATAGGGGTGATGCATCGTCATATTACTCACCCTTATTCCCTCGATTCTTGTGAGGGAAACATCACGCATGAACTCGGTTTTCGATGGCGGACGTCGCGACTCGGGGCGCTGGTGGTTACTGCTGGGAGCATCACGACTCTGGCTCGCATCCTCCTGCCCGCTGCTGTAGTGCACGTAAAACAGCAGTGCTATAACATTAATGATGTAAACGTGAAAAAACACCATTACTACCACGAAGTAGGAGCGGGAACACACGCTGCTCTTGTGGCAAGAGAGGCGCTCGCACGGCGGCTGGAGCGGCAAGGTCGCGCTCCCGGACGGAGTAGTGTCCTCAGCATCTGGGGTTTCCTGGTTGTCAGTCATTTTCCTGAGAGACTCAAGAAGGAGCTGATACTCCCTCAGCAGCAAAGTCCATCTGATTAATCAAGCAATAAGATGAACGTTTGCTGGATGCTCAGAGGGGGCAGATGTGTTGACTGACAGATGTCCAGTTTGATTCAAAAAAGAGAAAATCCTTAAAGAGCGATCAGGCCAGTTTCTCTCCTGCAGAAATGGCACTGTAGTCGTAGCGCATTGAAAAAAGACCACTGATGGTTCATAGTGAAACTGTCCTCGTTTAAGCTAAGAAGTCCGCTATGATCGCAACTGTGTGATTCTCCTTTCACCCACAGACAACAGCGCTGCAGCCTCTGACAGTCTTGTTTACACTGCAGCAGCAGCACCAGTCAGCAGCGGCAGTAAAGCGCACTGCGCATCCAGAAATCACAGCGGAACTCCTCTCAGAGAGAAAACTGGCCCAAAAACCTGACCAAGTGTGGACTAAGTAAAATAATCATCCTTTAAAATAAGCGATGCATCTTTGAACATGACAAAACATCGCTAATCCTTGCGGTAAATCCGTCTATTTAAAACGCCATTGCAGGAGCTTCCCTGTTGACAGCAACAATCTGACAGCTGTGCAATGCTGACCTCTGGTGACCTAAACCAATAACACATCCCTGGCTTAACACTAAACAGTGCATCCTCTCTCTTTCTACTCCAGGTTGTGCTATACAGTCTATTGAATAAATGCAAATAATAATAAAAAAAAAACCCATACATGCAAAAACAAATAAATAACTCGATTTCTTCAAGTGTTACATGTATTTGACCAGCTCTGCTTCAGCATGTTGGTGGTTTATAGTCTGCTTTCTGTGAGAGCAGGATATTACATACTATTATTTGCCTATTATGCCTTCTGCTCATGGTCTGTCCTGCTTTTAACAGCAACGCTGCCACTACAGCCACCACAACATTATACTATTCAAAGTATTATCAACTCTGTGTTTTTCTACCCTAAAATATTTATAGACACATTCTCCTCCTTCTTCGGTTATTGACAGGACATGGCATTACTATAATTAGATTTTATTGTACAAACAAACAAACAAACAAACAAACAAACAAACAAACAAATGAATGAATAAATAAATTATTTAAAACTTGCACTTGAACAATGTGCTGGCTCCTGCTGCCTCTTTGGCTTCTCTGTGTTAGAGATGATAAGAGGAGGACTGATTGTCAGAAGATAAGCACAGGCTGTTTATAAATTGCCATAGTGATACAACTTTAACTTTATCAATCTTGATTGAAAACATTCTTTTACTACAGAGCCCCCAAATCATGGGCTTCAATGACTCACTTACCACCTCAGCTGCCATTCCAATGGTATCCTCCACCTTTGCCGCTGTCATATTTTAAAATATTTTCTGACATAAAACATAAAACAAAATATAGAATTTAAATTTTATTAATTAAAATCAATTAAAATTGCAAATTGAACACTGGCCCACATGTCTCAACCAAAAAGTTTTATGAAACTTTTAACCAAACAATAGCCTATTTATGGTGTTGAGATATCTTTTGTTGGTAATATTAAATTAAACATAATATTACTTTTATTTCTCTTTCCATAGACTTCTTTGGTATAATAAACTTCAAAGTCTTTATTATCTCTGATTTTATAAAATGAATGATGGAGTTATTTTGTGTACCGTACACCAGCCTACTAGGGAGCATCATTTTTAAAATAAAGCTATTCACCATGCATCACAGTAGATGGTGCTATTGTATCATTTTGGAAACCTTTAGCAGAAACCCTTTACCACACCCTCCTCCTCTCAATTAACTACGTCCACACGTGACTCTGCCACATGGCGTAACCATAGTCTGTAAATAAAGATGGACGTATCCTCCGTGACGCTATCCAAAGGTTTCTGAAGAGCGGGTTTGAAGCTCAGATGGGGCCGTTCCGTCGTCGCAGTATGGTCGGTATCTGGCTCCGCCGAACTGACGGCTAATCCAAAGATGGGCATAGAGGTGGGGCGCGTGTCGAGCCGAGACTTCGGTGCATTCCGAATCAAAACCAAATTAGGTCAGTGTAATGCAATCAGTTCATTGTTCCCTATAACATTGTAAAACATTTTACCTTTAGCAAAGAAAAAATGGACCACACTTTAAAAGGATCCTTCTTTAAAGGCTGGTGGTTTTTGGAAGTAGTTGTTCTAATACTGACAGAGAAACTAAGGCAGTAGTGGGACCAGGGATAATTTCTCTTGGTGTCAGTATACAAAGGTTTATGTATATGTCCTTGTTACAAAGTCCAACAAAAAGATAACGAAAGACTTTTTTTTCTTTAAAATCATATATGAAAGTATATAGTAATGCTAATTTTGTAGACATTTGTGTATACATTTACATACTAGAGATTAATATGCAGTAAATCAATGAATTTGAACTAACTTGAACTTCAACTAAAAGGACACAGTGTGGATCTGCGCTTTAAATGGTTATGTATGGTATTGTCTGTATAACATCAGACCATGTACTTTATTGGACTATATTTGATTCTTATATTTGATTTTCTAACTTATTTGTGTGTATCTGGTCTAAATTATGTCATGAATTGTAGGGGAAGCCCCCGAAGACTTGTAATATTCAACCACTGAATCAGGTGTTAAAAAAATGATGAGACAGACACAAAAAAGATGCAATGAACTCTCTACCTTTTATTGACTTTTGGCATGTTTAACATGCTTAAGTGAACGAGTAACAAGATGGTCATATTGTATGATTTCCTGTTAATGTATAACCCGTAATTTCCTCCTCACTCCTCTGCTTCCTTGGTCTGAAATGACAGAACAATGACATGTAAAGCATTTGGCCAGATAATCTAAATTTAATAAGATGAACATTTCTGCAAACTTGATCAATCTTAGGTAGTTATTTTTACCTTGACAATTTCACGACTCTTTGCTCTCAACTTGTTGACCTGGGACTCAGCGATGTCAGCACGCTCCTGAGCTTCCTCCATCTCATGCTGAACCCTCCTGTACCTGGACAGGTGACTGTTGGCCTGCTCCTCCTGTATAGTAGGCCACAGTAAAGTCAAGACCTGTCGACTGACTGACATTTTCATAATGTGTGTCATTATGAGGATTAAGTGTACTCACAGCCTCCTCAGCCTGTCTCTTGTAAGATTTCACTTTGAGCTGCAGCTTGTCCACCAGATCCTGAAGTCTACCAATATTCTTCCTGTCCTCCTCAGTCTGTTTTAAATCAGAAAATAATACAAAATTGTGATAGAAATATGCATCTACTGTTTTCATTACTGCACATTATTATGATTATTAGTATTTGTAGTAGTTAAACTCATTTGGATAGCGACTGACCTGATAGGTTAGTTCCTTTACTCTTCTCTCATATTTACGAACTCCCTTGATAGCATCAGCACCACGCCTCTGTTCAGCATCAACTTCAGCCTCCAATTCACGAACCTTGAATGAAGGAGAATTCAGTGATTTTGAAATGGAAATAGATTGTCCTGCTGCACAATAAATATAAATGGGTTGGTCCACATGGCACTTACCCTGCTCTCCAGTTTCTGGAGCTGCTTCTTGCCGCCCTTCATGGCCAGATTCTCAGCCTCATCCAGACGGTGCTGCAGGTCCTTCACTGTCACCTCCAGGTTCTTCTTCATCCTCTCCAAATGAGCACTGGTGTCCTGCTCTTTCTTCAACTCTTCTGCCATCATGGCAGCCTGAAATTTGGAAGAATTTGTTTCAACTGTCAGAGCACTCGAATTGGTAGATAAATGACCACCATATAGACATGTGTTTGTTTGGATGACTCACATCAGTGATGGCCTTCTTGGCCTTTTCTTCAGCATTTCTTGCTTCCTGAACAGAATCTTCCACTTCACCTTGGATCTGTATAAGGTCAGCCTCCAGCTTCTTCTTGGTGTTGATGAGGCTGGTATTCTGAACAAATAACAGTTTTGGTTATGTACTGAAATTTTCAGTTGTCAGGTGTTTCACATTGAATCTGTATTAACCTGAGAGTGCAGTAGTCCCACACGCTCGCTGGCATCAACCAGCTCCTGTTCAGCCACTTTGCGGCCTCTCTCCGTCTGCTCCAGTGCAACTCTCAGCTCCTCAATCTCAGCCACCATCAGGTTGTTCCTGCGCTCCACCATGGCAACCTGTTCTTTCATTTCTTCCTGACCTCTAATAGCTTCATCAAGGTGCAGTTGTGCATCCTAAATTGATAATAAAAACACGGTTGCAATGCAGTCTAAATAATGTAAACTCAAAGTGCAGTTTTCTTTCATATGCTACCGTACCTTGAGTTGTCCTTGCACGTTTCTCAGCTGTTTCTGGGCTTCAGCTGCCTGGCGGTTGGCATGACTCAGCTGAATCTCCATCTCATTGAGGTCTCCCTCCATCTTCTTCTTGATCCTCAGGGCATCATTTCTGCTCCTGACCTCAGCGTCCAGCGTGCTCTGCATGGACTCAATCACTCTCTGGCTGTTCCTCTTGATCTGCTCAATCTCCTCGTCCTTCTCTGCAAGTCTTCTGTCAATTTCACCTTTGACTTGAGTGAGCTCAAGCTGAATGCGGAGAATCTTGGATTCCTCATGCTCCAGGGTAGCCTTGACAAAAATAAATATATGTTGTTTAGTTCCAGTATTTCTAAAAATGATCTTTAAAAAGTGATATTTTGTCTGATGGTACCTCTGCCTCTTCAAGTGAAGTCTGGAGTTCGGACTTCTCTGTCTCTGCAGTCTTTTTCGCTTTCTCCAATTCATGAATGGTTTTTCCACTCTCGCCAATTTGTTCAGTTAAATCGGAGATCTCCTCTTTAAGAAACAAAGTGTATATGTGTATATTTATACAAAGCATATGAAACAACTTTCTGAAAGGGTGACTCTCTGAGTGTACAAGAAAAATCAGCTGTAAAATTCCAAACTCTGCAAATCAGACCACTGTTAGTTCTTTTTGTTTTTTTGCGTATATGAATATTCTGCATTTTTAAAACTTTTCATACGTTGCAGGTTTTTGTTCTCCCTCTTTATGGTCTCCAGGTGATCCAAAGATTCTTCATATGAATTTTTCAGCTTAAACATCTCAGTGCTGAGAGAACGAGCTTCTTTTTGAGATCCTTCCAGCTCTGCCTGGCTCTCTTCATACTTCTGCTTCCACTCTGCAAGGACCTGAAACCACAAAGACGACCCATATGTTTCAGTAATACTGTGTTTTACATTTTAATGCACAAGGCAGAAATAAAAATTTAACCTTGTCAAAGTTCCTTTGCTTCTTGTCGAGGTTAGCAGCTAGAGCATTAGCTCTCTCCACATCGATCATCAGGTCCTCCACTTCACCCTGCAGTCTCTGTTTCGTCTTTTCCAGAGAGGCACATTTTGCGTTCACAGCCTCGATGGACTCCTCAGCATCCTGAAGACGCTGGGCAAGCTTCTTCCTGTGAGAACGTACAGTAAACAGGTTTAATGATCATTTACAGAATCAATGCAGGTGGAAACAGTGTGACTTCAGGACTGTCCATTACTTAGCCTCCTCCAGCTCCTCAGTGCGCTGGATGGCATCAGTCTCGTATTTGGTTCTCCACTGAGCCACCTCGCTGTTGGCCTTGGACAATGCACGCTGCAGCTCAGCCTTGGCCTCCTGCTCCTCCTCATACTGCTCTCTGAGCAGGTCGCAGTCATGACGGGATGACTGAACAGAATGAGCCAGGGCGTTCTTGGCCTTGGAAAGAAACAAAGGCATTTATTATGTAAGGCATTTCATTTTATTCACTAAACTGTATTTCGCTTCAAACTTTGAACTGTTTTAGCTGTGCAGCTTTCCAGTTCTGTGATAGTCTGTGTTTTTAATATGCACATACTTTAACTTCCTCTTCAATATGCCTCTTGAGCTCTTCAGTCTGCTGGGTGTAAGCCTGCTTGCTCCGTGTCAACTGAGAGATCAGGGCTTCTTTCTCCTCCAGCTGGCGACTGATTTCACCTAAGGCGTGACAGGGATGGACATTTAATTAGAAATGTCACTAATCAGAATCAATAAAAAAAATGCATCAAATATATTATTCTCACCATTCTCTGTTTGCAGTCTTGCCCTTTGAACTCCAATATCATTCAGTTGTCGCACATTTTCGTCATTTTTGGTCTTCATCTCACTCAATTGATCTTCAAGAGTTCGACACATCTTCTCCAGATTGGTCTTAAATGAACAAACGTTATGTTGATATAAAGTAATGCAACATAGTATAATTCTGTGAGAGCTGAATAATGGCAGAGGTGCAGCAGTGTAGTTTTTGTTGACAAGGTTGCATGTGAAATGTTTTTACTTTACCTTCGCTTTGGCAACAGCCTCCATATTGCTTGTGAGGTCATCGATCTCCATCTTGTATTCACTTTTCTCTTTCTCCAGCTTCTGTTTGACTCTCTGGAGGTTATCGATCTGTTCTCCCAGCTCTGCCACACTGTCAGCCTGCTTCTTGCGCAGAGCTGCAGCGGTGGCCTCGTGCTGCAGGGTGGATTCTTCAAGATCACGACGCAGCTTCTGGAACTCTGCCTCGCGCTTCTTGTTCATCTCAATCTGAACAGCAGTTGCACCGCCAGCTTCTTCGAGCCTCTCGCTGATTTCCTCAAGTTCCCTGGAGAGATCAGACCTCTGCTTCTCCACCTTGGCCCGAGCAGCCCTCTCAGCCTCAATCTCCTCCTCCAGCTCCTCAATGCGAGCCTAATATTTAAATGTTCAAAAAACAGATGAACATAGCCACATTCTAATATCTTTTTGTCTACAAGTCAAGCACATCATCAAACAAAGTGGATACTTTACCAACCTGGAGTTCCTTGATCTTTTTCTGAAGCTGAACAGAAAGTGATTGCTCATCCTCAATCTTGCTGAGAAGCTGGCTTGTTTCAAAGTCCTTCCTGTGTAGTACAATTAATAAACACATTCAACATTTATTTTTTATTTTGAAATAAGTAAAAAAATTAGTTGAGTTTATTCTATTTAAACTGTACTTCAGGAAACTTTTTCAATACAGTATGCTCTTTGGCTACTGTATGTCTTGACAAATACAGTTTTGGCAAATATACCTACACTTTTTCACTTGATAAATTAATTTTCACTCACTTCTTTATTTTCTCCTCAGACTGCTGCTTGTCATTCTCCAGATCCATGATGGTTTCGTGGGCCAACTTAAGATCTCCCTCAAGCTTTCGTTTAGCTCGCTCAAGGTCCATGCGAAGCTTCTTTTCTTGCTCCAGAGAACCTTCAAGCTGTTTTAACCGAGACCAGGTGTTATTTTTGTGTTTACAGTTTTCAAGGAAACTGAAATCTGTCTATTATTACTCACATCATCCACTTGCTGCTCCAGCTTGGTCTTGGCCTTTGTCAGAGTGTTGACTTTGTCTTCCTCTGCCTGCAGATCATCAAGGACCTGCTGATGGGCCTCCTGGAGGGCTTTCTTCTCTTTGGTCAACTTGGCAATGGTCTCATCTTGAGATGCCATTTCCTCAACTAGGTTTTTAACCTAAAGAGTTTAAATAAACACATGTTTTAATATTTGATCAAAGTATATTTACAATGCACACAGTTGAATAAACTGAAATTATGACTGTCACCTTGTTCTCAGTGGCGTGTTTCTCCTTTTCCACCTTCGCCAGGGTGAGCTCCAGGTCATCAATGTCCTTCTTCAACTCAGAGCACTCATCCTCCAGCTTCCTCTTCTTTGCAGTCAACTCAGCGTTGATTTCCTCCTCATCCTCCAGCCTCTCAGCCGTCTCTTTGACTTTGGCTTCAAGCTGGATTTTTGCTTTAATGAGCCCCTCACACCTTTCCTCAGCATCAGCGAGGTTTTCACCTTCCTAGATTTACAATGAAATACAATAAAATAACATTTAGTCAGCTGTGAAACCCAGGATCTCAGAAGTAACACATTTTTTCTTTCTACTTAACTTACAGACTGAACTTGCAGATTCAAGTCATTCTTCTCCTGCAGGAGAGAAACCATCTTCTCCTCCAGTTCTTTCTTCTTGGCCAGAGCCTTTGCTAGCTCCTCTTTGGTCCTTTCAAAGTCCTCTTTCATTTGGGCCATCTCTTTCTCAGTCTCGGCACTCTTCAGCAGAGGCTTAATCTTGAAGTACAGCTTCATCCATGGCCAGGTTTTGACATTCATGAATGAGCGGATGTTGTACTGAATAGAGTAAATTGCCTCCCTGGGGATAATGGGTATCAAAGGAAATAAACAGATTAATTTAGATTCTGAAAGCTGTATTGATGAGAAGTATGGATTGGGTTTTCAAAACGAATACGTGTCCTAAAAATTATAATGAAGCTGTCATCCATAAATGTACAGTTGCCCTTTGGTGTTTGAAACATCTACAGTACCTGCGCTCCATCATCTTAACAAACTCTCTCCTCATGAGGAAACCTCTGCAGAGAGCCTGAGTCATTGTGACCAGGGCAGCAAGTTTCTCATCTCGCATCTCCTCCAGAGTTCCCAACAGACCAGCTTTGAAGAACACCTAAAAGAAAGTGTTACTTGTGTCACTTTACATGAAGGTAAACTTACTTACAGTATCATGGTTAGTAGTTAAAAATACAAACATCCATAACAGAGAAACTGATTACCTTTGTGTGTCCAAATTTGTACTGAGTATGGTCAACATCAATAGAGCCCAAGAGTTTCTCTGAGGCCTTCTTGTTGTCAATGAACTGCCCCTCAGGGATGACACTGGCATTCAATACTTTGTATCTGTTTGGAGGGAAATTTATCATTGAAGAATAATTGATCATGAGATGGTCAAAAAAATTGGTAATCTTAGTAGTTACCTCTGCTTGAAGTCACCATAGAGGATTCTGCTGGGGAAACCTTTCCTACAGATCCTGATACCTTCCAGCACACCGTTACACCTCAGCTGGTGGATGACCAGGAAGTTCTCCATAAGACCTTAAAGACATGCCAAGTACAGTTTTGTGTTGCATGAATACAGTATTCTTTATTATTAGTATTCTAAATTAATACTGATGTACGGATTACCTGGAGTCTTCGATTCATTGGGAATCAAACAACGTACAAAATGAGGATGAGTGCTCCTCAAGTTGGTCATCAGCTTGCCCAAATTCTCCTGAAATGTTGAAAAAAATCAAATGACTAATTATTAAAAAGGACAAGGCCTATTCCCCAGGCTGGTACCATTAGTAGCATTTGAGAATTTAGTTATGTGTAAATGTAAATATTGTATTTTAGTTATGTCTTCAGGCAGTTATTTGTGATACTTACCCTGAACAGTGCAGATACAGTCTGAAAAGACCCACCCTTTTTCTTGCCTGCCTTTTTTCCACCACCCTCAGCTGTGACATTAGGATTAAATTTGAATTATTTACATTGAAAAAATTGAATACATTTTATTTAAACGGTGTTATTATACAACAAATGAACAACTGCATTTCAAAATGTATTGAGAACACCAGGAAACACCTCCAAATTTTGTTTTATAAAATATGATCTTTACCTTCTGATCCGGCATGTGCTGCATAGAGGTGACCGAGCAGTTTTGCTGAAGACTTCTGGTAGAGCTGAACCACTGAGTTGTTCAGGGGATCTTTGTTCTTGTCCAGCCAGCCAAGGACATTGTAATCAACAGTGCCAGCATAGTGCACCAGAGAGAAGTGGGCCTCAGGTTTTCCTTTGACCGGTTTTGGTTTTTGGAAGGGGGCACTTTTTCCAATATGCTGGTCGTACATTTTGTTCTTGAAGGTCATGTCTGTTGCCTTGGGGAACATGCACTCCTCTTCAAGGATGGAGAAAATGCCCATTGGCTGTCACGAGGAAATGATTATTTAAAACAAAAGATTTCCAGTCAGACAATTTTCTGTATTTGTGAATATACAACATCTTCTCACCTTCTCAATAAGCTCAATGCAGGCAGCCAAATCCATGCCAAAGTCAATGAACTCCCATTCAATTCCCTCTTTCTTGTACTCTTCTTGCTCCAGGACAAACATGTGGTGGTTGAAAAACTGTTGCAGTTTTTCATTGGTGAAGTTGATACAAAGCTGCTCCAAGCTGTTGAACTAAAGAGATAAAGATATCAAATGTCAGCAAAGGCCTTAACACTAACTAAACATGAATTTATTAATACTCTTAGCTTTGATGCTCCCTGATTTTGAATTGAAAATTGCAAAATTATTTAAATAAAGCTGTATAGTATCAGCCAAACATACTTACATCAAAGATTTCAAACCCAGCAATATCCAGGACACCGATGAAATAGCTTCTGGGCTGCCTGGTATCAAGCATCTCATTGATTCTGACGACCATCCACAAGAACATTTTCTCATAGACAGACTTGCAGAGAGCCATGACGGAATTGTAGACCTGATTTTGCAAACGAAAGGTACAACACATTATATATTGTAAAAATTAACAAAAGGTAATTCTATGTTGAGGGGTTAAAACAAGCTAAAGAGCATACGGAGCTGAGACCATTAGTAGAGAAAATATTATCAACATGTTTCTTGATATGTAAAAACAGAAAACAGACTTTGGTGTTATTTGTGTTTTGTCTCCTATACCTGATGGACAGTTTGACCTTTGGTCACATACTCGTTCCCGACCTTCACTCTGGGGTAGCATAATGCTTTGAGCAAATCAGCAGAGTTCAGACCCATGAGGTAGGCGATTTTATCTGCCACTAAAACAAGGAGAACACAAATAGCCATCTTTAGAACCCATAATACCAGGGTGAAGTCATCAGTGCAACTCTTAAATCACAAGTCAAAGCCAGTGCTACTACATTGAAGCTGATGGTGTGTGGGTGTCATACCCTCAGTGCCATCAGGCTCAGCCTGCTCTTCACGCTGCTTCTGCTTGAATTTCATGTTTCCATGATGTACCACAGCTCCAGTCAGCTTGTACATGCTCGCCTTCTCTTCTGCAGTGAAGCCCAGGATGTCAATAGCAGTCTGTGGTAAAAAGAGAAGGTTTTAAAACACAAGCTTATATTATTCATGGAAGTAAACAGTCGTTGCTGCACCCTACCTCCACATAAGTTTAGCATATATCACATACCACAAAGATAATACAGCTTAATTAAATTTTAAAGCAATAAGCATTGGTAAATTCAAAATGACGTAATATTGTTAGCTATAACACGAATCACAACTGGGGTTTCTTGGTAAAGACACTTTTAGTTTTCAAATGTGGATTTTTAATATTTCCCCCATTTAACCTAAATGGAGGAGGACATTACAACTCCACTTCATATAATTGAAGTGTGCAACACTGTCATCAATAACAGTCTCAAAAATTACTAGTGCAGAATCAGTGGCAAAAAAAGATAAATCCTCAAGCTCTCAATCTTCATTAAAATAAGCTTTATTGCTTTAATGAATTGGCAACTTAGTGTTACCAATAATAACAAAAACAGTAGTAGTAGTGTAGCTATAAATGTAAAAAGTAAAGTTGTCCTTACATCAGTAGCGATGAATTCTTCAATGTCATTGATACTCTTGACAGTGATTTCACCCTGACTGATCATAGAATAGTCATATGGATTTGTGGTGATCAGCAGAGCCTCTGAAGAAAAGGAAAAAAAACCAATGTAAATAAAGCACAATACATCACTTGCTTTATAATGAATGATACCATTATTCACTAATGTCACACCTATCAGCTCAGGTTTGTGGCCTGTCATGAGCTGATAGAAGATGTGGTAGCTCCTCTCAGCAGACAGCTGGAACGTCACTCGAGACTTCTCCAGCAGATCTGTATGGGTTGAAGTTGTTAAAATTAAGGACAATCTCCCCTGAGTAACAGCTGAAGGATTTGATAGTATAATAAACATATAATGTGCAATCAGTATAATAAAAAAATCTTACATGTTTCAATATCAGCTGAAGCTAGCTTTCCTGTTGTCCCAAAGTGAATTCTGATAAATTTTCCCTACGCAGAAACAAGTTAACATTTAAATTAAAATTCTCATTTGTATAATGATCATTGTCACAAAACAGCAAACCATTTAAAATCAAAGAGAAATTACAAAAGAACTTACAAAACGAGAAGAATTGTCATTCCTCACAGTCTTGGCATTACCATAAGCTTCCAACAGTGGGTTTGCTGCAATGATTTGATCTTCCAGTGACCCCTAAACATAACATTCAGTTTATCATTCTGACAGCGCTCAGATTCTTTTGATTTTAGATTTCATATTAATATCGTTCAAGTTCTCGTACCTGCATTTTTCCAGGAGCTGCGTCAGCTTTTTTTCCTGAAGCCACTGCGATTGTTGCAAAGTACTGGATGACACGTTTGGTGTTGACAGTCTTTCCTGCACCGGATTCTCCACTGGGTTAAGGGATATGTAAAAATATTGTAATTCTTATATATTATATATTATCTGTTATATAAATATGTATTATTATACATATTTAAAATGACTGAGATTACTACTGTACTCAGTAATACAAAGATTTTGGCACTTACGTAATCAGGATTGACTGGTTCTCCCTGTCTGTAAGATATCAAAATGGCATACATCAATTAAGAGTTACTTCTCCTGAAGTGCAGCAGCTGTATTTATGGACACACAGTAGCTTAAAAAATGATTGATACCTTGGAGCATGAACTGATAGGCATTGTCCGAGATGGAGAAGATGTGGGGCGGAGCCTCAACCCTCTTCTTTCCTCTATATCCTTGTACAACCACTGCATCATACACTGGGAGCCACTTGTAGGGGTTCACAGTGACGCAGAACAACCCTGAGTAGGTCTACAGTGTAAAATATTGAGGAATGATTAATTTTTCTACAAAGTTCAGTTGTGTGCAAATGTTTAGGCAGCCCTGGGAAGGTTTAGCTGATACAGGAATGGTAGTGCACCATTCCACTGTGCATTGTTGATGCACATGGAAGAGTCATCAGAAGGAAAAACCTGACTTGGGACCTCAGTGCAACAGTCTATAACTGATGTCTACAAAGCAACATCTGGATAAGCCAGAGTCAATTTGGAAACAAGTCCTGTGTTTAAATTGAGCCCACAGATTGTGTTTGGAGAGAAAATGGAGCAGCACTCGATCAAAAGTACACTTTGCCAACTGTTAAGCATGTGACTTGAATTATTATGCTTTGGGTTTTGTGTGGCAGCCAGTGACACAGGAAACGTGGAAGAATGGATGCCACTAAATATCAGCAAATTCTGGACTAAAAAGAGGCTGGCTTCTACAACAGGACAATGATCCAAAGCAAACCTCAAAATCCACCACAAACTATTTCATTAACATTAACATCATTGAAAATCTCAGCAGAGCTTAAACATACTGTGTGTGTGTGCAGGCCAGCTTAAAAAGATATCAGAAGCTGATGTGATCTGCAGAAAAGAGTGGGTGAAAAATTCTTAAATCAAGAATAGAAAGACTCATAGCTGCTACGCAAAGTACTTGCAAGCAAGCTGTGATATCTTCCAAAGAGGGGATTACTGAGTGCTGAGACTTGATAAACTGTAAAACTGTAACAATGTGTTAACTCTCGAAGAAAAGCTCATTTTTATTGTTTATTCTCTGCCGGGGTTGTATTTACTTAACATATGTTGTTAAATGTTTGATTTTTAAAGTTATCAGCCCAGGTGTGACTAAATTATTGTATACATCTGTATGTACAGTATATACAATGACAGCAATCTCTCCCTTGCACAAAACTCACGTAGATCATCCATGCTGCATAGCGCTCTTTGAGGTTATACAGCACAGACGGCTCACTGAGGTGGGTCATCATGGCCATGTCCTCAATCTTGTCGAACTTTGGAGGGTTCATGGGGAAGACTTCATCTTCTTTGACAGTGAGAGTCTGTTACAGAGACAGAAGAGACACAGAAATAACACAGTTACCGTCTAGCAGTAATTTATTTTATAATTTACTGTCACAAATCCCTCATAGTTGCTAATCACAGGGGTTTTCAACTGCTGCAAACCAAATTTGACAGTAGAATTAACAATTATTTTTTAGCTTGATTTTATTTTTGTTTTTCAATACATTTTTTAAAATCACAAATAATCAAAGAGTTAACATATGTCACAGTAGTCTAGATCCTACATTAAAAATGTAAAGCTTTGTAAAACTAAAGTGCTCTTGTTCTCACCTTTCCACAGAGAGTCTCCACGGTGGCTTTGCCGCCTTCTCTCTTCACAAGTTTCCCCTTGAGGTACATTTCAGCAGGCTCAGTCACAAAGTAAGCTGTTTTAGCATCAAAGGGAGTGTTTTGAGCTTCAATTCTCTCTCTTTCTGGCTTCCGGAGGAACACGGCCGCCGGGCCAAAACACTCCATTTCCGCGTCCCCCATTATTGATGACCCTTCACTGCAAGTGAGGACACAAAAGCATTAATTTTAAATACCAGAAAAGTAGATGGATGGATGCACAAATGGCAACTTCTACATCTATGTCTGTTAATACAATAGTCATAAATGGTCTACCATTACATTTGGTGAAATACTTGTACCATAGCTAATGGCCAAGCAGCACTTCAAGTACCAAAAAAGTTGTAATGTTCATAGGGAACAACTGTTACATGTTTAGTACATATACACTGGTGATTAAACCATATCTCTTACTGAGTTATACTCCAAGACAAATACATTGCCCAATTTACCTTGGAGCACACCAGGTAAACAGGAGTCTTTCTAGCAAGCTTCAGAGCCCACTTCTGAAAAAAGGAGCAAAGATTTAAGGTTCACAAAACTTACTTGCGAGAGTTAACTCTATCATACTCTATTTTAAAACATGTTGAGGGAAAAGAAATGTGTGTGTATATACATATATATGTGTGTATATATATATATATATATATATATATACATACACATATATATGTACACTGATAGGCTAAATTAAATCTGTCTGTATTCATATACATGTTTATCTTCCATATTTTAAACACAATATTGACTTGAAACACAAAAAGTATGATATCTTGTTCTGGAGCAGTTGAATGACTAAATACATCTGGTCCACTTAGAAACTTACCTTTGCTGGGTGTCTGTCCTTGGTGGAGGTTTGCTGTTCCTTTTATATAGAGTGATCAGGGCCTATCACAAGTGTCTTGCTGTATTTGGTCATGTTGCCTGGCACTATGCTTGTGCATTAGTTATTACTTCTGGCTGTAACGTTACACAGTTTATGAGATGTCTTCCATGTCAGATCATTGGCTGGCTCTGAATTTGTTGGGAATTGAGGTTTTTATAAATATTTATATTCCTTTGCTCAAAGAAAGTCTTTAGCATTGTTGTCTGAAAATGTGAGCATGAAAGCAACATTTTGAAATTATGATGGATACTACTGTGTATGCAAATGGGCTACAGATGTGAAGTTGTTTTAGTTCTTGCTCAAGGTTAAGTCAGTAGTTACAGTCCAAAGGTGTGACTAACACATCTTTATTATGCTCTCTGGCACAACAGTAACCCCTTGCTATGCTTTGGAGAAGCTTTAAAAAGTCACTGATATACTGTTTCAGAGTCTTTACAAGTCAGAAATTATTAAAAAACGAAATGAGTGCCAGTGAGCTTTAAAGAAAAGGAAAGATTGCCAAGGGATGATTTCTCACTACAGTGCCAACAGCTGTTCTTATTCTTGCTCTTAAGAGGTACACAAGGGAGACTGAGACAATCCCTAAATGTAGGTCAACTGAGTGATGGATCCCAGCTCCACTTCCTTTATGTTTGACTGATCATCTCACCATGAAGGTTTTTTTATACATGTCGAAATTCAGCATGTGTCTCTCTGCATTCAATTCTAAGCTGTTTTGTTCATTAAATGTCTACAGCATGTGAAGAGATAGAGGATGCTGTCAACATGACAAGTGTACTTGTGTACCAGACATACTTGCCAAGAACGTGGGAAACAGCCAGTACGAATTTGAAAGTGTGGGTAGAGCGCCATTAGGCACTGTTTCCATTGGAAAGAGGATCTTCTTATGGCAATGAATAAGAAGAAGAAATTCTAAAGTGGTTACCACCAAGATATAATGAGCCTCTGTCTTCAGTTAGCGTGTGTTACACGATTCCTGCTATGAAATCTTCCGTCTTATTAGGGCAAAACTCAAATATAGCACAAGGCTTGTGTTGATGCTGTAGCCAAATGCCACATGCTCAAGAGGCTTATTGTGTTTTTATGGCCTTTGATCTTTGTCTGTCACTTTCTTCATTTGTCAAGCAGCAACTGTGCTTCGGATAACAAACCAAGGTGGGTGTTGAGTAACATTCCAGTTTACTGGCTGGCCACAAAGAGCATGGATATACATTTACAGTAACAGTAGCATGCATGTTTAACATTGTAAGTATATGTATTTTTAGTTTATTTCAAATTTTTTGTATGTTTGTGAAGTGTATGATGATGCATTCTGCATTACTGTATTATCATTTTTAAAGGTAAATTTCTGCAGAAAAGGTTTGGTGTACTACACTAGTAGTTATGTGCAAACACTAATTGCCTTTGGGCTGACTCTTAGAAATGATTTACAAGATTGACTATATGTTGTGGTACGACAGTCATTTACACTATTTGTAAGTGTTCATATGGTTATTTTATGATTACAGATTTGAACATTTTCAAACTTCTCAGCCCCTGTGTGTTTGTCCCGATGTGCATGTGAAGCTCATTAACTCTGCAGCCTCAGCTGCAGGGTCGTCAACAATCTCCAGAACGAGTTTCTCATTTATGTCTTTATGGAAACTGCTCTCTTCATATGTCAGCTTGAACATTGTAATATCGTCTTGCAATCTTCCAATGCATGTTCACAATAAGCTGTACTCATACTGCTCCATGAACCAGTGACTGCAATTGTTGTCATTTTGGAGAAAGTCACAACATTTTGTTTGTGACAAGGTTTAGTGTGTTGGTTAAAGTTAGCTCTCAGTGTGAGATTTTGGCCCTGGCTGCTTGTCCTTGCTTTATAGTTCCTGAGATTGTGGTGTGAGAAGTAAGGGTGACTGTGGATCTTTCTTCAGCAGTCTATTGGACATCCACTATATGTTGGAAGCTACTGACTTCATGTAGAACAAATTTGTCATAATCATGCCAATGATCAAATCATTTATGTTTAAAATACGCTGTGAGCGGCCTTTCTGTGATATTATAAGTTATTTGAAACCTTTGTGCAGTAACATGAAACAAACTTTTCTATATCTATACCTTGATCTACTGACAGCATGTGCACAGCTTTGTTTACCATTCCGCAATCTTGGCTGAAGACCAAGGGTGACTGGGCCTTTTCTGTTAGGGCCCCCACTCTTTGGAACAACCTCCCCTGAGGAGGTTAGACTAGCGAGCTCCTTATTCTCTTTTAAATCCCTCTTAAAGACACATTTTTGTAGGTGTGCTTTCTCAGGGCTTGTGGTCTGAATTTACTGACTAATGTCTTGAATCTATTATTATACTAAATAATTCTCCTGATTCTTATTTTATCTATTAATTTAATAATTTTAGAATGTTCTTTCTCATTTTTACTCATTGTTTAAAAAAAAAAAAAAATCTGTTTATTGTTATTTTTCGTCCTCAGTTTTTATCTTGTCATATAAAGCATTTTGTAACTGTGTTTTGAAAGGCGCTACATAAACAAAGCTTATTATATGATCACATTATAATGCTGCTTTGGATGTTATCAGTTCCTGGTGGTGCCATTGACTGTCACAGTGATGTGGTGGTGGGGGTCAGTGGCATCTTTTAAACACCAGAGGGAGCCTCAAGTTGCAATGGTGTAAACATGCTACTTATATTACCAGCTTCTCTATCATCATCCTCTGGTCCATTAACATACCTCATTAACTCACACTAAGTGGCGTTAGATAGTATGTTTATTAGTCTAAAATAGTTTATTATCATATTTATATATAGATGTGTATGGTGTGTCTGTGTGTGGGTATGTGTGTGGGTGGGTATGTATGTATGCATTTTTCTTTTTTTTTTTTATGTTTTCCTGTCTATTTGTTTCTATACAGGGTCACAGAGGTACGTTGAAGTCTATCCCACCATGTATTGGACAGAAGGCAGGAAAACACCCTGTATGGTCCTAAAATATGGTATGACACATTTACACATCTAGATTTTTAATCCATCACTTGTGATTTATGTTTAGAAGTTTTAGTACATACATGTCAGCTCTTCAGTGTGTGTGCCTTTGCCTGCTCTTTTCACTGCACGTGTGTTGAAAGTTTTGTTTCTATGTTTTGTTTTGTTGTTTTGAATTTCCAGTTTATTTCAGAATTACAAAGGATAGACACAACAATGTATACACTCATGTCTGCTTACTTTATACAGTATATAACTGTATAAGCCTTGTTTAACTAGCTTTTCCTGTTTTGGCATTTTTAAATAAATGTTTTTATTATCTACCCAAATTTATATCAGTAGGTTTTCTTCCCAGTGTTCCTTAACCTCCTTTTCCATCATTCCCCCCTTATTGCATGTGAAAATAATTATATTACACTACGCAGTTTATTCTCTTTCATATATAGTTAATACCACTCAAGAGATACTGATATACGTATTACTACTACCTGATTGCGTAGTTGGTTAATTAAAGCGATTTCTTATACATAGTTTGAGTGAATAAAATCTGCCTTCTTTACTGTCCTATTTGTGATTTCATATGTCGTGAAGCACTGTAGTTCACAGAGAACTGAAATTTAAGCTTATTTAAATGAATATTGAACAGCTATTACATTACACTATCAAGAGTACGGTTGAAATGTGCAAGTGAAACTAACATAGCCAGTTGCAGAGTTCTGGTACAGGACAGCTATGTGTCACCTACTTTATGCAGCTGATTTATTACACCCTGTGCAGAGATTAAAATGTTATTCACAGATCCACTCAGGCATCAGTAACTTATCTGTCCCAAGGGACCAATACTGAGCATTGCAGTTATGTCTTTGTTAGATGGGTGCTCCTGGGATTTAGTGTTGTACTTCCTTAAAGTTGGAAAACTCACAAGAGACAAAATAAAAGTAGAATGGTCAAAATTAAAGCAGCAGATGCCAAGATATCCTGACGTTTAGCTCATAGTTTGGTTCTAAGCTACATTTCCCATCATGCAGCTCAATAGCATCTTTAGACAGACCCTTCTTGCCTTCTAAATGTCCTCCTCTTTGAAACCTCACTCCAAAGTAGGCTTCCTTTTTTAAAAAAAAACCAAACAAAAAAAAAACTCTCAAGCCAAAGCTGAGGTAACTTAAGATATTTTTTTCAAACTTTTGGAAGCTCACCCAGAGGCACCGAAGATGTTGTTCAGCTTTTTTCACAGACTGTCTTAATAGGTAAACCATTTCATAATGACTAAGTAGAAGATAATGGAACTGCTTTAAATACATAGTAAACCATTTTTTCCCCCATATTATTAGCTGCTTTACAGCCACTACATCCTGTTTCATTTCCAAACCAGAAAACCAGAAAACTAACTAACCAAACCAACAAACTGATGCTGTATTATTCCTCATCTACACAGGAAGTGGAAGAAGAAGAAGGAGAAGAAGAAAGAAGCTAATGGATGCTAAATGAGAGAAACGTCAAGGAAAAGTTTAACAGCACTGTAGGTACAAAACTAACTATTTGTTAGTAAAATTATTTCCCATTTATTTAAGGGACATGTACTTTCCCCAGAACACAGTTGGAAACAATGATAAAAGGGTAGGAAAATAATACAAACAATTCTCAAAAAACCTAACCTTATTTGCTTTGGTGTGCATGACTCACAGAATGAACAAGTTAATTGTTTTTTCTTTTCGTCTGTGTAATTAAAAGTATTCTTAGATGAAAAAGATTTGTGAATACAGTGATATGGGAAGGCTCATTAAGAAATACACAAGCATGCAAAGTTAACTAAAAGACTGGATACTGGTCTGTATACCAGTGTAAAGAACCACTTACCTTCGGGGGACAAAAATAATCAGAATTACAAAAATGTCAACATAGGAATGAATATATTACTAAATATAAAATAGAAATGTGCACAATGCAGGGAAATCCACAAACTGTTACAAACATTTAAACAATAAAAATTATACATGGGCATGAAATTGATATTGTATATTAACTAACCAGTAGCCTCTAAGCAAATTGGTTTGAAATGCCCTTTTTTTATTATGAGTCTATTGAATATGTAACACTTGTCTGAATTTAATTAAAATTAAATCTTAGATTTTGTTAAAATGAATTGATGGATGGGGTCACTGCTGAAAATGTCCAGATGGGTGACAAATTGAAGAAAAAACCAACAAACTGTTTCATCAAGAGGCTCTGTGAAAAGTCAAGTTTTTTCTTGAGATTAAGCTAAAAAAAATATTAGTAGTTTTGTTGAAATGCACCACTCCCAAAGGAAGGATTATAAATCAGTAATCAGACTTACCAAATCAATTCATAGTCATTCACTGACAGCATCACGCACTAACGCATCTTTGTTCAGGGAGGTCTAGAACGAGCTGGAAATTTGCAGGGATGACCTGGCATTCCTGATTCTCAGTTCAGCAAACTAAACAAAAAACATTTATTGCAAAAATGCACATACAGACTGTATTTACATTTCAAGTCATGCTGATTTTATGAAATGTTATGTCAACAGGCTTTTACCTTCACCTCATCTCCACACTTACCTGAGTATAATCTCTTGAAATTTCATGGAATCCACAAATGTGCATCATCCATGCAAATCATATTTCATAATTTTCTTTTTGTAAAAAGATGATATACAGTAGAGGACGCCCAGAAATGCATGAAGTAATTTAACTATCAAGGGCTACTTGTTACTATGCGCTGGCGACAGTTATGGCTGGAGGCATTATGTTTTAGTTATGTTTTAGTATGTGACCCTGTTGTTGTCCCCTGTGAACGACAGTCGTTAGGGTCAGGTGAGCCCCTGGTGGATGACAATCGTTGAGAGTCGTCTGAGGTTATGTTGTTGACTCTCCTGGGTACCGATGAAAGGGCGACAGGGGTCACCTGACCCCTAACGACGGTCGTCCACATGAGACCACAACAATGGTCAGGTGAAACCAGTACTTTCACAGGTACTTTGGTGGACCCACCCACAAGAGGTTAAATACCTGGGTCCTACTCCATTTTCTTGGTCAGACTAGTGCGGACTAGAGAGACCAATACATGATGAACTGATGAAGCCGCTTGGATAAGAGGCGAAATGTCTTCCACAGACAAATACAAGTCCAGTTGCCTTCGATTTAATTTGAGAGAGAGACATCCATCCGTACGTTCATACCATTCTCCTGAACCCTAAGTATCGCCTTGAGGGAATCTCTTCAAATTTGGTACAAAAGTTCACTTGGAGTCAAGAATGAACTGATTCAATTTTGGTGGTCATAGGTCAAGGTCACAGGTCATACACTAATTATGACACAATTTTACACAAATGTCTAATGGGATAAAATGATGAAGCAATGATATTATCCAAACGGTCAAAGGTCAACTTCACTGTGAAATCAGAATGTTCTGCAAAAACACTTCTGGCCATTATTCAGCGCTGTAACTCAGGAAGGGGAGATTGTGACCATATTTCCTGCAACTTGACTGGTTGGTGGAAGCATACAACTCTGAGGCAGTAATTCTAGTTTGATACTGATTGTATCAATATGATACAATTATTGTTAAGTAGTTTTCAGTACACCATGCCAATTAATCTACTGCGTACTGGTATGCAAGTACTGAGATTTGAATATTTCTTTATGCAGTTAAATGTGTAGAATATTAGACCAACAAACTGAGGAGCAGAAGGGGAAAGTTACTTGGCTACAATTGATGTCCCTATCTTAAAAACAGTTCAAGCTAAAGGCATTCACTCTCAGGCCAGATCAGGGAGTTCAGCGTGCTCCATCACTGCATAACATATCAACAAAAAGCTATTATGTTGAATACTTTTATAAAGTGTGGATGTATCATGATGCAGTCTGCACATAAACGGCAAACAGCAAATTAATCAATAAATAAAATCATGCCTGTTGTCAGAGTTATAACCTTTACAGGTAACAACTTCAATACTATGTCACATACTTATAAATGAAAACAGTACCATAATAAGTACAGCACATTTCACAGGAGTAAAGAGAAATCATGAGGGCCCACTTGGTACATGTATTTTAAGTATTCGACTTACCTGAACTTGCTGCCTTCAGTAAAACAAACGCAGTTATAACTTTTTGGTGTCGACTCAAGAAAACAACAAAGAAAAGTGCCACTGTATATCTCTCTTTTCCTCGCTCCCTTTCTCTCCTAACTAATTTGAATTTCTCTCTCACACAAGTGTAAATGGTAACACAAACCATACACACATGCACACACACACAAACAAAACCCTCAGTGTGCTGCGTAACACCTGCACAGAGATGTCTTATTTATCACACTCAAGGGAGTATTTAGTGAGTTCAGAAATGTCTTGGCCACCCTGAAGACTTGACAGTGTTTACAGAAAACCAACAGGTGGTCTATTATATGAAGAAGTTGTTAAATTGTTTCATTTAGACAAATATTTGCAGTTGATTATTTGTTCTACTTGTTATTAATTAATACAGAAGATACAATTGAAAACCTATAAATGAAGCAATTCAGAAAATAGAGCATTCTGTAAGTGCTAGTATAGAGAATTGTATAGGCTATGTTATTGTGTGGGTCATGTGAAATTACAGCAGCTGCACTGGTCAGATAACTCTGGATCTCATATGTGCATGTGAGCTTCTCAGGGTCTTAATTATCTAGAATAGAGCACAATCTGTGTTTACCAGCTTTCCCTACCTCATCTTCTCTTTGTTGCAGAATAACATACGTTAATAGCACATTATCTTTTACAGTACTGGCACAACACAACACGACCTATTCCACACAACTAAACTGGTAAAAGGTGGAAAAAATTAAGAAGAAAAATGATCATGTGTTAATCTAGTTTTGCTTACATATTTTGATCTCTACATATTTACTTTGTCCCCCCAGGAACATATACTCTGGATGTAAATGATGATGTATATTAATAGTAATGTTGAAAACAGTTGAATTTTCCTAAAAAAAAGTTTTGGTTTTTAAAGACTACATTTAGTCTGACTGAAATGTGCAAAACACTTAGGTTCATCTGATCACTGCTACCCTTGTGTTCCATTGGCACACAACACGCTGCAACCACCAATAGTTAAGAAAGATAAGAGATAAGATTTTCCTTTATTAGTCCCACAGTGGGGAAATTTGCAGTAAAGCTAATTTCTTTATATTCCAACTATATTAGCTGTGAATGCAAAGAACCACACAGTTACACATACCTCATTTCGCAGACAATTAAAGCATACCTATTTGCAGCATCAGAGGCTCCTGCAGGAACTAAACCATGACCAGTGACCCATAGAGCTCATCAAACTAAAGAGGAAGAGAACCAACAACAAACCTCTGTAGATCTCTACTTACCACGATACAAAACTAAATTCAACTGGATTAGATCATGACCTAGTCACAATACTGTTAGTCTGAGCCAGGAATACGGAGCTTCACAGCATACACATTTTTCTTAGGTGCTTAGTAATAGGATGCTGAAATACATCTGACATGTAATTAACTGAAGCGTTCAATGCATTTGTAAACAATTGTAATAAGTAAGGCTTGGATATTTTTGAGCTGGAGGCTATATTTGCTTTAAGTCCTAATAAGACTGGAAAGAAATGCCAGACATATTGAATGTCACCTTTTATTGCAACTGAATCACACCACAAGAGAATACTTTTCACAGCATCCTAGGTGTCATCTTTCTTTGGGGAGAAAGCACAACAGTATAATGGACCATAATGGATCTTAAATTAGCTTCAACTAAACACTTGAGCCTCTGCTCAAGAGATGTTTGAAACAATGTCAAATGTGTCTTTGCAGATGGAGACCAAAATCCTGTAAAAATGAATATGTGGTGCACATTCACAAAGATTTTGAGTAACAGCTTAATTCCTAATTTTCATTTATATAAAATATATGATAGAATATTTCTTGAAATGCATTATATAGCATTTATTCCTTCTAGTAGAACCACTGTGCACAAAGTATGGCATGTTTACATGTTAAAATGCATAGTCAAAATCTACTGGTTAGTTTTTGGACAAGAATTAGTCATTTTGATCTGGGGTTTAGTTCAATGTTTGTTTTTGTATTATGTAGGATAAGGTGACACCAGTGGCGATGATGAGATTGGGCAGCTATCTCATACCATTCTTCTTAGACAAGCTCAGTGACCTTAACAGGAGGGCTGCTCCTGCATGGTGGCCAGCGATTTCAGTATAAAAGAGGCGCGCCCAGGCTCCACCAAAGTATTGGACTGATAGGCTGCCAGAGGAGGTAAGTCCTTTATCACGCTTTAACTGTGATCTGCGGTTTATTCATTAATCTGCTTTGTGAGTTTTTTGTCTACTTCTAATTTGAATTTGACTTTTGTAGTATCCACACAGCAACTGCATCACTTGGCATCAAAAAGGTGAATGAGATTCATGTGACTTAACTAAAAAAAAAAAAAAATCAAATGTATTAATGTATTATTAATCAAAATGTATTAATAAGCCAAGCACTTTTTTATTTTAAAGAAACCAATCTTAAATTATCTTTCTCTCAATACAAATGAAAATATTAATAGTAGTAGTAGTAATTCTTATTTTCTTTCTACAGACGCACCATGAGTGGGGACCCAGAAATGGAGTGTTTTGGCCCGGCAGCCATATACCTCCGGAAACCTGAAAGGGAGAGAATAGAGGCTCAAAACACTCCCTTTGATGCCAAAACAGCTTACTTTGTGACTGAGCCCGCTGAAATGTATTTGAAGGGTAAACTAGTGAAGAAGGAGGGTGGCAAAGCCACCGTGGAAATTAAGGGTGGGAAGGTATGTAGATGCAATGACACAAGTGAAAGTAATGACTACATATTCTCATGATGATGCTGACACTTTCAGTACTAATCTTACTTTGTTTTGGGACAGACTCTCACTGTAAAGGATGATGACATCTTCCCCATGAACCCTCCAAAGTTCGACAAGATTGAGGACATGGCCATGATGACCCACCTCAGTGAGCCGTCTGTGCTGTATAACCTCAAAGAGCGCTATGCAGCATGGATGATCTACGTAAGACCAGTTTAAATACTGTAGATAGATAGATAGATAGATAGATAGATAGATAATGTAAACATGGAGGTCACACTAATTCAAATATCCTCTTCTTAAAACAGACCTACTCAGGGCTGTTCTGCGTCACTGTGAACCCCTACAAGTGGCTCCCAGTGTATGATGCAGTGGTTGTAGCAGGATACAGAGGGAAAAAGAGGATTGAGGCTCCGCCCCACATCTTCTCCATCTCTGACAACGCCTATCAGTTCATGCTCCAAGGTATTAATCATTTTATAAGCCGCTCTTTCAGAGAAACCAACCTTTGAAAATTATACAGTGTTTTAGATTGTTGTAATCGGTAAACTTGCAACCTATGGGCACACCCTGACTGCTGTAATATAAAATATCATGTAGTCTCACTGTTCATGATAAATGGATGCAATAATACAGCATAAGTGTTCAAACTGCATTCTCTCAACAGATCGTGAGAATCAGTCCATCCTGATTACGTAAGTCAACACTAAAGAGAGCTAATTTTGACTAATATAACTTAGACTGATTATTTCTGTACTATTATTACTACTATTATGTCTGACTTACACTAACAAATGTGTCATATAATTAATTCTAGTGGAGAATCCGGTGCAGGAAAGACTGTCAACACCAAACGTGTCATCCAGTACTTTGCAACAATCGCAGTGGCTTCAGGAAAAAAAGCTGCTGAGCAAATTTCTGGAAAAATGCAGGTAAATAATGTAATATACTGTACATGATGATATTTATGAAAATGAATATAAGAAAATACTAAGACACACCATGGAACATCATTTTCAGGGGTCGCTGGAGGATCAGATCATTGCAGCTAACCCACTGCTGGAGGCTTATGGAAATGCCAAAACTGTGAGGAATGACAACTCATCCCGTTTTGTAAGTGTTTGCTAACCTGATTCTTTTGGCACAATATCAGTTTTTAAGAAGTAATAATCCTAATTCACAGTCTTCTTTTGAATAGGGTAAATTTATCAGAATCCACTTCGGAACAACTGGGAAGTTGGCCTCAGCAGACATTGAAACATGTAAGGCTAGATGTGGCACAGCACACAAACCTTAGTTTGTTCTCGTACCCTCAGTTTGTTGAGCAGAACTGACCGGTGTCTAACTGTGTGATCGACAGATCTGCTGGAGAAGTCTCGAGTGACGTTCCAGCTGTCTGCTGAGAGGAGCTACCACATCTTCTATCAGCTCATGACAGGCCACAAACCTGAGCTGATAGGTGAGCAATTTAGCCATACAAAATATAATTTTATCGAATAAATGCATGCTTTACCTGAGTCTGTATAATGAAATACAATCCATATTTTTCCAGAGGGTCTCCTCATCACCACCAACCCTTACGACTTTCCCATGGTCAGTCATGGTGAAATCACTGTCAAGAGTATCAATGACATAGAAGAATTCATCGCCACTGATGTGAGTAGACATGCTGCAAAATCAGAAAGATTAAAAGTTACACTGTAACTTTAAAGGGATTAAATATCACACCTGATGTAAGGATTTCTTAGATTATGTCAAAGATGGTGTCTTTTAGCAACTGATAACTCACAATGAACAAGTAAACCTTTCTGTGTAACGAAGGTTCCTTACTGGAGATGACCTGAGAGGAACAGTTTTCAACAGATCTGTGTTTTTGATGATTCTTTCTACAGACTGCCATTGACATCCTGGGCTTCACAACAGAGGAGAAGATGAGTATTTACAAGCTGACTGGAGCTGTGATGCATCATGGAAACATGAAGTTCAAGCAAAAGCAGCGTGAAGAGCAGGCTGAGCCTGATGGCACTGAGGGTAAATGAGTAAAATTTCTTAATATTATAGTTGGAGCAATTTATTTTTACCAATATCCTGTATTCTTTTTCACTGTGTCCTATAATCAGAGATCCAGTTTCACACATACAGTAGTGTTTGTATATTCATTTATGTTTCTACAATTGAGAATAGTTGCATTGTAAAAGTTAGGGTGTCTAGAGTGTTTCAAGGTGTCTTGGCTGAAGGCCAGGTAATGAAATCAGGTAACTGGAGGGAGCTCAGAGTGAACCTATTGGTCCTTTGCACTGAAAGAAGCCAGTTAAAGATACCTCCCAGATGCTTTTCTAAGTAATGTCCTCTGAGCACACTCAACTGGCAGTAGACCCTCGGGCAGACCGAGAACATGCTGGATGCCTGGGAATGGCTCAGGATTCCCCAGGAGCAGTCTGAACATTTGGCAATGTTGATGATGTCACTGCTACCCTGCTTAGCTTGAAGTCACTGTGGCCTTGATCCACCTAAGCAGCACAGGCTAAATGGATGGATTTTGTAAAAATACTGTAGATTCTCATACCATCACCAATCACCTTTGTAACTTGGAAGCATCATTTAGAAATATGTGTTAATCTTTGTGGTTTCTGTTTTTTATCAGAGGCTGATAAAATCGCCTACCTCATGGGTCTGAACTCTGCTGATATGCTCAAGGCACTGTGTTACCCAAGGGTCAAGGTCGGCAATGAAATGGTGGTTAAAGGTCAAACTGTGCCACAGGTAATTTACGTACAGATATTAGTCTAGGAACATAAATGTATTAATTAATATGAAAATACCACTTGTCATGCATAACCAGAACTCCAACTCTTTCCATCTTTAGGTGCATAATTCCGTCATGGCTCTCTCCAAGTCTGTCTATGAGAAAATGTTCTTGTGGATGGTCATCAGAATCAATGAGATGCTGGATACCAGGCAGCCAAGAAGCTATTTCATCGGTGTCTTAGACATTGCTGGGTTTGAAATCTTTGATGTAAGTTAACTACACACAGCACTTGTTCGTGCAGAGTGAAGCAGCACAGTTAAAGTTTGGCCATTTATCGTCTTTCTTATTTCAAGTTCAACAGCTTGGAGCAGCTTTGTATCAACTTCACCAATGAAAAACTGCAACAGTTTTTCAACCAGCACATGGTTGTCCTGGAGCCATACGAGTACAAGAAACAGGGAATTGAATGGGAGTTCATTGACTTTGGCATGGATTTGGCTGCCTGCATTGAGCTTATTGAGAAGGTACTACAGAAGAGATTTTCAATAATGAAGAAAAATTTATTTTCTCCACCATAATATGGCAGTGCAGAATTTCATTTTGTGTAATTATCCACAGCCAATGGGCATCTTCTCCATCCTTGAAGAGGAGTGCATGTTCCCCAAGGCAACAGACATGACCTTCAAGAACAAAATGTACGACCAGCATCTTGGGAAAAGTGCCCCCTTCCAAAAACCAAAACCTGCCAAAGGCAAAGCTGAGGCTCACTTCTCTCTGGTGCACTATGCTGGCACTGTTGATTACAATGTCCTTGGCTGGCTGGACAAGAACAAAGATCCCCTGAACGACTCAGTGGTTCAGCTCTACCAGAAGTCTTCAGTCAAACTGCTGGGTCACCTCTATGCAGCACATGCCGGATCAGACGGTAGTGTTTTTTTATGCTCACATATACAAGCAGAATTCCCAATAAAGCTGTTCTTAATCACATGTTTTTTCTGTTTCTGTTGTCAGACAACAGAACAAGTTTGAAATAGTGACTGAAAAGGCCTATTAAGACTGCATGTTAACTTCCACATTATTTCCAAGCTGCTGCTCTACACGGCTAAAATATTGATTTTAATAAAGCAACATCACATCAACAAACATAAATTAAAGACATAGACTGTGCTGTGATTTCAGCTATATGCACTTGTAAAATGATTGCTCAGAGAGAAAGTTAAAAGCGAAAGAATATCTTTCTTCTCTCACACAGCGCTCAGCCTCTTTCTGGGATCCACAATAGTTTTCAACTTCTGTGTTTCCTAAAAAGTGATTGAATGACCATCATACTTACCAAAGTGCAAAATGAGGATGTAAAATAGAAAAAACTGTAAATGCTTTTTACAGATGCTAAAGGTGGAAAGAAGGGTGGTGGCAAGAAGAAGGGTGGTTCCTTCCAGACGGTGTCGGCTCTCTTCAGGGTAATTTTTATTTTTACAAATATGTTTTATACTCACTTTTCAATAGTAACACATATGATTGTTTGTAAACAGTGCACAGGGTTGTTCATAGTCGGAGATCCTAATGCCAAGCATTACACAAGAAACATGACTATAGTACATCTGTGACTTGTTAATACCAGAGATCTGTAGCAGGCCTTCTTCGTTACCTAAATGCACATTGCTGCAGATGAAGGTGTTGTATTAATTAGGAAGACTGTCCAACATGGGTGGTCTGGATTCATTCAGATTTCTAAAACATTTATTAACAGAAAAACACAAATTCTTTGATGTAAAACAAAAAACTATACAAACAAAAACATATTTCAGTTGTGATATATATAAGTTCAGATATACCACCAAACCTTTTAACCTTTACAAATTAAAACTTCAATGTTAAGCTCATTTATCCACCAACATTTGTATTTTTTGTGCTGTGGGGTTATGTTATCTAAAGGTTATGAAACATGTAGGGTAATGTAATCATGTTAATGTTTTTATGTAATTGTTTGGGAAAGAAATTCAAATTCAAAATGTTTTGTCTGTCACTAGGAAAACCTGGGGAAGCTGATGACCAACTTAAGGAGCACGCACCCACATTTTGTGCGCTGTTTAATTCCCAATGAATCAAAAACACCAGGTAGGTCCCAAAAAAGTCACGTCTACTAACAAAAGTGTACACTGTACACGAATAGCATGCAAGTCTCATTTCCTCAACAGAGCTCCTATGAGAGAGGTCTTCATGCAGTTTTATAATCACCTCATGAGCCCATAACTCATTCACCTACGGTATGATTAGCTTGTCTGACCCATAGTCACCTAAACAGTACTCTTACTATTTAAGGTCTTATGGAGAACTTCCTGGTCATCCACCAGCTGAGGTGTAACGGTGTGCTGGAAGGTATCAGGATCTGTAGGAAAGGTTTCCCCAGCAGAATCCTCTATGGTGACTTTAAGCAGAGGTACAGTAGCTACTTAGGTACCCGTTAGTCGACATATGATGATTCTGCTTTCTAGATGATCTGATTCAAGTCAATCCTTTCAGATACAAAGTATTGAATGCTAGTGTCATCCCTGAGGGGCAATTCATTGACAACAAGAAGGCCTCAGAGAAACTACTGGAATCCATTAGCGTGGACAAATCACAGTACAGATTTGGCCATACCAAGGTAAATAAAGAGACTCAATTACAATCATGAAACGGTAAAATCACTGTGTAATTTTTTTTTGGTTAAGTCATTGCCATTGTATCGATGAATAGGTATTCTTCAAGGCTGGACTACTGGGTACACTTGAGGAGATGAGAGATGAAAAACTGGTCGCGCTGGTCACAATGACTCAGGCTCTCTGCAGAGGTTTCCTCATGAGACGAGAATTTGTCAAGATGATGGCAAGAAGGTTGGTTTATGATTTTATATTATAAATAAGCTGTCATGTAGAGCATTTGGAAAAAAAATGAAATGAAATTTTTGGTATTAAAAATATTTCTTATAAATATATATATATATATATATATATATGGGATGATACAGTGTTCAAGATGCTGTACGTGGTTTACATAATGTAGTGCAGGTTATGGTAGTTGTTGCAGCAGCATATTGTTCAGACTTTCCTATAAATATGATTGTCAGTGCAGTTACTGGAGGACTGGCTTGCTGTTGACTCTGACCTGGTGTTTTTATGGATATGTGGGGTTGCTTCAAAGTGGTTGCTCCTAGCTAATATTCAGTACAGTCAGTACTGTGGCAGTGATGGAAAAAGCATATGTCTGACATCCTAATGAGATCCAAGGAGACAGAGGAGCCGCTCCACTAGCATTACAGAGCATAAGAATGGATGACATTAATAATTTTGGACAGATTTCTGACTAAAATCTCCATAGGTATTGCACATGATGATACTTAAGCTTTTATAATTTTGATTCTTTACTTAAAGTTGCTTAAGCTCACTGAAAAACCCATGCACATGGTTCATTTAGCAGCATAGCAAATGCAAGCTACTGGTTATCTCTTTGGCATCGGATTAGCCCGCCAAGTGTCATTACCTCTTTGTTTTCAGTCACCGAGTTTGAGCTCTGTAGTGTAGGGACAAGGGACTCCCAGGGAAAAAGGTTACTTGCTGGACCAAAGATATCTGGATATTGAACACAGAGTTAACACCAGACAGTTGTGTGTGTGAAGCTGTGGAATATCAGAGAGTCAGAAGAACAGAATTTTTGTCTTTTATTAATTTGTTGTCAGGAAGGGCAAGTTTATTTAGGCAGCACCATTCAGACACAATGCAGTTAAAAGTGTGTATAAAGTAGACCACATGATCTCTTTCCTACTGTGGAGATCAGAGAGGAGGTGGATAAACTGGGGTTGCCAGTTCTTAAGGTCCATATGTGGTGCACTGTTTGATGTCTCTTCCTTTATTGACCAGGAGCTCCTCAGCTAAGGCTTGGTCCCTGAGGTCAATAACACTGTAACATGTTTTCACAATGCTATATTGTTAAGCCCATAAACTGTATTTCTAGCCTCAATAATGGAAGTAAGGGCTGATACTGCTGCAGTAAGAAAAAGTCTCACTCAACTGTCTTTAATATGTGCATGTATATTCTATAAAACCAAACAAGAGAAGAAACCTTTCTTTCTTTGTCTTGTATCACCAGAGAGGCAATTTATTCCATCCAGTACAACATCCGCTCATTCATGAATGTCAAAACCTGGCCATGGATGAAGCTGTACTTCAAGATTAAGCCTCTGCTGAAGAGTGCCGAGACTGAGAAAGAGATGGCCCAAATGAAAGAGGACTTTGAAAGGACCAAAGAGGAGCTAGCAAAGGCTCTGGCCAAGAAGAAAGAATTGGAGGAGAAGATGGTTTCTCTCCTGCAAGAGAAGAATGACTTGCATCTGCAAGTTCAGTCTGTAAGTTAAGTAGAAAGAGGAAATTTGCTACTTCTGAGATCCTGGGTTTTACAGTTGACTAAATGTTATTTTATTATATGTCATTGTGAATCTAGGAAGGTGAAAACCTCGCTGATGCTGAGGAAAGGTGTGAGGGGCTCATTAAAGCAAAAATCCAGCTTGAAGCCAAAGTCAAAGAGACGGCTGAGAGGCTGGAGGATGAGGAGGAAATCAACGCTGAGTTGACTGCAAAGAAGAGGAAGCTGGAGGATGAGTGCTCTGAGTTGAAGAAGGACATTGATGACCTGGAGCTCACCCTGGCGAAGGTGGAAAAGGAGAAACACGCCACTGAGAACAAGGTGACAGTCATAATTTCAGTTTATTCAACTGTGTGCATTGTAAATATGCTTTGATCAAATATTAAAAAAATGTAATTTATTAAAACTCTTTAGGTTAAAAACCTGGTTGAGGAAATGACTGCTCAAGATGAGACCATTGCCAAGTTGACCAAAGAGAAGAAAGCCCTCCAGGAGGCCCATCAGCAGGTCCTTGATGATCTGCAGGCAGAGGAAGACAAAGTCAACACTCTGACAAAGGCCAAGACCAAGCTGGAGCAGCAAGTGGATGATGTGAGTTTCTATATGTGTTTGAAGAAAATGTTTCTGTATTAAATGTGCATTTTGGATGCAAATTAAAACTGACAGATTAGATCACTTGTGCATGCTTACAGATACTGCAACTGGTTGAAATATTTCCATTGATATTCATTACACTACTGTATGTGTGACTTCCTAGCTCGAAGGTTCCTTGGAACAGGAGAGGAAGCTCCGTATGGATCTTGAGCGAGCGAAAAGGAAGCTTGAAGGAGATCTGAAACTGGCCCATGAATCCATAATGGATCTGGAGAACGACAAGCAGCAGTCTGAGGAGAAAATAAAGAAGTGTGTAAAGATGGGAATTTAAATTATGACCCCCAAAATTTCTAAAATCAAGTGTTCAGCTAACATTGTTTTTGCTATTAAAGGAGGGACTTTGAGATCAGCCAGCTTCTCAGCAAGATAGAAGATGAACAGGGAATTAGTGTTCAGCTTCATAAGAAAATCAAGGAACTGCAGGTAATGTGTAAATATCAGTTTGGACTTTGTGGAGGCAAATTTTGTTGAATGTTTGTTAGTAATGGTGACTGATGGATGGACAATGTAATTCAGGTGCAGTTATTTTACACTCACTAAAATTATAACAAATCTTGCAACCTTTTTGGTGCATTTACATCTCTATAATTAAGCTGTTTGAAAAATTCGAACAAACACTTAGGATTGGTGAGAAGAAAACAGTATTTTTCTTTAAAAAAAAAAAATCATAACCTTATCAGTATAAACTTCAGCTGGGACTTTGAAGTGTCCTGTGGTTTACTGTCAGAAAAGAAAGGCTGTTTATTTTCTCTGTATTATGAGAGATTGTCTCGTTTTTCAATAATATGATTTACAATTTGGTCAGAGACCCAAAAAAGAAACTTCAGACATACTGTCACTCAAAGTAATGAGCATTTGAAGTAAGGGTTCGACTTGCAGCACACTTAAACATGACTTATGTACTTTTTTTTTTTACATCACAGGCTCGCATTGAGGAGCTGGAGGAGGAGATTGAGGCTGAGAGGGCTGCTCGGGCCAAGGTGGAGAAGCAGAGGTCTGATCTCTCCAGGGAACTTGAGGAGATCAGCGAGAGGCTCGAAGAAGCTGGTGGAGCAACATCTGTACAGATTGAGATGAACAAGAAGCGTGAGGCCGAGTTCCAGAAGCTGCGTCGTGATCTTGAAGAATCCACCCTGCAGCACGAGGCCACCGCTGCAGCTCTGCGCAAGAAGCAGGCTGACAGTGTGGCAGAGCTGGGAGAACAGATCGATAACCTCCAGAGAGTCAAACAGAAGCTGGAGAAAGAGAAAAGTGAATTCAAGATGGAGATCGATGACCTCAGCAGCAATATGGAGTCTATCGCCAAATCAAAAGTAAAATCTACAAATGATTCTTTTAATAAAAGAATAATAATTACAGCAATTCAAGCTTTATATTTTGTACAGAAGTATTGTGACTATGGTGGACTTTACTACACATTTTAGCATGTATGTTGTATATTGTTGTATATTGTAAGTATGTTGTTTATGTCTCTAGGGTAACTTGGAGAAAATGTGCCGTTCTCTTGAGGATCAACTAAGTGAATTGAAGACCAAGAATGAAGAGCATATGCGTCAGTTAAATGAAATTAATGTTCAGAGATCAAGACTTATGACTGAAAATGGTGAGTGCAGCATCTGGGATTTAAGATAAAAACAGAACCTGCAATGTTTCACAAAACAATAGAGCAACAAAAATCACTAACTAAAGATGCTGAGGAAATTATTTTGTTTGATTCCAATCAGGGGAAGTTGGTCGTCAGTTGGAGGAAAAGGAGTCTCTTGTTTCACAGCTTACAAGGGGCAAACAGGCTTATATTCATCAGATTGAGGAGCTCAAAAGGCACCTCGAGGAAGAAGTCAAGGTACTACATCACACTCTTGCTGAATGCAGCCACAAATGCCCATATTTATTTCTTAGTAATGATGATAATGTAAAAATACGTGTGATAAATTTGCATCATATGATCATTAGGCCAAGAACGCCCTGGCTCATTCTGTTCAGTCATCCCGTCATGACTGCGACCTGCTCAGAGAGCAGTATGAGGAGGAGCAGGAGGCCAAGGCTGAGCTGCAGCGTGCATTGTCCAAGGCCAACAGCGAGGTGGCTCAGTGGAGAACCAAATACGAGACTGATGCCATCCAGCGCACTGAGGAGCTGGAGGAGGCTAAGTAATGGACAGTCCTGAAGTCACACTGTTTCCACCTGCATTGATTCTGTAAATGATCATTAAACCTGTTTACTGTACGTTCTCACAGGAAGAAGCTTGCCCAGCGTCTTCAGGATGCTGAGGAGTCCATCGAGGCTGTGAACGCAAAATGTGCCTCTCTGGAAAAGACGAAACAGAGACTGCAGGGTGAAGTGGAGGACCTGATGATCGATGTGGAGAGAGCTAATGCTCTAGCTGCTAACCTCGACAAGAAGCAAAGGAACTTCGACAAGGTTAGATATTTTTTTAATACGCAGGTTCGACTGGTAAACACGATCTGATAGAAAACACTCTAATTTCTGTCTTATATGTTCAGGTTCTGGCTGAGTGGAAGCAGAAGTATGAGGAGAGCCAGGCAGAGCTGGAGGGAGCTCAGAAGGAGGCTCGCTCAATGAGTACTGAGCTGTTCAAGATGAAGAACTCCTATGAAGAAACTCTGGACCACTTGGAGACCCTGAAGAGGGAGAACAAGAACCTGCAACGTAAGACGATAAATCCTACATGTGATTGTTGACATTACTTTGAAAAAGATATTTTACTAAATATATGACACATTCAAGATGAAGGATAAACAATTTACACCATATGGGAAATCAATGTAAGTTAAATTGTTTTGCAAACATGACACTCCAACCATTGTTTGAGCTTTAATGGCAGGCCCGATCTTACTGGAGAAAGTGAGATAAAGAATTGAAGAAATACTCTAATTACAACGCTAAACTAAACACAAATAATTATCAATGTATTAATGTGTTACATTAATATTATTGTTTTATTTTTCTTTTCCAACAGAGGAAATCACTGATTTGACTGAACATATTGGTGAATCAGGAAAGACAATTCATGAACTGGAGAAGGGGAAAAAGATAGCAGAAAATGAGAAAGCAGAAATCCAAACTGCCCTAGAGGAAGCGGAGGTATTTAAAACGACATATTTGCAAAGTACAAACACAGACGGGGAACTCAGTAACTACAACTCTTTCTGGTCAGCAAATTGCAACCAATCCTTAATACTTAAATTCTGAAAACATTCTTACATTTCATTTTTTAGGCTACACTGGAGCATGAAGAATCAAAGATACTGCGTGTCCAGCTGGAGCTCACCCAGATGAAAAATGAAATTGACAGGAAACTTGCAGAGAAGGACGAGGAGATTGATCAGATCAAGAGGAACAGCCAGAGAGTGATTGAGACCATGCAGAGCACGCTGGACGCTGAGATCAGGAGCAGAAATGATGCCCTGAGGATCAAGAAGAAGATGGAGGGAGACCTCAATGAGATGGAGATTCAGCTGAGTCATGCCAACCGCCAGGCAGCTGAAGCCCAGAAACAGCTGAGAAACGTGCAAGGACAACTCAAGGTTGGGCATAAATCTGCATAACCACATAAATATTCTTCAAAACACAGCTACATGAGAGATGTAAACATATGTAAACTGAGGAATTGTCTTAAATTCAGGACACTCAACTGCACCTTGATGAAGCCATTAGAAGTCAGGAAGACATGAAAGAGCAGGTTGCCATGGTGGAGCGCAGGAACAACCTGATGCTGGCTGAGATTGAGGAGCTGAGAGTTGCACTGGAGCAGACGGAGAGAGGCCGCAAAATGGCTGAACAGGAGCTGGTTGATGCCAGCGAGCGTGTGGGACTGCTGCACTCTCAGGTGTTATGACTGTATTTTTAAAATATTGGACACTTTTGTAAATGTAAAGAAAACTGAAAACCCCACTGTATATTTTCTTTTAGAACACAAATCTCATCAACACCAAGAAGAAGCTGGAGGCTGACCTTGTCCAGATCCAAGGTGAAGTGGAAGATGCTGTTCAAGAAGCAAGAAATGCTGAAGAAAAGGCCAAGAAGGCCATCACTGATGTGAGCTCTGTTTTAGTATTTTAGCATGTACTTAGTGCTTCGTTCAAAACCCAGCTACTTATATGGTTACATGTGGGACATTCCAGTAGTTACTTTGGAGCAGCAGTAGTACCCTGGTTTTGAAAGGATGAGTAAATGAAATGGATGACTAATTTTAAATTAAGTAAAATATACAAGGTTTGTCATGAAAAAACTCTTACAGAAAGCCATTGACAGCTTATTTGATGTCTAAACAATACTGAAAACAATAGCCATACATACATCCTAGCAGTGGTCAATGGCGATTGGTTACATAACAGCTGAAATGTTTCAGTCTTACAGCTGACAATCACAGGTAAGGTAGGACAGAAGATCAAACAAAATATGACATAAGCCTTTGTGAACATTATAATTGCTTTATAACTTAAAGTACATGCTTGTTGCCTTATATTTACAGCTGAACACTGTATCCTGTTGCAGTTTACCCTTTTGTTTTGCATTTGACTTACAAATTAGGCCGTACTATTGATCATTCTGCTCATTGGCCTTTTTAATGATTAGGCTGCCATGATGGCAGAAGAGTTGAAGAAAGAGCAGGACACCAGTGCTCATTTGGAGAGGATGAAGAAGAACCTGGAGGTGACAGTGAAGGACCTGCAGCACCGTCTGGATGAGGCTGAGAATCTGGCCATGAAGGGCGGCAAGAAGCAGCTCCAGAAACTAGAGGCTAGGGTAAATCTACTACATATTTCCTTTGTGTTGTGGCTCTATATCCCTGTACTTTTTGAAGTACAATTGAATTGAGGACTTTCAGTTTTAGGGTATTCATATCCAACTCTGATGAGGATTAAATGGATGCGAATGTCCCCAAAAAACTGTATATGTTCATTTATATTGGACTATTTTCAGATGTAACAAATCTTTTGACTTAAGAATACACATTACAGTTACATCATATGACTTTGCTGTTTGAACACTGATGAAATCTGGACTTCTTGTTGTTAAGGTTCGAGAGCTCGAGTCTGAAGTCGAGGCTGAGCAGAAGCGTGGAGCTGAAGCTGTGAAAGGCGTCCGTAAATATGAACGCAGAGTGAAGGAAATGACTTACCAGGTACGGAGAACCAAAACATAAATCTTATATATAGTACACCTGAAAATGTAATTAAACAAATCAACTCAATATTATTATTTTAATTTCTTTCTGTAATTTGTGTTTCTGAAAACAAACTGGATGTACATTGTGTTTCAAACCCCTAGAGGGCATGAATCACCATCATATGTCACTGCTTGACATACTGAGGTGATATAGAGTAGACCACAGCTAAAAATAAAAACTCTACAATTCCTGCTATAAATACATCCAGTTATGTGCTTATATTAGGATGCCACATGTGTGACATTTATAGAGGTGTTTGACAGATTTTCACTATGAAAAACTGGAAAGAGGAGGAACTGTTGAATGCACACTCACAGACAACCTGATTGACAGAGATGACAGTGTCTGTGCAGCACTGAAGGATTCTCTTTACACATTCTGCAAGTGGTGAAAGCGACGGTATGCAGATTTCTCTGCTGTGTTGCATTGAGTCATATCTTCGATATGTGTGGCGTGTGCTGTTGTGCTCTTGTCAAGCTTTCTGAAATGAGTTGATTGTGGAAGTTGTACATAAGAATGTGCTCTCAAGTGGTTTTAAAGATATTCATGAAACAAGAGGGGATGACGGACCTCCTTGTAGTTTTAGTCTCAGTTATATTATACTGTGCACTACCTCTAGGCTGAGGAGGACAAGAAGAATATCGCCCGACTTCAGGATCTGGTGGACAAGCTGCAGCTCAAAATGAAATCCTACAAGAGGCAGTCTGAGGAAGCTGTGAGTGTGAAATATTCGACACATGCAGTCCAAATATGTGTTACTCTACTAACACCTTTACTTCAAGTGTGCTTAACACCAGACGACTGACAGCATGATGCAGCGTGATTTGTTGAGCGTGTGGCTTTTTATTTCATACAACTGGCAAGATGGTTCAGTGTAACACTGTACTGTCACTTAATGCTTTCCAGGAGGAGCAGGCCAACACTCACCTGTCCAGGTACAGGAAGGTTCAGCATGAGCTGGAGGAGGCTCAGGAGCGTGCTGACATCGCTGAGTCTCAAGTCAACAAGCTGAGAGCCAAGAGTCGTGAAATCGTCAGGGTATATTGATTCATTTAGCCGTCATTACATTTTCTGCCATAATAATTATGATACAAGAAACTTCGGTATCTTTACAGAATATTTTAACAATGTCCTTTGAACAGTAACTTCTCTCTGTGTCTTTGTATTGATTTAAAGGGAAAGGAGGCTGAAGAATGAGCATCAGTCTAGACGAGACACAGCACAAGAAATCATACAATATGATCTTTTTGTCGAGTGTTTAACAAGAAATAAATCTACAAGCAATTGACTGTCTTTGTCTCTCTTAATTCTTGATTCAAATTATATAATACAAACATAGTTCAAATACAATGGTGATACCCTTTAACTTAAAGCTTGTAGAGAGAGATTGACAATTTTATCCAAATCATGCAGCTTCTCAACTATAGCGACTAAACTGTCTGGAGTATTTCAATTATTTATTACAATATAATCCAATAGAAAACAATTTCAACAACTGCATACAGAGATACATTTATCAAAACCAATAAGTGCTCCTTAAGTACACAAAATTATAAATGAATACATAATTATGCATTATAAACTACAGCTCAGCTCATGCATTTACATAAGACAATTTAAAAGTACGTTCCGAGACAGAAAATAATTGGAAATTTTGAATCATCATGTAAATCCAAGAACTTATAGTAACACTGGACTTCAACTGTGATCCTGAGTGTTGTATTTTGTGTCTAAATGTGGCCAGTGTAGCTTCATCATTCATTCAAGTAACATGGTTGTTAACATGGTTGTCAACTGTCGCCTGTTATCATGTAAAAGTCATCTGGGTCACAATAACTGCAAATTGTTGCCAAGTGGTGATAATGTTCCCGTCAACCTAGTGACCTTACAGTTTTTCTATACGCTTCAACACAAATGTTGCAACGTGTCGGGATGGGGTCTTGTGATGAAAATAAACCTAACAGTCAACCTCAACACACACTGATACCTCTGCTCGTGCTGCAGCATAAGCAGTGACGTCTCCGCTTAGGGTTTTAATACTGTATAAATTAACATTGACCATAAATCAGTTTATAGGCGATTTATCTTTTCCGAATGCACAAGAAGATGCAAGGGAATGTAAAGAAATAATAATGAAAATACAATCTTACTTGAGACTTGACACTAGAATTCTGACTTAAGAAACTAATCGTACCGTAGATCTACAGTCTAGTAGCTGCTTGTAATAACTTTAAAAAACGATCCTTAATAAACTGATATAAGGAATCCAAATCCTCCTATTGTTGTTTTTAAATACCTACGCCTTTATTATCTCTGACTGTATTAGTCCATTTTTGGTAATTATATATCACTCCCAATACTGGATCGACTGATCTTCTGCAGCAATGTGATAAGTATCTTGATTTGTCAGGTATTTAAATCACTTAAGACAAAAACAATCTTTCCAGTCTGTTCAGTCTGTCTTTAAAGTATTTCTTAATGAAATTTCCATAAAATGTACTTAATCTATATAGTTTATTTATACTGCAATAAAAGAATACATTGACATGATTTTATCCCTGTTTCGAGATTCAGTTAACAACTTAACAAGTTTAATGGCTTTGTATCGTGTCTTTTGGCTGTGCATCGTTCCCATTCTGTAATTTTATGTAATTTCTCACTCTATTATTACTTTAATTTGCACAATGATTTGACAGAGTATATGTACACAGTAGAATTAAAGAAATCTGAAAGCAGTGGCATTAAATTGATACAAGCGTCATTAGATCTATTAATTAATCATTTATTTTATCTGTAAAACTGGACTCACATCTTAGAGTTGTGAGTAATGGTGCCCTTTTTGTCAAACAGGAGACTTAGGAACGCCAAGGAAGTGAGTGTTTTATATCAAAGGTTGTTCCACAATAAGACTTGAAGTAGTGACAAATGGCTGAGCATTGAGAACATTGCTGAGGAGACAGCTATATTTGTAGTTCTTCCAAATAAGCACAGCCAGGAGCATAAGAGATCAAGTATCACATTTTTATTGAACATATAGGCCTATTTTGTAGGGTGTGAAGTCCTCAGTATTTAGCTCTTAATGCCCTCTGCCCATCTTTGCCAGTTCAGTGTCATCTTTCAACAAGGAAAGAATGCAAACTACTACACATCATATAACATGATCCCCTTCTTGCCTCTTATGGGGAACAAACACTTGACTTAGAGAAAGGTCAAGCTACAAGCCTGGCCTTGTCTTCAGTTCATCTGTCATGACACACAGTACAACAAGACCATTTAAAGAAAGGGTTTAAAAATACATCCGCACCCTTGAGACAACACAAGCGCTCATCTAGAAAATTCTGGAGACACAAATCTAATCATCTGTTCACTGCAGATTCCATATCGGACAATAGAGCCGTAACCCACAGTTTTAGAGTTTACTGTCGAACCAAGATGCTATGAAGCTCAATGTTCAGGGCTTGATACGCAACAATTCATAAGAACTGCCAGAATAGGTGATGTAATGAGGTCAGAAACATCAAACAGCTGACTTGTCAACAGCACGGGTTTGACACAAGGATAAAGCTGTCTTTGACTTTCAGCAGCACAGAGGGGAGATGAGCAGGGCAATGTCTGAGCCACCCGCCAAATCCCCCTTCCTGACCGGTTATACTGTCAGAAATGCAGAGACGCAACCTGATATGCTGGAAAGTATGAGCGGTGAAAGTGATTTAAAAAAAAAAGAAGTACAGTTTGTTAAAATGTATGGCAATGGAAATTAGGAAGGATAAATTAAGTTGGGGTAAAGAAAAAACAAAGAAGATGGGATTTATTAGAGTTTGAAATATTATTGTTAAAGAAAGCTGTGTTGAGGTTTCAGAAAAAAAAACCCATGGCCAAACAGAAACATGTTATAATGGAAATGTGAAAGAGTTAAACCCAGGTGACCCCTGCGGATTTAAACTTTTCCATCATCATTTGCGCCAGAGAAAACCAATATGGTCATTTTATCATTTGTTGCTGTCACTTTTGTTGCCTCTGCTGTTATAACTGAATGTCAGTTAATAAACAAGCAACTGAAGCTCTTTACTTTTGTCCTGCGTTGATGGTTGATTGACGTTTTGGGGACATTTTTCCATACTGGCGGCTCTATGAGGCTGTTCTTTGGTAAAGTGGTGCTTTGAGCTGTAACGATGCTCACCAGCACCAAATGCAAAGTGCAGCTGAGGCTGAATGTCATTAGTTTTGCAGGAATCATGAACTTAAGTACAGGAAAATTTTGACCTGATGATGTCACAGAAAATCCAATTAAAATCAAAACATTACAACAACTGTATCAATAATTTCAGATGCTGTATTAGGTTTGTTTATGTCAGTAATGTTTGTAAACACTGGTGTAGAACAGGTTTTTCATTTACTGTGCAAGTCAACTACGGTAAAAAAAACAAAAACAAATTAAGTTCCACGAATGCCTTTTTGTGATATTTTAACAATTCTGTCTGATGTGGTCCTGGTAGTTCAACATATCAGATTTCAGAGGTAGTCCCTAGAAAGCTGAAGCCCTTTGACCTCGACTAGACCCAGCCAGACGACCCTATTAAGATGGACACGTCTGTCACCAGTCTGAGCTCTAGGATTATCACACCTTCATAAACCACAACAAAAATCAAATGTGAGCTAGTGAAACACTAAATATTTGGCACTCTGTAGGTTTATAAGAGTGGTGTGAGCTTTTAGAGCCAAATGTGGGTCAAAAATTGTGAAACCAATCCTCAGAATGTGTTAGTACTGTCAGTAGGGGATTAATGGAAACCTGACACTGCTTCCCTACAGACAAAACAAGCAAAGTGTACAGCAACAGAAAGAAGGCGAACGAAAGGACTAAAAACAGCAGAGGGACAGAGTAAATGAATAAATGGGTACAGTACTGATTAAGGTAGCAATTAATGACTCAGACTGTCAACTTGTTGGGAAGTAGTACGTACAAAAATAGAAGGAGGAACCCTGCAATCGTCACCTATCTGTTCCTTTATGCAGTATAATCAGGCCAATATGGCTGTGGAGCCTGAATTATTCCACAGTAATTGCAGAAATTCTTGGGGATAATATGTCATTAGTCTAAAAACAGGACTGCAGTGGTCTTAGACCGATTTAGATACCTGGTAAATTCAGTTCTGTTCCCAAACAGAATAGAACATTTGAATAATATGGCAGAGATGAGAAAAATGTAAAACTTTTGACACCACTTTCTTCTGCATTAATCAGCGTTATGTCAAGTATTAAGTTGTGTGACAATAACATTATAAACACTGTCAAAATTACAAACATTTGAGTAACACTTCACTTTGAGTCTCCCTATTTAGCATTTACAAATAGAATGTAAAAATGTAATTCATGTTTTTCACACTATGAAATAGTTGTGAGCAGATATAAGGACATTAAGGGGTTTATTAATGTGCAGTATTTGTCAAACATTACAGCTTCTTCTATGAAGACATATTTTATACTGTTACACCAGTTTGAATATATTGTCATTCAATGCCTGTTTAAAAAAGCTGCCACTTGGGTATCCACAGGAGGAGTTAAGATAGCTGACATATTCATTAATATTTAATTGATTAAACACATATATCTGAATACAACATTATACTGTCAGTTTATTAAATGTTTGTATACCTACTGATTATGAATGTTAGACACTTAATGTTACACGTTGCTGAGAGTTGTAATGATATAAAGCACACATGCCCCATGTCATGTTTTCGAACTCGAGGTGTGCATCAGTGATATTAAGACATTTGTAATTTCATCGCATTAACTCAAACGTAGGCTCTGCTCCAAGATCACCCTTGGCTGTTATAACGAGATAATGAGACACTTTGACAGGCCTAATTATCACTCCACACTGCAGTTTTTATTTAAATATACAGCATTTTGAATGAAAATATTTTAAAATATGTTTTTATTTGCAGCATACGCAGACATTCTGACATAAGGTGTGGTGACATAGCGCTTTGTGATGGACTTTTGTATCAAGAGAACATCAAAGCAAATGCCACCGCCATTTGTTTGACAAGTTGTTTCTCACAGGATGCATGCTGTGTGTCACATTTTACAGGACAGAGGAAATTAAAGCGCTATAAATATGAATATTGTTCTACTTTCTATTGTCCTTCCTCCCTGCAGAACAAATCTAATTAGGTTTGGGATTTTATAATACGCAGACCTCAGCGAGCGTTCCTGCTATCATGAGGTATCATCATTTTCACAGGTTCTTAGATTAGCAACTCGTTCAGTCCAATTCTGCTCCTTTGTCACAGGAAAGACTTGCAAGGCTTCTGCAACAGAATACCAGTGACATATGAGAGCTTCTCCACGGCTAAACTCAGAGCCTCTGCAGTGCCAAGGTGCATTAAGGAGATTACTCTAAAGACCAAAACAATGTCTGAACTTCAGTAACTGATACAGCTGCCAGAACAATATTTACGCAAGGTTAAAAAAATGCTGCATTGTTAAGACTTGATCTATTTATACACTTTTATATTCTGCCTCCATTTTAACAGTGTCTGGTAAAATAGTTAACAATGAGACAAACATATGTGCTTTGTCTCCACAGACATGGCAACCCCAAGAACATTATTGTTTCTGTTTAAAACAAATAAATCAAAAACAACACATCAACTCTCTGTATGTTAGTTTATAAAGCTGATTTAACCTGGTGATGATACCAGTAAGGGGCTTTTGCAATTTATACACACTAATTAACAATAATCATTTCCATCATTCAAACAAGTGTTTGTAATATTAAATTCTTGTCATTGTCTAAAACTTGCCTCTGTAACCTCAGTGACTCTGAGAGTAAAAGCGGCAGGGAGTTTAATCTATGATAAACTGTCTGTTGATCAGTGACAAAAGATGCCTGAGATCAGATTAGTGGCAAAAATACTCGAGCAAAGAGCGTAAAACTACATGACCAAATAAAGCCAGTCATTTCTGCTGAGTGTACACTGATCTCTCTATATAAGAAGGAGGGCTGGACGCCCCCAAGGACTGATAGGCGACCAGTCAAGGTGAGTGAGTTACAGTCTTTTATTAGCAGGAGGAAAGCCAACAGCTTAATGAACAATGCAGGGCATGACTACTTACTGCCAGACTAAGTGAATACAGAACTGCTCTGTGTTTATGCCAGCACTTCAGTGTACAGTAAGTTCACTTTAATATGAAATACGTTAATTGCAGTTATTAATTTAAACTATTTGTGTTTCTGTCTTCAGATCCTTCATTAGAACATCATAATCTGTTCTTCTAGTGGGAGGAAAGAAGGTATGTTACTTCTTTTATCAGTGTTTAGTTTAGTCTAAAACATTTTTAATTAATAGTCGAGGACATATGTGAAAAGTATATGTGATGTGAAAGAGAAAGTTTTACCTGCTGAGTAACAATTAATAGCCAATTATAAACATATCACTAATGATGTTTGCATCCATAAATAAGCAGAGATAAATTGTTACTGTCTTTTTCTTAGTATTAGTCAATCTCATACTTTATTACAAAGAGGTTGTAGGGCATGTAAGAAGTCATTGCATCCAGAATGATTACACAGAATATTTAACGATCTTGCAAAGTGTAAATGCGGCTTTTGTATTTAATTATCTAATTGATTTGGCATAAAACAAACTTAACTAAAATCAAAGCCCTGTCAATTTTTCTCTGTTTCTCAAGTGTAGCATTCATTGTAACATTAACAGCATTTCCTTTTTCTTCAGCAGCAGAGCACCCTCATATGTGCAGAGGATTGATGGACTGAAATAACTGAGTGCTGCCTTGTTTTTACTTACTTGCAGTGAAGGGTCATCAATAATGGGGGACTCAGAAATGGAGTGTTTTGGCCCGGCGGCCATTTACCTCCGGAAGCCAGAAAGAGAGAGAATTGAAGCTCAAAACACTCCCTTTGATGCTAAAACAGCTTACTTTGTGACTGAGCCTGCTGAAATGTACCTCAAGGGGAAACTTGTGAAGAGAGAAGGCGGCAAAGCCACCGTGGAGACTCTCTGTGGAAAGGTGAGAGTGATCCCACTGGAATAAAACAAAGTTGTACAGTTTTGTCATATAAAAGAAGGAACATTAAAATCACATCAATTTTAATTTCACAGCCAAAACTGCCGTAAAAACATTTTACAATATACATCTGCACTGATGCTAATGTGGTTTCAAAGAATGTTGAATGCAAGACTGAGTGATTGTCTCTTTAAAGTAAAATGAGTTGACAGTGCATGAATTCAGTGCATGTCTATAATTTCTCTCTAATCAGACAGATTAGATTTGGAGCTGATTTTGGAGTGCCAGAGAAATCTGTTTTTGATCATTTAACCTGTGGACTGTAGTACACATAGTAATGCATTGTAACCACCTCAGTCGGTCCACTGTTGTAACTTAAGTCCTGTGTCTTCTCTGTCACTGTAACAGACTCTCACTGTAAAAGAAGATGCAATCTTCCCCATGAACCCTCCAAAGTTCGACAAGATTGAGGACATGGCCATGATGACCCACCTCAGTGAGCCGTCTGTGCTGTATAACCTCAAAGAGCGCTATGCAGCATGGATGATCTACGTGAGTTTGAACTAAAGCAACACATAAGCACATTAAATGTAAGATGACTACGGGGAGATGTGTGTGAGTAACAGTCCTCTTTGTCCCCACAGACCTACTCAGGGCTGTTCTGTGTCACCGTGAACCCCTACAAGTGGCTCCCGGTGTACGACTCAGTGGTTGTAGCAGGATACAGAGGGAAAAAGAGGGTTGAGGCTCCACCCCACATTTTCTCCATCTCTGATAACGCCTATCAGTTCATGCTCACTGGTGTGTGAGATAAAACTTTGCATCTTTTAAATGCAAAACCAGGATCATATGAGATGAAGGAGAAAGTTACAGTGTGTATGAAATGTTTTGAAGTTAAAAAAAAACTTATCTTGTGGAGCATATTTCAGTGGTATCTAACAGAAACCCACTGTTTAGTTCTTAAATAATTTGACCTGATATAGGAATCCATGTGATTGGTATATAGTTTTGGCATCTGTTAGATTAAATAATAGACACAAAGCAGAAAAATGCTAATCAATATGTTGCTTTTTTCACAGACCGTGAGAATCAGTCGATCCTTATCACGTAAGTTTTACTAATGGTTCCTCTAAATAAGTGCAAGCCTGAAATCAATGCAGTTACATGTTGAAGGAAGGTTTAAGCACATTATATTCTTTGACATAATTGAAACAACAGAGTAGGATCAAATGGAGTCTTAACAAGCTGGTCGTGGTGTTGATTGACCTGTTTTTATGCTTGAAGTGGAGAATCCGGTGCAGGAAAGACTGTCAACACCAAACGTGTCATCCAGTACTTTGCGACAATCGCAGTGGCTTCAGGAAAAAAAGCAACAGAGTCAGCTGGAAAAATGCAGGTAAATAATGTAATATACTGTACATGATGATATTTATGAAAATGAATATAAGAAAATACTAAGACACACCATGGAACATCATTTTCAGGGGTCGCTGGAGGATCAGATCATTGCAGCTAACCCACTGCTGGAGGCTTATGGAAATGCCAAAACTGTGAGGAATGACAACTCATCCCGTTTTGTAAGTGTTTGCTAACCTGATTCTTTTGGCACAATATCAGTTTTTAAGAAGTAATAATCCTAATTCACAGTCTTCTTTTGAATAGGGTAAATTTATCAGAATCCACTTCGGAACAACTGGGAAGTTGGCCTCAGCAGACATTGAAACATGTAAGGCTAGATGTGGCACAGCACACAAACCTTAGTTTGTTCTCGTACCCTCAGTTTGTTGAGCAGAACTGACCGGTGTCTAACTGTGTGATCGACAGATCTGCTGGAGAAGTCTCGAGTGACGTTCCAGCTGTCTGCTGAGAGGAGCTACCACATCTTCTATCAGATCATGACAGGCCACAAACCTGAGCTGATAGGTGTGACATTAGTGAATAATGGTATCATTCATTATAAAGCAAGTGATGTATTCTGCTTTATTTACATTGGGTTTTTTCCTTTTCTTCAGAGGCTCTGCTGATCACCACAAATCCATATGACTATTCTATGATCAGTCAGGGTGAAATCACTGTCAAGAGTATCAATGACATTGAAGAATTCATCGCTACTGATGTAAGGACAACTTTGCTACGATGTTTGCATTTACTGCTACAACAAATCAGGCTTTTTATCACAGTCACAATTAATATTTGCATTACTAACACTCAGTTAATAATTTATTAGAGCAATAAATCCTATTTTTTATTAAAGCTTTGAGGATTCATCTTGGTGGTATTTTATTTTATTGGTGGTAGTTTACTTGATTGAATTATATGCAGAGGGGTTTCTAATGTCCTCCTCCATTTTGATATTACCAATAGCATGCTGCTTATTGCTTTAAAATTTAATTAAGCTGTATTATCTTTGTGGTATGTGATATATGCTAAACTTATGTGGGGGTAGGGTGCAGCAATGACTGTTTACTTCCATGAATAATATAAGCTTGTGTTTTAAAACCTTCTCTTTTTACCACAGACTGCTATTGACATCCTGGGCTTCACTGCAGAAGAGAAGGCGAGCATGTACAAGCTGACTGGAGCTGTGATACATCATGGAAACATGAAATTCAAGCAGAAGCAGCGTGAAGAGCAGGCTGAGCCTGATGGCACTGAGGGTATGACACCCACACACCATCAGCTTCAATGTAGTAGCACTGGCTTGGACTCGTGATTTAAGAGTTGCACTGATGACTTCACCCTGGTATTATGGGTTCTAAAGATGGCTATTTGTGTTCTCCTTGTTTTAGTGGCAGATAAAATCGCCTACCTCATGGGTCTGAACTCTGCTGATTTGCTCAAAGCATTATGCTACCCCAGAGTGAAGGTCGGGAACGAGTACGTGACCAAAGGTCAAACTGTCCCTCAGGTATAGGAGACAAAACACAAATAACACCAAAGTCTGTTTTCTGTTTTTACATATCAAGAAACATGTTGATAATATTTTCTCTACTAATGGTCTCAGCTCTGTATTCTCTTTAGCTTGTTTTAACCCCTCAACATAGAATTACCTTTTGTTAATTTTTACAATATATAATGTGTTGTACCTTTCGTTTGCAAAATCAGGTCAACAATTCCGTCATGGCTCTCTGCAAGTCTGTCTATGAGAAAATGTTCTTGTGGATGGTCGTCAGAATCAATGAGATGCTGGATACCAAGCAGCCCAGAAGCTATTTCATCGGTGTCCTGGATATTGCTGGGTTTGAAATCTTTGATGTAAGTATGTTTGGCTGATACTATACAGCTTTATTTAAATAATTTTGCAATTTTCAATTCAAAATCAGGGAGCATCAAAGCTAAGAGTATTAATAAATTCATGTTTAGTTAGTGTTAAGGCCTTTGCTGACATTTGATATCTTTATCTCTTTAGTTCAACAGCTTGGAGCAGCTTTGTATCAACTTCACCAATGAAAAACTGCAACAGTTTTTCAACCACCACATGTTTGTCCTGGAGCAAGAAGAGTACAAGAAAGAGGGAATTGAATGGGAGTTCATTGACTTTGGCATGGATTTGGCTGCCTGCATTGAGCTTATTGAGAAGGTGAGAAGATGTTGTATATTCACAAATACAGAAAATTGTCTGACTGGAAATCTTTTGTTTTAAATAATCATTTCCTCGTGACAGCCAATGGGCATTTTCTCCATCCTTGAAGAGGAGTGCATGTTCCCCAAGGCAACAGACATGACCTTCAAGAACAAACTGTACGACCAGCATCTTGGGAAAAACAAGTCATTTGAAAAGCCAAAACCTGCCAAAGGCAAAGCTGAGGCCCACTTCTCTCTGGTGCACTATGCTGGCACTGTTGATTACAATGTCCTTGGCTGGCTGGACAAGAACAAAGATCCCCTGAACGACTCTGTGGTTCAGCTCTACCAGAAGTCTTCAGTCAAACTGCTGTCCTTCCTTTATGCATCACATGCCGGATCAGAAGGTATATGCTGTTATCTGTCTCAACATTATGAGATATTAAAATTCAAACTCCCCACTTCTGTTGAATTTAACCATTTCAATGTAATTACTGTTCCACTGACAGCTGAGGGCGGTGGCAAGAAAGCTGGCAAGAAGAAGGGTGGCTCCTTCCAGACTGTGTCTGCTTTGTTCAGGGTAAGTATGGAACGACTTCCATACTTCACTGCAATTATGACTCATTTGGTGCCGTTTGCAATAATGTCTAAATGTCCTTTAAATTCTTCAGGAGAATTTGGGCAAGCTGATGACCAACTTGAGGAGCACTCATCCTCATTTTGTACGTTGTTTGATTCCCAATGAATCAAAGACTCCAGGTAATCCTAGTACCTATTGATTTATGCACTTAAAAAGAATACTACGATGTCCTTTAGAGCTCAGCGCACTGCAACTTAAGAAAACACATGCAAATAGACAAAACACAAACAATTTCAGAAAACATCTTCATCAATTTGACAAAGCATGCGCCACAAATACCCACAACACAACAGACGTTTCCAGTAGACACAAAAAAGTGATGCAGGGGCACCCGGGTGGGTGGCTCACCTGGTAGAGCATGTACCATGAAGGTGTAGTCCTAACTGCAGTGGCCTGGGTTCGAGTGGCCCGTGGCCCTTTGCTACATATCATTGCCTCCCTTCCTCTCGCTCTCTCTCTGTCTCTCTTTAACTGTTGCTGTTAGAATTAAGGCAAAAAATTACTTGTGTTGAACCTGGCTGGGACACTGGATTATATTATAATACATTCATGCACACTTGTTGTTCAATGCTTTTAACTTCAAAAGTCACAAGGGTTTGAACAACAAGTGCATCCCAGCCAGGTTCATCACTTTTTAGTGTCCCCTGGAAACACTTCCGTTGTGTTGTGAGTATTTGCGGCACGTGTTGTCAAATTAATGATGATGTTTTTTTCTGAATTTGTTTGTGTTTTGTCTATTTGCATGTGTTTTCTTAAGTTGCAGCTGAACTCCCAGGGCCACAGTATAATACTCTATTCATGCAACACAAAACTGAATTTGGCATGTTTTTAAGGTCTTATGGAGAACTTCCTGGTCATCCACCAGCTGAGGTGTAATGGTGTGCTGGAAGGTATCAGGATCTGCAGAAAAGGTTTCCCCAGCAGAATCCTCTATGGTGACTTCAAACAGAGGTAGTAGAAATATCGTCTTTGCAGGCATTGAAAAGTGTTTATCATCAAACTGGTGCTTTCTAACTGAATAAAAACTTTACTTATAGATATAAAGTATTGAATGCCAGTGTCATCCCAGAGGGACAGTTTATCGACAACAAGAAGGCCTCAGAGAAACTGCTGGGATCCATCGATGTGGACCACACTCAGTACAAGTTTGGCCACACCAAGGTAGAGTAAGAAACACCCCTCTGCAAAAGGCGGTTTACAAAGGGGTATAAGATCAGCTATGGTCAAGTTACTATAATTGTTGACTCTCAGTTGTTCTTGTCGACTCTCAGGTGTTCTTCAAAGCTGGTTTGCTGGGAACTCTGGAGGAAATGAGAGATGAGAAACTGGCTGAACTGGTCACAATGACTCAGGCTCTCTGCAGAGGTTACCTCATGAGACGCGAGTTTGTCAAGATGATGGAAAGGAGGTAATGTGTCTGTCTGTTATCAATGTCTGAATTTGATCTACTTTATTTATAAAGATAAACAATGCTAACTCATTTTTTTCTTGGTTTTCATCAGAGAGGCCATTTTCTCCATCCAGTACAACATCCGCTCATTCATGAATGTCAAAACCTGGCCATGGATGAAGCTGTACTTCAAGATTAAGCCTCTGCTGAAGAGTGCCGAGACTGAGAAAGAGATGGCCCAAATGAAAGAGGACTTTGAAAAGACCAAGGAAGACCTAACAAAGGCCCTGGCCAAGAAGAAAGAACTGGAGGAGAAGATGGTTTCTCTCCTGCAGGAGAAGAATGATCTCTTGTTGCAAGTGCAGTCTGTAAGTTGCATCACCATGCTGTATGTGTAATTTCTACTTAATATCCTACATCAAATTACTGATTTGTTGACATGAATGTCCTTGTTTTGACTTTTAGGAAGGTGAAAACCTCACTGATGCTGAGGAAAGGTGTGAGGGGCTCATCAAAGCAAAAATCCAGCTTGAAGCCAAACTCAAAGAGACGACTGAGAGGCTGGAGGATGAGGAGGAAATGAATGCTGAGTTGACTGCAAAGAAGAGGAAGCTGGAGGATGAGTGCTCTGAGTTGAAGAAGGACATTGATGACCTGGAGCTCACCCTGGCGAAGGTGGAAAAGGAGAAACATGCCACTGAGAACAAGGTGACAATACTATTTTCTTTTAACAAGATATTTTCACATCTGTGTAGATAAAAACCTTTTCTTAATTCAAGTTCATGTAAATATTCATAGGTCAAAAACCTGGTTGAGGAAATGGCATCTCAAGATGAGACCATTGCCAAGTTGACCAAAGAGAAGAAAGCCCTCCAGGAGGCCCATCAGCAGGTCCTTGATGATCTGCAGGCAGAGGAAGACAAAGTCAACACTCTGACAAAGGCCAAGACCAAGCTGGAGCAGCAAGTGGATGATGTATGTAATCCACCTATGGGAGCAAATGGTGAACATACCAATCATATCTTTATTTTGATTTTATGAAACACCTCTTTCCTTGATAGCTTGAAGGTTCCCTGGAGCAAGAAAAGAAGCTCCGTATGGATCTTGAGCGAGCAAAGAGGAAGCTCGAAGGAGATCTGAAACTTGCCCAGGAATCCATAATGGATCTGGAGAACGACAAGCAGCAGTCTGAGGAGAAAATAAAGAAGTAAGAATAAGATTTTATCCATCCATTAACAGTAAAGAGTCTATGAGAGGTTCTACTAAAACACAACCTTAATACGCCATATTGTTTTCCTCCCTCTCCAGGAAGGACTTTGAGATAAGCCAGCTCCTGGGTAAGATTGAGGATGAGCAGTCTCTTGGAATCCAGCTACAAAAAAAGATAAAAGAACTTCAGGTGTGTTTTTGAACAAGTGTCAGTCAACAGCAAGATAACAGTCAAATATCTCAGATGATTTTCTCTTAAACCTTGTGTGTTTCAGGCTCGCATTGAGGAGCTGGAGGAGGAGATTGAGGCTGAGAGGGCTGCTCGGGCCAAGGTGGAGAAGCAGAGGTCTGATCTCTCCAGGGAACTTGAGGAGATCAGCGAGAGGCTCGAAGAAGCTGGTGGAGCAACTGCAGCTCAGATTGAGATGAACAAGAAGCGCGAGGCAGAGTTTCAGAAGCTGCGTCGTGATCTTGAAGAATCCACCCTGCAGCACGAGGCCACCGCTGCAGCTCTGCGCAAGAAGCAGGCTGACAGTGTGGCAGAGCTGGGAGAACAGATCGATAACCTCCAGAGAGTCAAACAGAAGCTGGAGAAAGAGAAAAGTGAATTCAAGATGGAGATCGATGACCTCAGCAGCAATATGGAGTCTATCGCCAAATCAAAGGTGAGAGCGCTGCATTTTCATACAAGGAGCAAAAATGTAATGATAAACAACTTTAATCCAACACATGCTTTCTTTTATCAGGGAAACCTTGAAAAGTTGTGCAGGACATTAGAAGATCAACTGAGCGAGCTCAAATCCAAGAATGATGAGAATGTCCGTCAGCTAAACGACTTCAGTGTCCAAAAAGCAAGACTTCAAACTGAAAATGGTATGAATCTCACTTTCTGGGATGTTTGCATTGTCCTGAAGATAAATGCTCGGTGCTCAATGCATGGCAAGTTATTGCAGCAGTGCAAAATGTATGGTAAAATGAATGTGTTCTGAACACACCTGAATCAAACCCTATGTTTTTACAACCCTATTTCATTCCCTTCACTCTCTTCCACCTACATTTTTACAAGCGGTAAACCTGTAAAATAAAGCTCTATTCAGCAAGATGGACAGATCAAAATATTTCTTGCACAATACTAGAAACCCCAATGTGTACATAATTAGTTTTCCTTTCCTTAGTGTCATTTTCTGACATTGTCTTGCAGTGTTGTTCTGATGTACATTATATTGATACTGTATCTTTGATTAGGTGAAATTGTGCGTCAGCTGGAGGAGAAAGAAGCTCTCGTTTCTCAGCTGACAAGAGGCAAGCAGGCTTTTACCCAGCAGATTGAGGAGCTGAAGAGGCACATAGAGGAGGAAGTTAAGGTAACAGTCTATGAAAGCAGACGGATAACCACAGAGGAGAAAGCCACCAGGCGATTGGTATCAAATATTGATCAGGTTTTCATTTGGATTATTAGGCCAAGAACGCCCTGGCTCATGCTGTTCAGTCAGCCCGTCATGACTGCGACCTGCTCAGAGAGCAGTATGAGGAGGAGCAGGAGGCCAAGGCTGAGCTGCAGCGTGCATTGTCCAAGGCCAACAGCGAGGTGGCTCAGTGGAGAACCAAATACGAGACTGATGCCATCCAGCGCACTGAGGAGCTGGAGGAGGCTAAGTAATGGACAGTCCTGAAGTCACACTGTTTCCACCTGCATTGATTCTGTAAATGATCATTAAACCTGTTTACTGTACGTTCTCACAGGAAGAAGCTTGCCCAGCGTCTTCAGGATGCTGAGGAGTCCATCGAGGCTGTGAACGCAAAATGTGCCTCTCTGGAAAAGACGAAACAGAGACTGCAGGGTGAAGTGGAGGACCTGATGATCGATGTGGAGAGAGCTAATGCTCTAGCTGCTAACCTCGACAAGAAGCAAAGGAACTTTGACAAGGTTAGATATTTTTTGTATAAACTTGGTTTTTATTACTTACATGAGGCAACAAAAACACTCACTTGTTTGTTGTACTTTCAGGTTCTGGCTGAGTGGAAGCAGAAGTATGAGGAGAGCCAGGCAGAGCTGGAGGGAGCTCAGAAGGAGGCTCGCTCAATGAGTACTGAGCTGTTCAAGATGAAGAACTCCTATGAAGAAACTCTGGACCACTTGGAGACCCTGAAGAGGGAGAACAAGAACCTGCAACGTAAGAAAGTTCATTTAATTTTCTCAAATAGATATGCACTCAGTTGAGTATCCATATGAATGTTTTTTACATCGCTTGTTATCCTAAAATTTATGCTTCAACAGAGGAGATCTCAGACCTGAGTGAACAACTGGGTGAGACCGGTAAGACGATTCATGAGCTTGAGAAGGGAAAGAAGACGGTGGAAAGTGAGAAATCAGAGATCCAGACTGCTCTGGAGGAGGCTGAGGTAAAACTGATTCATCATATCAATAATGATAGCTTATAGTTACAGTGACAGAAGAACCACCTTGTCCAAATCATTCAGCCATTGTTTAAGCAAAGATGTAAAGAAAAGTGAAATATAAAATTCAAGACCAAATTTAAATAGAAATATGAAATATAGATACAAAATCTAAAATATTGCAAAAAGAACAAAGTGCACAGCGTGTTTAAGCTGCAAGACAGTTTTAAAATATTAGCAGAATCTGTGTGAGACTAATCTTGTGAAGGATCTTGGACTTGACACCTCATGGCTATTTTTCTTCACTGTGACTCAGCCTCAGTTTCTGTATTTTTAATGAAGGAACTGTTCTGTGCTCCAGTTGATAAAGGTCATACTTGTTCACAGGCTACCCTGGAGCATGAGGAATCCAAGATTCTGCGTGTTCAGCTTGAGCTCACTCAAGTCAAGAGTGAAATTGACAGAAAACTTGCAGAGAAGGACGAGGAGATTGAGCAGATCAAGAGGAACAGCCAGAGAGTGATTGAGTCCATGCAGAGCACGCTGGACGCTGAGGTCAGGAGCAGAAATGATGCCCTGAGGATCAAGAAGAAGATGGAGGGAGACCTCAATGAGATGGAGATTCAGCTGAGTCATGCCAACCGCCAGGCAGCTGAAGCCCAGAAACAGCTGAGAAACGTGCAAGGACAACTCAAGGTATCTTAAGGATTTGTGGCAGAGCATTTCTACTTTCCAGAAAATAACTCAGTATTTTTGCTTATATAGCTATCAATGTTTTAAAATCTAGGATGCTCAGCTTCATCTTGATGAAGCCATTAGAAGTCAGGAAGACATGAAAGAGCAGGTTGCCATGGTGGAGCGCAGGAACAACCTGATGCTGGCTGAGATTGAGGAGCTGAGAGTTGCACTGGAGCAAACGGAGAGAGGCCGCAAAATGGCTGAACAGGAGCTGGTTGATGCCAGCGAGCGTGTGGGACTGCTGCACTCTCAGGTACCCTCAAAGGCTGACAAGCAAGAATTGAAACTTTGTTCTTCTACAGCTAAATACATGAAATTTCATTGTTGCTTCTTTTATAACAGAACACCAGCCTTATCAACACTAAGAAGAAGCTGGAGGCTGACCTTGTCCAGATCCAAGGTGAAGTGGAAGATGCTGTTCAAGAAGCAAGAAATGCTGAAGAAAAAGCCAAGAAGGCCATCACTGATGTGAGTCAAAATGATTCAGATATCGCTCTTTCCTTCTTTCTGTTAAGGGAGGAATGTCTGTAGTCATGGTTGTCGTATTATAGGCTGCCATGATGGCAGAAGAGTTGAAGAAAGAGCAGGACACCAGTGCTCATTTGGAGAGGATGAAGAAGAACCTGGAGGTGACAGTGAAGGACCTGCAGCACCGTCTGGATGAGGCTGAGAATCTGGCCATGAAGGGCGGCAAGAAGCAGCTCCAGAAACTGGAGAGCAGGGTAAAGTTGAATTTGCTTGCCAACCAAATCTCAACTTTAGTTTCAGTATTACATTTTTACCTCCAAGTAACAGCAGACACTGGTTATATTTCAGGTGCGTGAGCTTGAGGCTGAAGTTGAAGGTGAGCAGAGACGTGGAGCAGAGGCTGTCAAAGGTGTAAGGAAGTATGAGAGAAGAGTGAAGGAGCTCACCTATCAGGTATTTCTTAATCATTACTATTATTATTTTTATTGATTGGTGCAGACATGATGCATATGAATACATTTTAATTATGAATTCCTGGTTCTGCAGACTGAGGAGGACAAGAAGAACGTCAGCAGACTTCAGGATCTGGTGGACAAGCTGCAGCTGAAAGTGAAGGCCTACAAGAGGCAGGCTGAGGAGGCTGTGAGTCAGAAACTCGTTTAAACTTATTAACTATATTGCTTGAAAAAAAGCCTTGAAACTGAAAAAAATATATCATATTTCCATTATGTCTGTAAAATGTCTGACTGTAAAAAACATAATTACCAGAATCAGTTCATCTCTGCATCTTCAGTCTCCATGATTGTTGGCTCCTTTGTTGAATTTCCCCACAGGAGGAGCAGGCCAACACTCACCTCTCCAGGTACAGGAAGGTTCAGCACGAGCTGGAGGAGGCTCAGGAGAGAGCTGACATCGCTGAGTCTCAGGTCAACAAGCTGAGAGCAAAGAGTCGGGAAATTGGAAAAGTAAGTAAGACATGTAACTAAAGTAACGAGCTGTCGTAAAATGTCAAGTGGTCCTTGATTGTGTTAGAGGAAAGCAGCATACATGACAGTTGTGGGACTGCTCCAGATTTCTAACTGGTGACTGTTTTCTTTTAATTTTTAATTTTTCCTTTTAATTTTTTTTTTTAAATGGCAAGAGTGAAAAACTACAACATGTGTTGCATGACAGAATAGTTTTCCTCTCTGTGGAACATTCATTATCTTTATTTCTCTCCATTTTAGGCAAAGGACGCTGAAGAATAATCAGCAACATCTTTGAGAGATATAGATGAAAATCATAAAATATGATTTTTTTATTTAACAGCTCTCACTCAGTATTGTAGTGTACATTCAATAAATATATGTTGCCAATGTGCCGCCTTTAAATGTTTCTTTGCACCACAAAAACAAGCACCACAAAAACAAGCACCACCCCTGAGTTAAAGAAAAAGAAAAAGAAGTGCATCTTACATGTCTCGTCTTCACGTCAGGACGGAAAAACACTCTGAGAAGCAGAGTAGAGTAGAGTAAGAGGAAATGTAGTAAACATGGGAGAGACAGTACTGATGCCACTAAGCAAAACATCCACATGAACATCCAGGAACAATTCCAGTCTGTGTGACAGTCTTTTGACACATGAGCCTTCATCAGGTTTTCTTAATCAGAACATTACATTTCAGTGATGAGATGAAAAGTTTTACTTAGATTAGGATGAATACCTACATCTTAGAGAGGTGAACAATTCTGTAGTGAGTAAGAAAGTGGTGGGCAGATTGATAAAACACACCTAGTTTGATAGGGTTAATTCAAATACAAAAGTCAGCCTCTAATTTCATTAAGCATATTAAAAAATACCACCAGAGAGTGAACTTAGGGCTGCAACAAAAGGAATGGCAAATGCCAAACTCTTAGATATTATTTCGATTTTTATTTTCTTTTATCTTTAATACAAAACTTTTCACTTAATTGTACTAAATTTAAAAACACATCTTCGTCATTGTCTGACACATACCTCCAACCTGTAGGGCTTCTCTGACTTGGTCTACCTGCAATGAAGTGTTCATCCTACACAGCAGTGCAAATTCAACACACGCTGTTACACAACACAGCTGGAGCTCTCATATGTCAACTCTTGGTAGAGGCATTGTTTTTTCCAAGACATTAATTGTTTAATCAATATTGCGAAGTGGCAAGTGGGAGTAAAGATGAAGCGTGTTTTGCTTGTTACATCATTGCCCTTCCTGACAGCAGAGAAAGATAAATAAGATACATAAATTCCACAGTCCTCTGCAGCACAGCAGCCGCTCAGTACTATGTGTTTCCTCTTTGGGGAGCCATTTCATTTACACTGTGACAAATGACAGCTGCCTCTCTCCCACCACTGATCTTATTGCACCTGTTTGCTCCTGAATCTTTGGCTCCTTGTGAGTCAGACACGACTTTATACTAGTGCAGTTATTGTTAGAGGACTCTCTGTGCCTATCACACAGGAGACAGTTGCACATTTTATGAGTATTTGTCTCTTTAAACTGTGTATTTTGGTCCTTTTACTGTCTTATGCATAAATATCAACAGGCAAGAAAAGATGGTATGTTACTTTAGTTTTGGATTCACAAAAAGACACACATGAACATTTATGCCCACCTCAGGGAGATGCATCATTAGCTTGATTTACACACTAGTTCTGTCAGTCATTGACCAATTTAACACCACAGTATATCAGATTTTGACCATAAATAATTCATAAAAAGATTAAGAGCTAAATTGGTACATAATTGTAAGTATGTAATCAATCATAGCTTTCAAACACAACCCACTGAACATTTTTTTCATAATTTTTCAGAAAAATAATTTGAAATGCAAACATATGTAGAAATATAGTATGTCATCATATTTGTAAGACATAAAAAAGGTTTTAGATACAACAGCTGATGCTGAAACTAGTTTTCCATCTATCTGGTAGTTATACCTGCTCATCCTTGATAACAATGTAATTAAAAGCAGTTTTACCCAAAGGGAGTTCATACTCTGCAGCATCGAACCTTGTCTCTCCTGAAAGCTTCATCTCTTCACTGACTCTTATGTTCAACTTGTGAGACAGGAGCCTCTGAGCTTTGTTGGTTATACCTCACATGATGCATTAAAATGAAAATAAGATTTAAACGGCTTTGCCAAACACTGATGCTCTGATATCATGGCTAAATCAGACAGTGTATTTCTCTTTGAGCCACATAATGATGCCAGTATGCCTGCTGGATAGAAGGTATCACTTATCCAAGCAAGGCTATTGAGAGCAGCTGGCAAGCAGGAGTGCTGGTTTATTGAATCGGAGAAGCCAAAACATCCCAAAACCCCACACCCATAACTGTAAGTGTCTGTGGCAGTAGCTAATGACATATCATGTTTCCTTTGAAAACCCCAGCCTACTGTTTGATATCCTTACTGACTGACACTGGGAGCAAATGCACACCAGACTTGACTCTTGGATTTCTTTTCTGGTCCTCACCAGGCTGCCCAAAATTCATATTTTAATCCTCAACAGCTGACACAGAAGTCTCTCTGCGTTAGATAATGCCAGCTGGAATATACTGGCGTAATGAAGCCTTTAGGAGCTTCACTTCACCCAAGAGCACTGCGTTGTAAACCTAAAGTCTCCTAAGGTGCTACGTCTTTATGACTTACTATACTTGTCATGGTTTGCATGACAGACCCTTTTTGTTTTGACACTTTTGGACTTGTTTTGGACATTTTATGTTTGATTGTTTTGGATTTGATTTATTTCCTGTTTTATTTTGAAATCACTTCCCTTGTGTGCTTGGTTTCTAGTTGTCACTGTCCTGTTGGCGAATTGGCCGACCTCTGCTCCTGATCCCCAGTCATCAGTCCGGCCATCTTCAGTTCCTGATCTCCGGTTGGCGGTCTGGCCAAACTCAGCTCTTGGTTTTCCGTTGCCGGTTCGGCCACCCTTTGTTCCTGATTTCCTGCTGGCGGTCCGGATGTCCACAGCTCCTGACCCCCAGTTGGTGGCCTGGCCTACATCAAACCCTAGTTTCTGGTCGGCAGTTCAGCTGCCTCCTGCTCCTGATCTCCTGTTGGTGGTATGGCTGACTCCCGCACCTGGTCCCCTGTCACTAGTCCGGCCAACTCCTGCCTGCCCTCCAGAAGGGCTCCGCCTGCGACACCAGCCTCCTGCTCGCCCTCCAGAGGGGCTCTACCAGTGGTTCTACCCTCCAGCTCGGCCTCCTGAGGGGACCTGCCTTCATCATCGCCCTCATGGTCGGTTTCCCAAGGGGACCTGCCTTCATTGTCGCCCTCCTACTCAGCTTCCCGAGGGGACCAGCCTTCGTCCTCCAGAGAAACTCGGTCTTGGGTGTCGGTCTCCAGCTCAACCTCCAGAGAGGTCCTGCCTTCACCCCAGCCGATTTTCTCTTATGCAGCTTCCCCAGTCTGTCTAGCCTCTGGGCCATCCTCCTGAGTTCCCCAGTCTGCCTGTTCGGCCTCAGAGCCATCCCTAGAGGCGCCCTGCCTGTCTGTCCGGCCCTCGAGCTCCTTCTCTAGCCCTGTTCCTCTCCTCTCTGTCCCCCCATGGAGGGGTTCCGGATGAGGGATCCACAGAGATCATGGTTTGAATGACAGACACTTTTTGTTTTGACACTTTTGGACTTTGGATTCTTTTGGACACTTTATGTTTGATTGTTTTGGATTTGATTTATTTCCTGTTTTATTTTGTAATCACTTGCCTTGTATGTCTTACATTATTTACTTCCTGGATTTGTACTGTTTCCCTCCTAGTAGGTTGTCTGACCCACCCTAATGTGATTCACCCGTGTTCAATTACCCTTGTCTATTTAGTTTCTGTACACCCATATGTCTTTGTCAGTTCGTCCCGTTTGCCGTGGTACTCCTGTTTGTTCCTGTATTCTGCTTTTCCCGGTTGTACTATTTCACTCCAGTGTTCCCATTCATTGTTCTCCAGTGTTTTCTGTAGTTTTTGAATTTTCTGTTTTTTTGTTCCTTGCTGGTTTATTTTGGATTCGTGTTCTGTTTGTAAGTTTCCATTTTTGTTATTCAATAAAACATCTTTTTCCACCTTCACTTTTGGATGGTCTGGATTTTGGGTCTTAAAAGTACAAAACCCTGAAGATACTGTGATGTTTTTATGCCTTACTACACTATGACTACATGAAGTCCAAAGACATGCACATTAGGTTTATTGGCGACTCTAATGCCTTAAATAATATGACCTTTTTATGAATTACTATACTATGATTTATTTATGGGTTGGCACAGTTGTACAATGGTTAGAACTGTTGCCTCATAGTGAGAAGGTTCTGAGTTCGAACCGCTGGGCCTTCTGAGTAGGATTTGAATGTTCTCCCTGTGCCTGCGTGGGTTCTCTCTGGGCACTCTGCTTCTTCCCGCAGTCCAAAGACATGCACATTAGGTTAACTGTCAATGCTAATTGACTTTTTTATGCCTTACTATACAATGACTTCCCTGGCCTGGGGCATTTCTGTGTATAGTTTATGCTTTATTATACTATGAATTTTATACCTTAATATAATGTGACTTTTTTATCCTTACTATACTATGAGGTTTTTATGATTTACTATCATACGACTTTTTTATGATTAACTATCCTATGACTTTTTTATGATTTACTATCCTATGACTTTTTTATTTCTTAATGACATTTTTATGACTTACTCTAAGATTTTTTTTATACATTAATATACTATGACTTTTTTATGCTTTACTTTTTTATGGCTTACTATATTATGACTTTTTATGCCTCATGTCACAAACCAGGCCGCACGGCCATGACAAAGGAGGGAGATGCACACAGACAAGAGAATTAACAAATGTTTTATTTAAAAAAAACAGACAATAAATCTAGGAGAAGAACTTAAACTAACAATGGCATGTGTAATCTGTAAAATCAGCAGTGTAAGTGAGTGCATGTGTGAAGAAGTGTGTGAATGCAATGTTGTATGGTGCAGCAACAGAAACAACACAACCAAACCAAAGCTCCAACATGGTTTTAAAAGCACTAGCACAGAGGGCCCAGGTGTGCTAGGTCTGCTGATGAGCCCAGGTACTGACAACCCTTTGCCACACCCACCTCTAGTACCTGCAAAGGAAGCAGCCACACAGGAAGCAACAGGTACTCAAGTGCCATACTATACTTTGTTGTGTTTTTTGCTTTTAAGGCCTTATTATACCATGACGTTTTCGTACCTTGCGATAATATGACGTTTTCTGATGGTTTTATGCTTTATTATACCTTGTCATTTTTTAAAGTTTTTTGCCATACTATACTATGTCGTTTTTTCACGTTTTTTGCCATACTATACTATGTAGTTTTTTTCACTTTTAGAGCTTTATTATACCATGACGTCTTTATACCTTGCGATAATATGAGGTTTTCTGATGGTTTTATGCTTTATTATATTTTGTCATTTTTTCAGTTTTTTTGCCATACTATACTATGTCGTTTTTTCACGTTTTTTGCCATACTATACGATATTGTTTTTTCACTTTTAGAGCTTTATTATACTATTACGTCTTCATACCTTACTATACTATGGCATTTTATTGATGTTTTTATTGGTTATTATTACTATGTCGTTTTTCACTTTATGTTGCCATACTATACTATGTTGTTTTTTTTGCTTTTAGGGCCTTATTATACCGTGACCTCTTAATACCTTGCCATACTATGACATTTTCTGATGGTTTTATACTTTATTATACTTGCTATGACGTCTTCATATCTTACTATACTATGAGGTTTTTCTATGTTTTTATGCCTTTCTATTCTATGACCTTTTTTTGCCTGGATACCATTTTCCTTAGCACCTTCCTAGACTTTTATGTCTTAAATCGTGACTATGATGTGCTGCTAAGAACTAGCATGGTAGTGCAGTGGTTAAAGCTGTGGACTCCCAACGAGAAGGTGCAAACTCCACTTGGAACCTTTCTGCATAGTACTTTCATGAATTCCATTTCCCTTTGTGGATATTGAGCTATCTGTGGCTTCTAGGCTTTAGTACACCAAGACGTTTTTATGAATCTTACTTACTACACTTATTATACTATGTCGTTTTTTCACGTTTTTTGCCATTCTATACTATATTGTGTTTTTTGCTTTTAAGGCCTTATTATACCGTGACATCTTCATACCTTGCTATAATATGAGGTTTTCTGATGGTTTTATGCTTTATTATATTTTGTCATTTTTTCAGTTTTTTCCCATACTATACTATGTCGTTTTTTTCACGTTTAGAGCTTTATTATACCATGACCTCTTAAAACCTTGCCATACTATGACGTTTTCTGATGGTTTTATACTTTATTATATTTTGTCACTTTTTCAGTTTTTTGCCATACTATACTATGTCGTTTTTTCACGTTTTTTGCCATACTATACTATATTGTGTTTTTTGCTTTTAGGGCCTTATTATACCATGACTTCTTAATACCTTGCCATACTATGAGGTTTTCTGATGGTTTTATGCTTTATTATATTTTGTCATTTTTTCAGTTTTTTGCCATACTATACGATATCGTATTTTCACGTTTAGAGCTTTATTATACTATTACGCCTTCACATCTTACCATACGATGAGGTTTTTCTATGTTTTTATGCCTTTCTATACTATGACCTCTTTTGCCTGGATTCCATTTTCCTTAGCACCTTCCTAGACTTTTATGTCTTAGATCCTGACTGTGATGTGCTCTTCAGAACTCGCATGTTAGTGCAGTGGTTGAAGCTGTGGACTCCCAGCGAGAAGGTGAAGAGTTCAAATCCCACTTGGAACCTTTCTGCATAGTACTTTCATGAATTCCATTTCCCTTTGAGGATATTCAGCTATCTGTGGCTTCTAGGCTTGGGTACACCAAGACTTTTTTATGAAACTTATTTACTACACTTATTATACTTTGTCGTTTTTTCAAGTTTTTTGCCATTCTATTCTATATCGTTTTTTTTGCTTTTAGGGCCTTATTATACCATGATTTCTTCATACCTTGCTATAATATGAGGTTTTCTGATGGTTTTATGCTTCATTATACTTTGTCATTTTTCAAAATTTTTTGCCATACTATACTATGTCGTTTTTCACGTTTTTTTCCATATTATACTATGTTGTGTTTTTTGCTTTTAAGGCCTTATTATACCATGATGTCTTAATACCTTGCCATACTATGACGTTTTCTGATGGTTTTATGCTTTATTATACTTTGTTATTTTTAAAAAAATTTTGCCATACTATACTATGTCGTTTTTTCACATTTTTTGCTATACTATACTATGTCATTTTTTTCACTTTTAAAGCTTTATTATACCATGACGTCTCCATACCTTGCTATAATATGAGGTTTTCTGATGATTTTATGCTTTATTATATTTTGTCATTTTTTAAAAATTTTTGCCATACTATACTATGTTGTTTTGTTCACGTTTTTTGCCATACTATACTATGTTGTTTTTTTCGCTTTTAGAGCCTTATTATACCATGACCTCTTAATACCTTGCCATACTATTACGTTTTCTGATGGTTTTATGCTTTATTATATTTTGTCATTTTTTCAGTTTTTTTGCCATACTATACTATGTCGTTTTTCACGTTTTTTTCCATATTATACTATGTTGTGTTTTTTGCTTTTAAGGCCTTATTATACCATGACCTCTTAATACCTTGCCATACTATGACGTTTTCTGATGGTTTTATGCTTTATTATACTTTGTCATTTTTAAAATTTTTTGCCATACTATACTATGTCGTTTTTTCACATTGTTTGCTATACTATACTATGTCATTTTTTTCACTTTTAGAGCTTTATTATACCATGACGTCTTAATACCTTGCAATAATATGACGTTTTCTGATGGTTTTATGCTTTATTATACTTTGTCATTTTTTAAAAATTTTGCCATACTATACTATGTCGTTTTTTCACATTTTTTGCTATACTATACTATGTCATTTTTTTCACTTTTAAAGCTTTATTATACCATGACGTCTCCATACCTTGCTATAATATGAGGTTTTCTGATGATTTTATGCTTTATTATATTTTGTCATTTTTTAAAAATTTTTGCCATACTATACTATGTTGTTTTGTTCACGTTTTTTGCCATACTATACTATGTTGTTTTTTTCGCTTTTAGAGCCTTATTATACCATGACCTCTTAATACCTTGCCATACTATTACGTTTTCTGATGGTTTTATGCTTTATTATATTTTGTCATTTTTTCAGTTTTTTTGCCATACTATACTATGTCGTTTTTCACGTTTTTTTCCATATTATACTATGTTGTGTTTTTTGCTTTTAAGGCCTTATTATACCATGACCTCTTAATACCTTGCCATACTATGACGTTTTCTGATGGTTTTATGCTTTATTATACTTTGTCATTTTTTTAAATTTTTTGCCATACTATACTATGTCGTTTTTTCACATTGTTTGCTATACTATACTATGTCATTTTTTTCACTTTTAGAGCTTTATTATACCATGACGTCTTAATACCATGCAATAATATGACGTTTTCTGATGGTTTTATGCTTTATTATACTTTGTCATTTTTTAAAAATTTTGCCATACTATACTATGTCGTTTTTTCACATTTTTTGCTATACTATACTATGTCATTTTTTTCACTTTTAAAGCTTTATTATACCATGACGTCTCCATACCTTGCTATAATATGAGGTTTTCTGATGATTTTATGCTTTATTATATTTTGTCATTTTTTAAAAATTTTTGCCATACTATACTATGTTGTTTTGTTCACGTTTTTTGCCATACTATACTATGTTGTTTTTTTCGCTTTTAGAGCCTTATTATACCATGACCTCTTAATACCTTGCCATACTATTACGTTTTCTGATGGTTTTATGCTTTATTATATTTTGTCATTTTTTCAGTTTTTTTGCCATACTATACTATGTCGTTTTTCACGTTTTTTTCCATATTATACTATGTTGTGTTTTTTGCTTTTAAGGCCTTATTATACCATGACCTCTTAATACCTTGCCATACTATGACGTTTTCTGATGGTTTTATGCTTTATTATACTTTGTCATTTTTTAAAATTTTTTGCCATACTATACTATGTCGTTTTTTCACATTGTTTGCTATACTATACTATGTCATTTTTTTCACTTTTAGAGCTTTATTATACCATGACGTCTTCATACCATGCAATAATATGAGGTTTTCTGATGGTTTTATGCTTTATTATACTTTGTCATTTTTTAAAAATTTTGCCATACTATACTATGTCGTTTTTTCACATTTTTTGCTATACTATACTATGTCGGTTTTTTCACTTTTAAAGCTTTATTATACCATGATGTCTTCATACCTTGCGATAATATGAGGTTTTCTGATGATTTTATGCTTTATTATATTTTGTCATTTTTTAAAAAATTTTGCCATACTATACTATGTTGTTTTGTTCACGTTTTTTGCCATACTATACTATGTTGTTTTTTTTGCTTTTAGAGCCTTATTATACCATGACCTCTTAATACCTTGCCATACTATTACGTTTTCTGATGGTTTTATGCTTTATTATATTTTGTCATTTTTTCAGTTTTTTTGCCATACTATACTATGTCGTTTTTCACGTTTTTTTCCATATTATACTATGTTGTGTTTTTTGCTTTTAAGGCCTTATTATACCATGACCTCTTAATACCTTGCCATACTATGACGTTTTCTGATGGTTTTATGCTTTATTATACTTTGTCATTTTTTAAAATTTTTTGCCATACTATACTATGTCGTTTTTTCACATTGTTTGCTATACTATACTATGTCATTTTTTTCACTTTTAGAGCTTTATTATACCATGACGTCTTAATACCATGCAATAATATGAGGTTTTCTGATGGTTTTATGCTTTATTATACTTTGTCATTTTTTAAAAATTTTGCCATACTATACTATGTCGTTTTTTCACATTTTTTGCTATACTATACTATGTCGTTTTTTTCACTTTTGGAGCTTTATTATACCATGACGTCTTCATACCTTGCGATAATATGAGGTTTTCTGATGGTTTTATGCTTTATTATACTTTGTTATTTTTAAAAAAATTTTGCCATACTATACTATGTTGTTTTTTCACATTTTTTGCTATACTATACTATGCCATTTTTTTCACTTTTAAAGCTTTATTATACCATGACGTCTCCATACCTTGCTATAATATGAGGTTTTCTGATGGTTTTATGCTTTATTATACTTTGTTATTTTTAAAAAAATTTTGCCATACTATACTATGTCGTTTTTCACGTTTTTTGCCATATTATACTATGTTGTGTTTTTTGCTTTTAAGGCCTTATTATATCATGACCTCTTAATACCTTGCCATACTATGAGGTTTTCTGATGGTTTTATGCTTTATTATATTTTGTCATTTTTTAAAATTTTTTGCCATACTATACTATGTCGTTTTTTTCTCACATTTTTTGCTTTACTATACTATGTCGTTTCTTTCACTTTTAGAGCTTCATTATAACATGACGTCTTCGTACCTTGCGATAATGAGGTTTTCTGATGATTTTATGCTTTATTATATTTTGTCATTTTTTCAGTTTTTTTGCCATACTATACTATGTCGTTTTTCACGTTTTTCGCCATACTATACTATGTTGTGTTTTTTGCTTTTAAGGCCTTATTATACCATGACGTCTTAATACCTTGCGATAATATGAGGTTTTCTGATGGTTTTATGTTTTATTATATTTTGTCATTTTTTAAAAATTTTTGCCCTACTATACTATGTCGTTTTTTCACGTTTTTTGCTATACTATACTATGTCGTTTTTTTTCACTTTTAGAGCTTTATTATACCATAAGTGTTCTTAACTTGCGATAATATGAGGTTTTCTGATGGTTTTATGCTTTATTATATTTTGTCATTCTTAAAAATTTTTTGCCATACTATACTATGTCGTTTTTTCACATTTTTTGCCATATTATACTATGTCGTTTTTTTTGCTTTAAAGGCCATGACGTCTTCATACCTTGCTATAATGTGACATTTTCTGATGGTTTTATGCTTTATTATATTTTGTCATTTTTTTAAAATTTTTGCCATGCTATACTATGTCGTTTTTTTCTCACATTTTTTGCTTTACTATACTATGTCGTTTCTTTCACTTTTAGAGCTTCATTATAACATGACGTCTTCGTACCTTGCGATAATGAGGTTTTCTGATGATTTTATGCTTTATTATATTTTGTCATTTTTTCAGTTTTTTTGCCATACTATACTATGTCGTTTTTTTCTCACATTTTTTGCTTTACTATACTATGTCGTTTCTTTCACTTTTAGAGCTTCATTATAACATGACGTCTTCGTACCTTGCGATAATGAGGTTTTCTGATGATTTTATGCTTTATTATATTTTGTCATTTTTTCAGTTTTTTTGCCATACTATACTATGTCGTTTTTCACGTTTTTCGCCATACTATACTATGTTGTGTTTTTTGCTTTTAAGGCCTTATTATACCATGACGTCTTAATACCTTGCGATAATATGAGGTTTTCTGATGGTTTTATGTTTTATTATATTTTGTCATTTTTTAAAAATTTTTGCCCTACTATACTATGTCGTTTTTTCACGTTTTTTGCTATACTATACTATGTCGTTTTTTTTCACTTTTAAAGCTTTATTATACCATGATGTCTTCATACCTTGCGATAATATGAGGTTTTCTGATGATTTTATGCTTTATTATATTTTGTCATTTTTTCTGTTTTTTTGCCATACTATACTATGTCGTTTTTTCACGTTTTTTGCTATACTATACGATGTCGTTTTTTTCACTTTTGGAGCTTTATTATACCATGACGTCTTCATACCTTGCGATAATATGAGGTTTTCTGATGGTTTTATGCTATATTATACTTTGTTATTTTTTAAAAAAATTTTGCCATACTATACTATGTCGTTTTTTCACATTTTTTGCTATACTATACTATGTCATTTTTTTCACTTTTAAAGCTTTATTATACCATGACGTCTCCATACCTTGCTATAATATGAGGTTTTCTGATGATTTTATGCTTTATTATATTTTGTCATTTTTTAAAAATTTTTGCCATACTATACTATGTTGTTTTGTTCACGTTTTTTGCCATACTATACTATGTTGTTTTTTTCGCTTTTAGAGCCTTATTATACCATGACCTCTTAATACCTTGCCATACTATTACGTTTTCTGATGGTTTTATGCTTTATTATATTTTGTCATTTTTTCAGTTTTTTTGCCATACTATACTATGTCGTTTTTCACGTTTTTTTCCATATTATACTATGTTGTGTTTTTTGCTTTTAAGGCCTTATTATACCATGAACTCTTAATACCTTGCCATACTATGACGTTTTCTGATGGTTTTATGCTTTATTATACTTTGTCATTTTTTTAAATTTTTTGCCATACTATACTATGTCGTTTTTTCACATTGTTTGCTATACTATACTATGTCATTTTTTTCACTTTTAGAGCTTTATTATACCATGACGTCTTAATACCATGCAATAATATGACGTTTTCTGATGGTTTTATGCTTTATTATACTTTGTCATTTTAAAAAAATTTTGCCATACTATACTATGTCGTTTTTTCACATTTTTTGCTATACTATACTATGTCATTTTTTTCACTTTTAAAGCTTTATTATACCATGACGTCTCCATACCTTGCTATAATATGAGGTTTTCTGATGATTTTATGCTTTATTATATTTTGTCATTTTTTAAAAATTTTTGCCATACTATACTATGTTGTTTTGTTCACGTTTTTTGCCATACTATACTATGTTGTTTTTTTTGCTTTTAGAGCCTTATTATACCATGACCTCTTAATACCTTGCCATACTATTACGTTTTCTGATGGTTTTATGCTTTATTATATTTTGTCATTTTTTCAGTTTTTTTGCCATACTATACTATGTCGTTTTTCACGTTTTTTTCCATATTATACTATGTTGTGTTTTTTGCTTTTAAGGCCTTATTATACCATGACCTCTTAATACCTTGCCATACTATGACGTTTTCTGATGGTTTTATGCTTTATTATACTTTGTCATTTTTTAAATTTTTTGCCATACTATACTATGTCGTTTTTTCACATTGTTTGCTATACTATACTATGTCATTTTTTTCACTTTTAGAGCTTTATTATACCATGACGTCTTCATACCTTGCAATAATATGACGTTTTCTGATGGTTTTATGCTTTATTATACTTTGTCATTTTTTAAAAATTTTGCCATACTATACTATGTCGTTTTTTCACATTTTTTGCTATACTATACTATGTCATTTTTTTCACTTTTAAAGCTTTATTATACCATGACGTCTCCATACCTTGCTATAATATGAGGTTTTCTGATGATTTTATGCTTTATTATATTTTGTCATTTTTTAAAAATTTTTGCCATACTATACTATGTTGTTTTGTTCACGTTTTTTGCCATACTATACTATGTTGTTTTTTTCGCTTTTAGAGCCTTATTATACCATGACCTCTTAATACCTTGCCATACTATTACGTTTTCTGATGGTTTTATGCTTTATTATATTTTGTCATTTTTTCAGTTTTTTTGCCATACTATACTATGTCGTTTTTCACGTTTTTTTCCATATTATACTATGTTGTGTTTTTTGCTTTTAAGGCCTTATTATACCATGACCTCTTAATACCTTGCCATACTATGACGTTTTCTGATGGTTTTATGCTTTATTATACTTTGTCATTTTTTAAAATTTTTTGCCATACTATACTATGTCGTTTTTTCACATTGTTTGCTATACTATACTATGTCATTTTTTTCACTTTTAGAGCTTTATTATACCATGACGTCTTAATACCTTGCAATAATATGACGTTTTCTGATGGTTTTATGCTTTATTATACTTTGTCATTTTTAAAAAATTTTGCCATACTATACTATGTCGTTTTTTCACATTTTTTGCTATACTATACTATGTCATTTTTTTCACTTTTAAAGCTTTATTATACCATGACGTCTCCATACCTTGCTATAATATGAGGTTTTCTGATGATTTTATGCTTTATTATATTTTGTCATTTTTTAAAAATTTTTGCCATACTATACTATGTTGTTTTGTTCACGTTTTTTGCCATACTATACTATGTTGTTTTTTTTGCTTTTAGAGCCTTATTATACCATGACCTCTTAATACCTTGCCATACTATTACGTTTTCTGATGGTTTTATGCTTTATTATATTTTGTCATTTTTTCAGTTTTTTTGCCATACTATACTATGTCGTTTTTCACGTTTTTTTCCATATTATACTATGTTGTGTTTTTTGCTTTTAAGGCCTTATTATACCATGAACTCTTAATACCTTGCCATACTATGACGTTTTCTGATGGTTTTATGCTTTATTATACTTTGTCATTTTTTTAAATTTTTTGCCATACTATACTATGTCGTTTTTTCACATTGTTTGCTATACTATACTATGTCATTTTTTTCACTTTTAGAGCTTTATTATACCATGACGTCTTAATACCATGCAATAATATGACGTTTTCTGATGGTTTTATGCTTTATTATACTTTGTCATTTTTTTAAAATTTTGCCATACTATACTATGTCGTTTTTTCACATTTTTTGCTATACTATACTATGTCATTTTTTTCACTTTTAAAGCTTTATTATACCATGACGTCTCCATACCTTGCTATAATATGAGGTTTTCTGATGATTTTATGCTTTATTATATTTTGTCATTTTTTAAAAATTTTTGCCATACTATACTATGTTGTTTTGTTCACGTTTTTTGCCATACTATACTATGTTGTTTTTTTCGCTTTTAGAGCCTTATTATACCATGACCTCTTAATACCTTGCCATACTATTACGTTTTCTGATGGTTTTATGCTTTATTATATTTTGTCATTTTTTCAGTTTTTTTGCCATACTATACTATGTCGTTTTTCACGTTTTTTTCCATATTATACTATGTTGTGTTTTTTGCTTTTAAGGCCTTATTATACCATGACCTCTTAATACCTTGCCATACTATGACGTTTTCTGATGGTTTTATGCTTTATTATACTTTGTCATTTTTTAAATTTTTTGCCATACTATACTATGTCGTTTTTTCACATTGTTTGCTATACTATACTATGTCATTTTTTTCACTTTTAGAGCTTTATTATACCATGACGTCTTCATACCATGCAATAATATGACGTTTTCTGATGGTTTTATGCTTTATTATACTTTGTCATTTTTTAAAAATTTTGCCATACTATACTATGTCGTTTTTTCACATTTTTTGCTATACTATACTATGTCGTTTTTTTCACTTTTAAAGCTTTATTATACCATGATGTCTTCATACCTTGCGATAATATGAGGTTTTCTGATGATTTTATGCTTTATTATATTTTGTCATTTTTTCTGTTTTTTTGCCATACTATACTATGTCGTTTTTTCACGTTTTTTGCTATACTATACGATGTCGTTTTTTTCACTTTTGGAGCTTTATTATACCATGACGTCTTCATACCTTGCGATAATATGAGGTTTTCTGATGGTTTCATGCTATATTATTCTTTGTCATTTTTTAAAAATTTTGCCATACTATACTATGTTGTTTTGTTCACGTTTTTTGCCATACTATACTATGTTGTTTTTTTCGCTTTTAGAGCCTTATTATACCATGACCTCTTAATACCTTGCCATACTATTACGTTTTCTGATGGTTTTATGCTTTATTATATTTTGTCATTTTTTCAGTTTTTTTGCCATACTATACTATGTCGTTTTTCACGTTTTTTTCCATATTATACTATGTTGTGTTTTTTGCTTTTAAGGCCTTATTATACCATGACCTCTTAATACCTTGCCATACTATGACGTTTTCTGATGGTTTTATGCTTTATTATACTTTGTCATTTTTTAAAATTTTTTGCCATACTATACTATGTCGTTTTTTCACATTGTTTGCTATACTATACTATGTCATTTTTTTCACTTTTAGAGCTTTATTATACCATGACGTCTTAATACCATGCAATAATATGACGTTTTCTGATGGTTTTATGCTTTATTATACTTTGTCATTTTTTTAAAATTTTGCCATACTATACTATGTCGTTTTTTCACATTTTTTGCTATACTATACTATGTCATTTTTTTCACTTTTAAAGCTTTATTATACCATGACGTCTACATACCTTGCTATAATATGAGGTTTTCTGATGATTTTATGCTTTATTATATTTTGTCATTTTTTAAAAAATTTTGCCATACTATACTATGTTGTTTTGTTCACGTTTTTTGCCATACTATACTATGTTGTTTTTTTTGCTTTTAGAGCCTTATTATACCATGACGTCTTCATACCTTGCGATAATATGAGGTTTTCTGATGATTTTATGCTTTATTATATTTTTTCATTTTTTCTGTTTTTTTGCCATAGTATACTATGTCGTTTTTTCACGTTTTTTGCTATACTATACTATGTCGTTTTTTTCACTTTTGGAGCTTTATTATACCATGACGTCTTCATACCTTGCGATAATATGAGGTTTTCTGATGGTTTTATGCTTTATTATACTTTGTTATTTTTAAAAAAATTTTGCCATACTATACTATGTTGTTTTTTCACATTTTTTGCTATACTATACTATGCCATTTTTTTCACTTTTAAAGCTTTATTATACCATGACGTCTCCATACCTTGCTATAATATGAGGTTTTCTGATGATTTTATGCTTTATTATATTTTGTCATTTTTTAAAAATTTTTTGCCATACTATACTATGTTGTTTTGTTCACGTTTTTTGCCATACTATACTATGTCGTTTTTCACGTTTTTTGCCATATTATACTATGTTGTGTTTTTTGCTTTTAAGGCCTTATTATATCATGACCTCTTAATACCTTGCCATACTATGAGGTTTTCTGATGGTTTTATGCTTTATTATATTTTGTCATTTTTTAAAAATTTTTGCCATACTATACTATGTCGTTTTTTTCTCACATTTTTTGCTTTACTATACTATGTCGTTTCTTTCACTTTTAGAGCTTCATTATAACATGACGTCTTCGTACCTTGCGATAATGAGGTTTTCTGATGATTTTATGCTTTATTATATTTTGTCATTTTTTCAGTTTTTTTGCCATACTATACTATGTCGTTTTTCACGTTTTTCGCCATACTATACTATGTTGTGTTTTTTGCTTTTAAGGCCTTATTATACCATGACGTCTTAATACCTTGCGATAATATGAGGTTTTCTGATGGTTTTATGTTTTATTATATTTTGTCATTTTTTAAAAATTTTTGCCCTACTATACTATGTCGTTTTTTCACGTTTTTTGCTATACTATACTATGTCGTTTTTTTCACTTTTAGAGCTTTATCATACCATAAGTGTTCTTAACTTGCGATAATATGAGGTTTTCTGATGGTTTTATGCTTTATTATATTTTGTCATTCTTAAAAATTTTTTGCCATACTATACTATGTCGTTTTTTCACATTTTTTGCCATATTATACTATGTCGTTTTTTTTGCTTTAAAGGCCATGACGTCTTCATACCTTGCTATAATGTGACATTTTCTGATGGTTTTATGCTTTATTATACTTTGTCATTTTTAAAATTTTTTTGCCATACTATACTATGTCGTTTTTTTCTCACATTTTTTGCTTTACTATACTATGTCGTTTCTTTCACTTTTAGAGCTTCATTATAACATGACGTCTTCGTACCTTGCAATAATGAGGTTTTCTGATGATTTTATGCTTTATTATATTTTGTCATTTTTTCAGTTTTTTTGCCATACTATACTATGTCGTTTTTCACGTTTTTCGCCATACTATACTATGTTGTGTTTTTTGCTTTTAAGGCCTTATTATACCATGACGTCTTAATACCTTGCGATAATATGAGGTTTTCTGATGGTTTTATGTTTTATTATATTTTGTCATTTTTTAAAAATTTTTGCCCTACTATACTATGTCGTTTTTTCACGTTTTTTGCTATACTATACTATGTCGTTTTTTTCACTTTTAGAGCTTTATCATACCATAAGTGTTCTTAACTTGCGATAATATGAGGTTTTCTGATGGTTTTATGCTTTATTATATTTTGTCATTCTTAAAAATTTTTTGCCATACTATACTATGTCGTTTTTTCACATTTTTTGCCCATATTATTACTATGTCGTTTTTTTTGCTTTTAAAGGCCGCATACGTCTTTCCACTACCTCTGCATCAATGTGACATTTTCTGATGCGTTTCTACTGCTTATTTTATATATTTTGTCATCTTTTTAACAAATATTTTATGCGCATTATATACTATGCGTTTTTTCTCAACATTTTTTGCTTTACTATACTATGTCGTTCTTTCACTTAGAAGCTTCATTATAACATGAGTCGTTCTGTACCTTGCAATAATGAGGTTTTTCTGATTATTTTATGCTTAATTATATTTTTAGTCATCTTTTTCAGTTTTTTGCCATACCTATACCTGATGTCGTTTTTCAACGGCTTTATTTCGCACCATACTATACTATGTGTGTTTTTTGCTTTACGTGCCCTTATTATTACCATGACGTCTTAATACCTTGCTGAGTCAATATGCAGGTTTTCTCGGATGGTTTATGTCTTATTATATAATTTTGTCATTTTTAAAAATTTTTGCCCTACTATACTATGTCGTTTTTCACGTTTTTCGCCATACTATACTATGTCGTTTTCTTTCACTTTTAGAGCTTCATTATAACATGACGTCTTCGTACCTTGCAATAATGAGGTTTTCTGATGGTTTTATGCTTTATTATACTTTGTCATTTTTAAAAAATTTTTGCCCTACTATACTATGTCGTTTTCTTTCACTTTTAGAGCTTCATTATAACATGACGTCTTCGTACCTTGCAATAATGAGGTTTTCTGATGGTTTTATGCTTTATTATACTTTGTCATTTTTAAAAAATTTTTGCCATACTATACTATGTCATTTTCATCACATTTTATACCTGACTATACAATGATGTTTTGATTACTTTTTATGCCATACTATGCTATTACTTTTTTTTATCAGTTTTTTATGCATTACTATATTATGTCGTATTTATGACTTTTTATGCCTTACTATACTATGACCTTTTATGCCTTACTATATTATGACGTTTTTATACCTTATTATACTGTCATTTTTATGACTTTTTATACCTTACTATACCATGACGTTTTTATGCCTTACTATACTGTGACGTTTTTATGACTTTTTATGCCTTACTATACTGTGACGTTTTTATACCTTACTATACTGTGACGTTTTCATGACTTTTTATGCCTTACTATACTGTGACGTTTTTATGACTTTTTATGCCTTACTACACTGTGTCGTTTTCATACCTTACTATGCTATGACGTTTTTATTACCTTTTATGCCTTACTATACTATGACATTTTTATCACTTTTAATGCCATACTATACTATGACGTTTTGATCAGTTTTTATGCCTTACTATACTATGTTGTTTTTATGATGTTTTATGCCTTACTATACTGTGTCGTTTTCATACCTTACTATGCTATGATGTTTTCATGACCTTTTATGCCTCACTATACTATGACATTTTTATCACTTTTCATACCTGACTATACTATGTTTTGATTACTTTTCATTCTTAACTATACTATGACTCTTTTATGACTTTTTATGCCTTACTATACTATGACGTATTGATCAGTTTTTATGCCTTACTATACTATGTTGTTTTTATACCTTACTATACTATGTCGTTTTTATGACTTTTTCTGCCTTACTATACTATGACTTTTTATGCCATACTATACTGTGACGTTTTTTTGACTTTTTTATGCCTTACTATACTATGACGTTTTTATCAGTTTTATGCCTTACTATACTATGATGTTTTTATGCCTTACTATATTGTGATGTTTTTATGACTCTTTATGCCTTACTATACCATGACGTTTTTATCAGTTTTATGCCTTACTATACTGTGTCATTTTTATATCTTACTATATTATGACGTTTTTATGATCTTTTATGCCTTACTATGCTATTACGTTTTTATGCCTTAGTATACTATGCATAATGTTGACATATATGTCACCTATAAGAGGATATAATCAGTTATATTAGTATAAAATCAATCCACTTTTTTAAAACAACATCCTTATTGAAATTATGTTTGTATATGATTTTCTTAATAATTTTTAATTAATTTTAAACATACATGTCTATTCTTTATATTCACATAAATAATATGAACATACAGTATACTAACAGGCTATGGGATGGATGTATATTAATGTAACATATAATATAAACAGACATACTAAAAATACATGTTTCCATTGGCTAGACATATATGTCAATACACGATATCAGGTTTCATATCTAAATTTTACATACATAAGCTATGATTTTACCTCATATGTACACATATTTCACATATGGAAATTCAACACATGTACATATATTACATTTACATATGGGCATTCCTGAATGTAAATTCAGATCTTATACCATAATAAACCGTTTGGTTGAGAGCATTAAAAAGCCAAACTCTTTGTTTTGGAGGGGTGGCAGGGTTGCTGTGTCCCTTCCAATGTTGAGACCAAACCTACGCCCTTGCAATGACATCTGTCACCATGTCGGAAAGGGTGCCCTTCCTTGTTTGTGCAGGTTTCTTCTTGCTTAGAAGGTCTCCTCTCTCACTCTCAGAGGTGGTGGTAGATGGGGTGGGGGGTGGGGTGCCATGGGGGTAATCTGGCCACACGTCTCCCCACTGGAGTGAGGGAATCTATGAAATAGTGCACTTTATCTATGTACAGCACTAATGCAATTACTAAAATCAGTCACACCAGGGATAGCTACACAATTAATTCATAATACTATGTATGTATATATATATATATATATATATATATATAGAGAGAGAGAGAGAGAGAGAGAGAGAGAGAGAGAGATGACAATTGTGCAATTTAGAATGCGTGTCTTGTTTGAAGTGTGCAAGTGTGTAATAATTAGGTTCCCTTGTGTCCCTTGTTGTTTTGTATATACATTGTCGCCCATAAAGTTGGAATAATTTTGTTTTCAGACACAATCCTCTGTTTATTCCTATTTAAATGCATCAGTAATCACTTTTGACCAGGTGCAATGATTACATTATGTGTCCCAATTACCCAGGTGTAATGAAATAAATCACACTGTCACAATCATTTCATGGAAAGAGGTAAAAAATATTTTATTCCAACTTTCTGAGCAACAGTGTATAAGAGACAGGGACTCTTTCTATTCTTTTTACTTTATTTTGGTATTTATGATTGTGTATAATTGGTATCATTTATTTAGTTTTTAAAAGTTATGATACCCTGTTTAATAAAAAAGTTAGTTTGTGCAGAATAGTGTGTCTGTATTGTAGCTGGACGAGGGGGGACTGAAGGGGGTATTTGCCCAGGGAACCATACAAGCTAGAACCGCCACGGGAAGAAAACTGTTTTTCTGCTTAATCACTTTTTAACTTCTTCATACTTTCATTCTTTCTGCTTCACTTGGATTTCGTGGTGTCTTTTATGATGAGAGGAAAGATAACTCTGAAAATAATTTAAATAAAGAATATTTGTCTAGTTAATTAAAAATAAGTAAAACCTTTCACAATTTGCAGGTCTTCTTGGCTTTAAAGCTCTGTCCTTTAGTAAATTGGACTGAAGAGCCTTCTACTGTATAGAATATTATGGTTGTATGAGGATTTGTGAAACCATCTGCACAGGGGCCACTTTACGTCTGTTTAATTATTAACATGAGTGGTGATAAAAAAAAAAATCATAAATCAATGATGAAACAATAACAATTCAGAGCTGAAGTGAAAAATATCAATAGCATTTAATCACCAAAGATATAAACATTTAAATATCTATTTTGTAATGTGACTGACAAAATCTTTACAAAGTTAACCTTCATCTTCTGCAGACTGCTTCACATCGTCTGTACAAAAATGAGGTGGCGTTGGAGACTGGCACAAAGAGAGGAAACTGTCCCGAGTAAACGACAACGTCAGCAAAATGAAAAGCAAAGTTACAGCAAAAACATTAACATTCTTATCTTTTGATACTCAGCAAATAAAATGACATAGACATACAGTAAATATATATATTTTTGTTTGTTTTGCAGATTTTCTTGTAAACTGCTTATTGTGCCCACACAAGCTTCAATCACATTCAGTTCCTTTCTGCTCAATACAAATATTCTTCACAATACCCGAATAAATCAATCATAACTAAAATAATACATATATAAATTAAATAAGCAACATTTAAATCTATTTCATAAACAAAGTTCATTAATCCCCACACATGCCACTGCCTTGTTTGGTTGTTGTACAGCCTTTAAATGCATAAATCATTATCAGCGTTTTTATGTCACTTGGAGACATTTTTAGTAAATGACAAAAGTTTGATCAGGCAGTATGTTGCTCATAACTCTTAACATCTCTGTGCTTTTTACTTGCGGCAAAACACCTAAGTTGCAAACACTGACAGTTATTGTAGGCTTCACTGAAGTCAAACTTTCAGCTTCATTTGTTTACACACAGCAAAGAGCTCTGAGGCCTCCACATCACCCAAAATATCCACAGAGGGCGCCATCGCGTCTCCCCAGAGTGATGGAGAGCTGGATGCGGACAGGAATGTAAAATATCCATCAGGCTATGTACACAAATCTGTAAATCGTCCAAAATATCATGCAAATAAATACTGGTAATTTAAAACAAAACTACAACACTGACCTCAACAGTAGTAATATATTGTAGGCTATAAAGAGTTCCACAAAATGTCTTTCCGTCAATGTACAACAGTGTTGTTTGAATAATGCAATATGACCCGACTGCAGGTCTCAGAGTAAAAGCTTTTTTTTGTTGTTGTTAGTTTTTTTGTTGCAGTGTTTTTTTGTTTTTTTTTTAACTGAGGTCTCCAAACAGTGTTGAGCTTTAATCTGTTTCTCCAGGTCCCCACCATGCTGGGGTACAGTAGAGAAGCACAACAGTAGGTATACTGTACATAAACATTCACTCGTTTCCTAATGGAAAAGTACATGTTTCCAACAGGCTTCAAATACAGAATATACAGTGTGCAGATGGGACGAAGTAGAAACCTATGAAAATGGACAGTGTCTGTGCTTTGATTCAAGGCTGAACCACAGTGTAGAGAGAAACGACACGTAGCAGAAGGGCAGCAGGGTTTGTTCTCATCGCATCGACAAACATCTGTCCATGAGAAGGCAGGAGGGGAGGCCAGCTGCTCAACACACTTCTGTTGTGCTCTTTAAAAATCTAAGTTCATGAAGAGCATCTTTTTTTTTTTTTAATATATATGATCACTGACCAAGGAGTCCATTTAGAGTTGAACCATAGCAACCCTTGAAATTCAAGTGTGTCTGTCACATGGCCTGCAGGATGAACTTCCACAGCTAAGAACCAAATGTTCCTGCCATCCAAAACAAGTGCAACAAGGCACTGCAGGGTGGAGCACCCTGGCAGACGGGGGAAAAAAAAAATAGCATTTTACAAATATTTTGTCAGAAAAGCTTTTTAAAAATATCTCCCACTAACTCTGTAACCAGAGTGAGGGGCTGATAAGTCACTGTGGGAAAATGTTTTCAGGGTTTTATCATGCATAACTCTTTATGGATACACTGTGAGGTCACAAAGTCTCTACCACTGTCAGTCTTTGTTGCTTTAAAGTGGTTTAAAGTCCTCCTCCACTCAAAAATAGATTTTCTTACTGTTACCTAGATGTTTGACCTCCACTGTGAAGAATGATGTATGTGCAGAGTTTGACACTAGAAGGCAGTTTTCACATTTCACAAACATCTTTTGAAGAGGGAAAATTTCATTCTTTGTAAATCGGACTTTAACACATGTATACACAAGCATGATTTGTGACATCATAATTAGTTTGGGCCAATAATCAATAATCAACTCACTCCAGTGTCATGTGGAAACTTGGATCCTCCAGTGCACATATATTGAGAACAGACTTAATAGTAAAGTAGGAGACGACTTGTGTCCAGCAGTTAAACTTTTGAACCAAAAAAGATTTGCATTTTCTAAGAATCAGGATTTTTTGATGAGGAAGAACAATTTGTTTCTTTATGTCTTACGTGTTTTTAAACATCTTTAAAAAGATTGTTTGTCAAATTAAACTATAAATGGAGTTTGGTAAAATAAATAAATAAATAAAGATTTTAAAAAAAAACAAAAAAAAAACTTGTAGCTCATGTAGTAATGAGCCCATACATTCAGCACTGGGCTGTGACTAAACTGTGACTAAACTGATAAGTCTTACAGCTCCATCATTTTGTAAAAAGTTGAATCAGACATTGCTGTGAAGACGAGGTATGCATGATAAAATGAAAATATTCTGCCACAGAGAATCATCACTTTCAATGAGACATCAGGGGAATCTCAACTCAGGGTCAAAAAGCATCACATACTAATAATATATTGATAACACCGAAAGCTGTTCAGAAGCTACATTCCCCATACAGAAGCATACATAAGTGCATAAATTCAGATTTGACAAATAGTGATGATACAAGATACAAAAACAGGGACAAAGAGCTTCCCATCAATCAAACAAACACATTTAAAAACATGTCGGCCACACACAGACGTCTGCACATTGTGTGCTATAAGACTACACAGATAACACTGCATTTGAATTACTCTTCATTTGATCACAAACCAAATATCACTGCTAGAATAAAGTATCCAATTATAATAGAATTATTGCATTAAACACTGCGCAGTGTCACCTGTTCTTAAATATTATAGTCAATTGAGGATGCACTTCTACTCAAAATCAATGAATGTTTGATGATTTTGGTCTTCTGTTTGATTTTTACATCTTTTAACAACCTCTTACTGGAACTGACTGGAAGCACTTCAAGATCATACCCCGCATCTGTGGAAGCATTTCAACAACACAAACCCTGACTTAAACAATCTTTATATCACAATTAAACTACACGGATGTTTTATCACTGATGTGTGTCATGAAAAGTCACAAAATCTTGCTGAAGGTCTGACACTGGTATAAGTCATCATACTGGCTTTTCTGATCTGTTGTCTCATGTGCTCTGGGAAAATAATTTTAGGAGAAAAAAAAAAAAACTCTTCTCAACCATCACCTAACTTCTGTCAGAAATTCTGTCTGATGGATTTAAAGATTTAAGAGACAGAGAGTACTTGAAATGGCAGCAAGAAATCATTCTGGGTCACATATGATACAATTTATAATACTGAAATTGTCTTGGCAAAGGTCAGAGGTGGACTGAAAGACACTGAAGTGAATGTGAGGTTCAGGCCCGGATCTACTATTGACTAGAAACAGCTCTAAGTGCATTACTCCTTTATGTACAGCAACAGTTACCAGGACCCAACATGCAAAAGAAAATAGGAGTAGATAATTCATTTTAAGCCAACAAAAGCTAAAGTTGCCATAAGCAGTGTCTGAGCGAACTACAGGTGGGAGTTTGAACCCTAAAGCTCAACCAGCAGCCAATTCTGTCTATTTATTGTCTATTTATTTACATGCTCATGCTGCAGCAGTTATCTCAATGTGTGGCGTGCACATGTAAAATTGTCATTTGTGGAAATGCCGAGGACTGCTTTACTCAGGAGTTGTACTGTATGAAAACTTTAAATCCATACCAACAAAAATTTAAATAAATTACAGCAGATTCAGAGTTGTTTAACAATACTATGCAATCAAAGATCTAAAAACTCTGAATAATGTCTCATGAAGGCAGTTGAATCACTCAACTGTGAAATCCTCTGAATAAAAACCAGGCGTGTGCAGCTTTGTATTTAGATGTAGACCATGCTACTGTCTTTGGGTGTAGTGTTGTGGTTGCTTGTACTTTACTGAAGTATTTCCACTTTATGCTATTTAAAGGTACCATGTGGAGTTTCCGACCACTCGTAGAGCCATGCTTTTCTAAGTGGGCCCTAGTTTTGAACTGCGCATGTAAACAGAAGCTTTGTTTACAACAGAACTGCACAGAGCACTTTTAATTATTCAACTTCACTATATTGTAAAGAAAAATATTGCACTTTTTACTCCACTACATTATTGACAGAAGTTCTTACTTCTCATTTTACGATTTTACACAGAAAATTTTATTAAATAGATTGTTACAGACATAATACTCAGCAGTGTATAAAGTAGTGAAAATTAGCTCCATCTTGACGAGTTACAACATCAAAGGGACTATTTTATTTATTTTTAAAATTTTGACTTTTACGTATTACAAAGTATTTCTACAGTATGATATGATAACCTCCCTTCAGTACATCTGTTCCAGCAGGTTGCTTATTTATTGGCCTATTAAAAGTATATTTCGGCTGCCTCCCTGACTTTTTGTGTGATTCATTATGTGGCTGAGCCCATGTGCAAAAAATTTCAAACATGCTTGTCCTAGTATAAGTAGCATGCACACTCAACACATTCTTTACCTATATTTTGCATTTAAGCCCTCAAACACCAACAAATGCATATGCAATAAGGCAAAAAAATAACAAAGAGCTGATCCAGGTACTTTTTTACCACTAGCACAATGCATCGTGTGCTTTTTGTAGATTAAAAAAAAAAAAGAAAAAAGGATTTTGCAGTTGCTGTTTGATCTGACCTTCAGTAGATCCGAGCCTTAACCCAAAGAGATGAAAGATGTTTGCACGTGTCAGAGATGAAAGAGAGGCAGAATAAGCTGAATAAAGAGAAGGACTCCTATGGAGGACTCCAGAGAATGACCCCGTCCACACTCTGACGTGTTTTCCTGCAAAGAGAGTCAACAATAAATCCTCTTTTCCAGAGCAAATGGAGCAGTAGTACTTGTGGTTGTTTGCACTTCATATATGGAATCTGTGCCTCAGCCTTCAGCATGCTATGGAACATTTCGAGGACAGAAAAGTTTATTTTTCAAGCATATAAATTACAGTAGTGATTATTATCACACAAAGAATAATCTAGCACAGAGACAATAGTAAGGATTAAGACACAGAGCAGCCAAACTAAAGTAGATAAATACAGTTTTGGTTACTCTCCAAGTTTCAGGAAACTTTATGAAATTCTGTTTGTAAGTTAGTCTGTGCTTTATTAGCTTGCAGACTAGCTATCTTGGTTGACTGCTGACTTCTGCCACATAAGCGTTAGCTAACTAAGCTAAGCTCATTAATGTAGTTCCTTTAAAAAAAACTTACTACTACATGTTCATCACTATAAAAAAATGAGATGTAACACATTCATAGATTTATCTATATTTAGAGATAATGTTTGTTTTTTTTTCCAGGAACTACATAAATGATTTTCAGGTTTTCCAAATGTGTAGCTACAAACCATGATAGCTAAGTAGAGAGTCACTAACAAATGGAGTTTCATAAAAGTTTGGGAGAACAAAGATCTCTGAGTGAAAACTGAGTGGCAGAGGTTATCAGGACAATAAAAAACAAACAGCAAACACACTGAAATTTTCGGTGAGTAAAATGAAGTTATTCTTCATGTGATAAAAATTTCTCTACAAAATATCATTTATATGCTTGGAAAATATATATTTCTATGGACAGATGTTTTCTATTGTTTTGTCCAAAGCATTATATCAAAAAGGTAGGAGGTAGGCTAAATAATAGAAACACATCTCTGTATGATGCAACAGTTCAACAGCACCACAGTCTACATCTTGCTCCAAAATTATCATGGAGATGAATCAAAACATCTCTAAAACAGTCTCAATAAAAACTGAACATTATAACCTTGATGTAGAAGGATTTATTGCAGGATTGTTGTATTCGTTTTAGCGAGGTGTTCCTAATAACTTGTCAATCGAGTGAACATACTTACTAAGGCACTGTAGTCAAAGCAGGAAGTCGGGCCTTTACGATATCGTGCGTTGCTCAGTACTTCACATGGATTCTCCTCCTGAACTGTTGGTTTTTACTTAAGGGAGGTAACAGTAACAGTGGACTCAACCGGCCGCACAAGATGGATGAACTTTCCACCCTCAGCACAGATTAAAGCACCACAGAGGGTGTGAGCACAGAAAGGATACACTCCGTCCTCACCTGGGTCAATCTCTCGATCTCACAGGAGCTGCAGGGAAGCGTCTCAGCAACAACAAAGAGCAGGTTGGTGTTTTCTATCCGCTTCGCGTGGAACAGCCTACAGGAGACAGTGATGGATATTTAGCTGATTCCATATGTACAGTGCAGGTCTGAGAGCACAAACACTGCAAACATATTCTGCTGACGCTCCAGAAAACACACCGTGAGCAGTTTCCACAGTCCTGCAGCACGTTGTAGGAGTTGGTGGTGTTTGTGAAGTAGAACTGGCTCTGGATGGTCACACAGCTGCTTTCTTTTGTCTCAAAACCTTCAACTAGGACATTGTCTAAAAGGAAAACACACACATAAACTCAGTATTTTATGTGGCATTTGTGAAACATTCCTAAAACTCATCATTTTAGTTTTAGCAGTTGTTGTTGTATTTTGGTTTACATTCATTTTCACACAGATTTTATGTACATATTCATCCTAAAGTTGTTGTTTCCTGGTACAAGCACACTCTGTTGTTGAGTCCTAATTTACTGGGGACATTAAAAATAAGGAAATAAGGAAAAATAAGGCCAAAATGCAAATAAACTGCTGTACATACTTTGAACACTGATTTTTGATTGATCACACAATTTTTTGTGGATTTTGCTTTTTAAAATAAATCTATTTATTATCCTTTTATAATCAAACATTTCCACACACACACACACAGATTGAGTTGATGCTTAACCTTGGTAGAGCAAGCTGTTGTAGGCCAGTCCATACAGTAGCTGCTGGACCACAGACCTGAAATAGTTGTCACATTGCACCTTGTCAAAGAAAAGTATGTTCTGGAAACATCAATAAATTAGAGTATAACACATGTGATGTGCTACAGTGACACTGAGCTGAAAATAGCTGAGCATGGACCAGTAGCTGCCAAGCATGAAAAAAAAATTCCTTCCTGGTTTCATGTGCAGAAGTCTGGACACAGTTAAGATTGTTGGCAGCTCACATGCTCCTGGTGCCATTTGATTTGCGGTAAACAAAGTCTCACCATGCCACTGTGGACGTCCACCAGGCCAAGCTGAGGATGTCAGCAATGGACGGCTGCAGACACAGAGTACAGTAAGAGATCAAAGCAGATGTTAAACCGTCCCATAGTCTAAAATCTGCAGTTCGTCTCTTACCACAAAGATGCCTCTCGGTGCTGCACCGGTGTGGCTGCTGCTGACTGGTTCACATGCAGACTGGTAGTGAAAAGACTGACGGCGGGAGAAAATAGAGTTGTTGTAGAGCGCGTGCATCAGATAAGGGTCCACATCACCAAAGAAAAGACCGATCTGTGATGGAATGAAAGAAAGGAAAGACAGGTATATTTGGGGAAACAGCATCACATGGTGGTTTAACATAAAGTTTATTGCTGGTTTCCATTTGTTTCATTCTCCTCCTGGGAGTTCAGCTGAGCTGAATATTTTATTGATCCAGTGGAGAGACAAGATACAAACATGCAACACTTATGTCTATCATCAAAACAAAAATCTGTCTGGGTTTATCAAAACCCCAAAAACCAATTCACTAAAAATCTGAAGGAAAAAAAAACATCCAAGGACATACCTTTTTCCAGTGATCTCTCTGATTGGACATAACCAGGAACCCACCATCATCAATGAGATAGCAGAGGAGGTCCTACAGACAACAGAACAACACAGTTTACATTGCAGCATCTTTACCTGTTTAGTATATCATTGAACAGCAGCAGAAAATCTCAGGATAAAGGTTGGCATGACATTACTAGAGAGAAAACAGCAGATTGTGAAACTGAAAATTCAATATCTTAACATATGCTGCAGGATATTTATTAACAGCAAATGGATATTTAATATTGCAAAAAACAACTTTCTTATTTGTAATTTCTTCTTAAATTAACAATTCAAGAATTTTTATAAAAAGTGATTATTTCTGTGTATTTTGCCCAAAGTTTTCTATTTATTTAACGTCACAACAGAATAAGGCAAATCACTGATCTAATATCAAGGTTCCAGGACTGAAGAGGATTTTTGAGATAAATTGGTATGTGTGAAAAGCTGTTGAAATAATCTCACCTCATAGGCAGATTTTTTTTTTCTTGCTTTTTTATGCCTTTTTAAAGAAAATACAATTTTAGGCCTAAATATTTGACCAAAACACTTGTTAAGGTGTTGTTTCCACAGTATCGTCCACAGTCTCACAACCTGAAACATCCTCACCCTCTTAATCGTCCATACATACAGGCAGCACTGTGGATTGTATTATTTACACTGGAGATGTGAGCATTTACAAGGGCTCCTTTTGTCTGTGAGTTGACTGCCTGAATAGGACCCTTAGTAAAAACAGCTAAACTCTAAATTTAAACTAATTTGCCACAGTCCAGTGGTTGTGTTAATATGAGAGTAAAATAAATGAGACAAAAAGGTTCTTACATCAGTGTTCACTTCACAGTCCATTTCGCAACTTCTGGATGGTCCGCACTGTTTAACAAAATGTGTAATGAGACAATGTCACTTTTGTTGAAGTAAATTCAGTTTTCTTTGGGTGATTAATGATTATAAGTAAAACAGTGACATTGTGGTGAACCTTGTGCGAGCCCTGACGACTGTCTGACACGTTGCTGGCCAGGATCTTAAACTTGTCGACCCATGCTTCCATGTCCAGCTTCACTCCAACCACTGAATGATGAGATGCACAGCAGCAGACCAAAAACAGTAACAAGGAGGCAGCGCTTTAATCAGAGGAAGCCAAAGCAGAAGTAGCTGAAATATACTTTTGATAATGCAGGGAACCCCACATTGCACAATATACCACAGCAAGTTGTGATTTTCCATGTGAAAGTGTTTATCTTACCTGCGGGTTTGAGCAGTTTGCCTCCTAAATTAACCTCTACAGCAGAACTGACCAGAATTCCAAGAGTGCCGTTTTCTGCACCTACAGGGTCGTCCAAGGCTGTTCATGAACAAAACATGCAATTAAAAAGCTGATGACAGCTTACAGTCGTATGTCACAAGCGAATAAATGCTGGATTTATTATTTTGAGTTCAGGTTTAACTTAAATTAACCATCATTTTGCAGTTACTCACAGGATCTGGGTGGAGCTCTGAACATGTAACCTCTGTTGTCGAGGCTCCGTCTATAGTAATTTGAATTAAAGGGTTCAGGATCTTCCTCCCATAACTCAGCAGCTCTGTTGTACAAACACAACACAAATCATTAAATGTTATATGGAAAAAAAATAGATAAACTATTTGTGAGATTATAAGTATATCAATCTTACTCACATGTTGGGGAAAACTCGCGTTATTCCACCATCTGTGGATGCAAACACAGCCAGGAAGCCGTACCTGTAAGAATCAGTTTTGACTTAGAAAATTCAGTGTTTTGCATGATGTGTCTCTTTCTAAGAGGCACATTTTTTTTGCCACAGTAGATGGTGTGTAAATACACTGTACAGAGCAACAACAAGCTCACTCACGAATTCAGGTCCTTGTTCTTCCATACACGAGAGGCCAGCTGCCCAATAATCCTAGAATCCAAAATCAGGTTGTGGATGAGGCTTTGGTCACCTGAGACAAAAAGACAAGCAGATAATCTCATTGGTGTATCTGCGGCGCGGCAGATAAACTACTACTGAAAGCGTTTAGAGCACATGTAACTCACACTCATCAGACTCTGGAGAAATATCCAGAATGAGCGAAAGGAAGTTCTGCAAAAACTGGGTGTTGTTGTCAGAAAGGTGCAGACGCTTGCAGTACTCCCTGCAGAGGGAGAACATAAATAAATAATGATGTTTTCTTTACTAACAGACAGAAGAAAGAGTGAAACGAAGAGAGGGAAGGGAGAGATCAGAGTCACCGTGGAGCCAGAAACACATGTCCTGATGATTCAAAGGAGCTGGGCAGCAGCGACTGCATATCTGTAACACAGACAGGTGATGTTATTTCTTTCATCTCATCTATTGTACATCTTACCTTTCTATATAAAAACAGATATGTGAGAGCGCTGCCTCGCTGGTACTCACACTGGAGCTGCAGCATCACATCACTCAGGTCTGCCTGGATGTAGTAATCATTGTAAGGGGGTAGTACCAAGCCAAGACTGCAGGGGGCAGCATCCCAACAGGAAGGCACATGAATGAGGAGAGACAGGGAGAGGAAGGGTCTTATGAGTGAATCCATCCCTGTGTGCAGCACTCACCAGGGCACAGCTGATCGGGAATTATTTATAATGCATAACATCGCGACCACTCACCTGTAATCTGTGCCGTTGATAGGAGTCCAGGTGTAACCCCTGTACACCTCATCAATGTAATTCTATAGTAAAAGAGTTATTTCAATACTCAGTCAAAGTAAACAGGCTACAGGTTACCCACTTTTACTTTAACATGTGTGCAATGTCGTTTTGTGGAGGTGTGACTGTGATTTTTTTGCAACCTGGGTTTTAATATTGCAGTTTTTCCCATCTTATATAAGCAATGATACATTTCACTGTCTGCTGAGCCCACAGAACACAATCCTCATAGATTCAATTAACATAATCTGTGATGATATCTTTTAATATAGGCGCTAGCACTGATGACATTGATGCAGTGTTTTCTTTACACCAATAACATTTATAAGCACAACAAATGGAAGACAAATGGGTTTATATTTTCAACTTCGAACGGTAGAAAAAAGTGATAGTTACAATATGCTTTTACACCAACATGGACTACAAGAGCTAGTGAATGGATCACGTGGTGACATTGTCACACAGTTACCTTTACCACTTGTTTGGAAATGAATGCATAGTGAGAGTTAAAAATGATTTCTCCAAATGTATCATAACTTACTCAACATAGAGTTGTGTGCAGTGCTCAGTAGAGTAGGACAAAGGTGACTTAGAAAGCAGCTCTGCAGTGATTAATATTTCAGCTTTACACTTTTGGAATTTTACATTTTGTTAAACAGCATTGTAAATCTATATAAGTATGTGGTGTCACCAGGTCTACTTAATGGTAACCAGCTGTATTGTAACTGAGACATCTAGGCCAATACTGCAACAATAAGAGGTTACCCCAGATTAGACCTGATAAATAAATGCTGTTTGATATGTCACTGAACTCTATATGAGAGCTACAGTCAGACTAAAGAGTTGAAATATGAAAAGCTTTTCAAAAGAAAAATTACGTGCCTCGTCAATCGACTTGATCAGTGTTTTGACCTGCATGTCCCCTGGTCTTCCATCAATCATTTGGCGGCGGATCTAGAGCATGAAAACACGGTGTTATAAGTTATAAGTTACCTGCACAGGACCCTGCAGACTTGTATGCAGATTGTCCCGAGGCAGATAATGTTGCTCACCGGCCCAGGAATAACTTTGAACATGAGCTTAACAAACAGCATGGAACAGAAAACGCCTGAAAATTTTTCGGTTCCACTTGGCACTAAGTGCTCACCTCCTCTTTGTTGGTGTCCTCCACCTCTGCGTCTAGGAAGTCCAGCGTCACGGGTTCAGGGAGGTTCACAAGCTGTGAGGAGTCGAGTGCGAAAAAGACATTTACATTAGAGTGACATCACATGTAAAACAGGTAAAATAGCATGCTGATCATCAATGAACTGTAGTCCATCTGTGCTCAGTTTAAATGGACCTCTAATGGCTATTCCCACTGGTTCTCAAAACAACTATCCACAGTGTAAATTTAATGCTTTTTGCCAGGTTAAATATAGATCACCTTTGGTTGGAGGTTAGGATGTAGGAGAAGATATCCATTTGGATCGATGGCAAATATGTATCCGTTGGCTCCAAGCTGTTTAGGATGCACAAAAAAAAAGAGAAACAATGTGTGATACTTTGTTTGTATTGTCCATTAAAAATAAAAATGAAGAAATGTGTGACTGATAGTGGTGCTAATGGGATGTACATACATTGTAGCGTGGCGTCAGTCGCTTTATCTCATCAAGATGCACATCAACTCCCATGACACCTAATATCAGCTGATTCTGGTAAGACAACAGCAGCAATACATTTAAATAGTAATAGAAATAGTTCAAGATTTAGGAAATACTTTGATACCACTCTTAGAGCTCTATGGTAAGTATGAAGCAAAGTTGGTTATTTCGGCTTAGCTTATCTTATCTTAGTTTAGTTTGGCTGACAGTCCAGCAAATAACCCGTGTCATTTTTTCCTCTTCTTTCGTCTTTGCTAGGTTAAGCTAACTGGTAGTTTAAAATTTACTGTACAATAATGAGTAGTATCAGTCTTTTTACCTAACTGTTAGAAAATATTGAAATATTCCTCTAAAAGGTAGCCATTAAGTATTCTGTCATATTACACAACAGAGCTAAATCCTGCCTTTGAAATGTTGCATTAGCAAACAGAGAAAGTGACCGTAACCTGCAATATGTAAACATAAAAACACTCAACCTGACATGTTACTACCAGTTACCTGTGAGTTTCCATCCATGGTGAGATTAAATACAGGCAAAGTCCCAGTTACTACCATGCCAAGACCCTGCAGATTCAAATGACAAACCCCAAATAATATAAATCATGAGCTTTTCAGTGTGTATAATGCGTTTACTATGTTTGATAAAAATCCACCCAATGGAGTCTCACCAATGCATCCTGATACACATTGGTCCACTGAACCTGTTTGGCATCGCTGCCTGCCAGAACCATGGGGCGCCCCAGCACATCGAGGTACTCCTGACAAAACAAAAGAGATACGTGACCGGCCTGAACTTTAAAAACAAACCAACATCTGCAAGGTGTGAGAATGGGGCGTGCAAATAAATGGAAGTAGAGGTAGATGTCTACAAAGTGAGTGAGCGCCACAAGGAGAACTACAAACAGTGAACGGGGATCAGCTGTGTCAGAGGCACTAGACAAACCCACCTGGGTGTTAATCCTTATAGCACAGATGGAACGGATCTCAAAATAGTAACCTGGCAAGCAACGGAGAAAAAAGACAAACAGAGAGAGAAAAAGAGCAAGTGTGAGCGATGCTATTAGAAAAAAACAGAGTGGTGCTCATAAATATTCCAGATTTTACTAGATGCTACTAGACCCAGTGACTCAGCCACTTAAATCCCACAGACAGGAAGCTTAAAGAGGAATACCACTCACTTTTAAAACTGAGGTATCTGTGTTTGTACAGTTCAGTCAAGACCATTAGATCAGATGATCTCAAATCAGGATTTTTAAATGTAAGATCTGGAAGTAAGTGCACAGCCACTCAGATTACAATTTTGGTATTTTTGGCGTCAAAATAGTGACATCACTTTGCTCTTATTCTTACAATAAAGAAGAAGTGCCAAATGTTCCCAAATATAAAGAATTGCTCTCAGCTCCCAAGTAATTTAATAATAAGGTCTCCTGTTAGAAATGACAAATTAAGCAGATTATTAATAGATAAACGTGCCATTCATTTTTTAAGGAAATGTTTTATTTTTAGGTTGACCCCTTTGTTCTTTGTAAAAACAGCAACAATTAATTATTAATTATATATATATTATATATATATATATACACCAAATAGCATATCTGATATTGTCATCATAACTATAGGAGGAAATACCTACTATACAATATAATACAATACAATACAATACATACTGTAAATGTTCTTCTTGATGTTAATCATTACAAGGTTTGCATGAAACTGAGATGACTGATGTGATGCAGCCATCACACATCACCTTTGTAGGCCTGCTATTGGCCGACTCAGGGCTGGACAGAGGGCATTTTGGGTAGTTATTATTGTTGTACTTAATCTACAACACTGCACCTCTTAAATATATAATACAAAGTTCAATCAAATGTTTATTCATTAGTATTATTATTAATTAATAAACACAAATTGTCTTCCTAGGTGATAAAATGATGTGGGCCATAGTCTTTAACAGTCAACAACACAGAATACCAAATAACTGCATGTGCCATCGTTGGTTGTGAAGCTGATTTATTGTAGGAGCTGATCTGGGGTCAGTGAAGCCTCGGATAAAAAATGTTCCCCCTCAGTTTAAATCCAGCCAGTCATGTCAGAATAATAGCAAAACCTGCATGCAAAACTAAAACACTGTATAAACAAAGGGCAACTCTTTCAGTATTCTCTGTGTCAGTAAGTCAGTGCCCCTGCACGAGCAACAACAATCCTCACAAACACGAGTTCTTCTGGAAAGATCTCTCAGTTGACAGCACATCTGATCTGCATGAACATAACTGACCTCTGCGTGAGCGAACAGAGTATGGACACTGGACTGCTCACAGGCCCATTAGTAGGATCAGCGCATGTACATTTGGCTCAGTGATTTATTTATTTATTTATTAAGTGCACTTTTTCATTTCGTCTAGGCTTCAATTAATCGATATAAAGTAATAAAGTGATAAACTCTTCTATAGTATGGACGGACAGAGTGGGCCTATTATGGGAATGAATGAAGAGATAAAGAAATACATGTGCTCAATTTACTGCTGATACTTTACATGTGGCAGGAAAGCACAGCCAATATGTATCACGGTTTTAAAGTCCAACTTATAACAACGATCCAGTGTGGACTCAGCACAAAAAGTAAGGACTCTTTCATTTGCTTTATTATTTTGGAGTGTTGCAAATGAATTACAGACTGCAGACTTACCCTCTGAAAACCCTTTGGAGTCTCCTTTTTTGTGATAAAGGGGCAATTGCATCCATATTGTGTAGTTTTCCTAATTTACTGCAGTGATACCCAACCAGGGGAAGTTGTAGCCCAGGGGAACTTCTGCAGTTGCCAGAGGGTAAGTGAAAAGCTCAACTAATTAACAAAACTCAACTAAAAAACTAAACTAAAGTGTGATTTGAATAAATAAACATACATTATAATGAGGAAAATAAACAGCCAAATAGGATTATGAGTGATCTTAAGTAAATAGAATAAGCAGAGAAGCCAGTCAACCTGAGAGCATGGAAACTAGTTGGCATGTTTAAACACAGCTTGAAGTGATGAATAAACTGTTGAAACTAATAGCTTAAAGTAATAGATAAATGGTAATAAACTGCCCAAAGCAACATTTAAGCTGTACGAGAGTTTTATATAAGTAATACTGTCAAATAACATCCAGTTTATAATCCATTGATATGAACATATTTGGAACATGACAGGGGGTGTTGATGACAGGGTACTTGAGCTCATCTAGCAGGGCTATGGGGTTAGATCAGACAGAAAAGGCTGCGAATCACTGCTGTATAGTATGTGATATGAGCAATAAAATAAAATGAATAAATAAATTACAAAGAAAATTCAGCTCACCTTTATTGGTGCATGCAATCCATTGTAAGGGAGTGACATCATAGTTGTGTTGACCCACAGAAAAGGTGAATACTCGAACCTTTGGGGCGGCAAATAGAGCAAATTAAACACAAATTTTCAGAGGGCAATTAAGACACCACAATACATCCTGTTCAAACACTGGAGGTGAAAGAATCAGAAGAAACCAACCGTTTTGTTGGGCCAGTTGTATTGCATGAAGACGTCCTGAGCTCTGTCCTCCCCTCCATCAGTAAACAGCATGATTATTTTATTGCAGTTAGCCCGGGGGACATTTGTCTTCTGAAAAAAAGAAAATGAGTTTGGAGGATACAGTTAAACAGTGTGTGAAGACATTGGTATTAACATAATCTAAACCAATATGTCAGTTACATTTAACAGCTGGTTGAAGGCAAAATGAAATCCAGACTTGTAGTCAGTGGTGCCTTTAGCCTGCATCTGCTGCACTGCATCCTTGAAGATCTTTTTGTTGCGCACATTAGCCTGGACTAGATGTTTGAAGCAAGGAACCACGGCCTCGGCCTTCTCGTTGAACTGAAACACAACGAGAGACGCGGAGAGGGTTCATATATATATATATATATATGACGTCAAAATTAAGGAAACAAGTAGAAGATAGAGAGATATAAAATGACAGAGAATCAGTGATAATGGTAAGTGTTGCAGACACTGACCCTGGCCACGTTGACATAGTCATCATCAGACAAAGTGTCCAGCATTTCCATCACAGACGCTTTGATCAGTTTTAGGGTGAGTCCGCTGACACTACCACTCCTGAGGAAACATGCACAGGAATACAGCAAAGAGTTTACATATGCATAGGTCTGAAAAATTATAGTAGTGCATGTTCCAGTTCAGCAGAGTATTTACTAACACTGAAGGTGTACGGTATATGAGCCCAGTGCAAAAACCCTCCACGATGGAGGATACATGAGGAAATATTGAGTCAACAAAAAGATCGGCGGTTAAATTTTAAAATCCCTTCAAAATTATATAAAAAAATCTTAAAAATCATCAATCAAATTTACCAAAGATTTTTTGGTAAACTCTGTTACTGCTTAAACAGATTTTAAAATATAAGCTGTACCTATTTCAAAAGTACAGTAACTCCCTCTATTACAATGCACACTCTCTCTCCCTCGAGTGCCTGACTAAAGTCCTCAGTAGTATAGATGTTACAGATGTTCACTCACACACATAGTTTCCCCTGCAGCAGTGATTAACCAGTTTTGATAAATCCTTTTCAGTAGCCATTTGTTTGTATTTCCATTCCCTCCTGCTGTATTTTGCAGTCCACAGAGGAACGCACTACTGTGCAGTTTGCATAAACCCAAACACAATTTTCAGCAGCGCTGCTAAAATTACAAGCACACAAACCCTGGTGTGAATGAATTCAAATAGATTTTGTGTTTTTGGCCTATGGTTTACTCAGCAGTATTCCTTCACTGCGGGTGAACATATGGGGTTAGAAAATGTTCATTGTTCCTTACTTATTGTTTCCTATTTTTACTTGAATACACGGCTGTCTCATTGGCAAGCTTGACGCATACTGTATGTGGTGAGCAAACAAACATGTTTCATGTTGATCATTCGTAAGGGTTTCTCTCCTATGTTCCTCATTCCACTGAATAATAGGATTAACCTTGGAAAGAGGGCCAGTGAAAAACCCTTTATCAACAAAAGCAAACATGGGGACAGTCCAGTATGGTGACAACAACAGATTGCTGTACTCGACCATGGCCATGAGTCTGAATACACTCAGCAGAGCACGCTCTCACACAGGAAAGAAAACTTGTCTGATCATGTTGAAGATTAAAGCAATAGTTTGACATTTTGGCAGCGAATGTGCTTATTTGCTTTCTGACAGAGAGTTAGATGGGAAGGACGTACTATTCCTTTAAATAGTCAATGTCTTCAATAAAGGTCATGTCGCATCAAATTGTGTATCCACTATATGTTGTAACACTCCTTTGTTCTAGTGTCTTCTCGTTTAGTTTAGTTTAGTTTAGTTATTTTCCAACAAGATAAACAAGAAACAAAACAGGACCGAAAAGGTGTAGGCTGAAGCCTTAGCTTATTTCACCTACCCTTTTTACATTAATTATTTTGTCAGCTCCCTTTAAATTTATAATTTATTTAAATTAAAATTATATTTGTCTCTGAATCATTTCTAACTTAATCACTGGGCTGTCTGCACATGATAAGCAGGATGAGCTGCAGAGCGTGTGCCAGGTGCATTGTTTTCCTACTACACAACAACTTTAGTCCAGCCTCTCTCTCCAGTACTGAAGGCCAAATAGAACCAAGAGCCCAAAGACGCTGCCTACGTGTGTGAAGCAACAACATAAATGGTCTGTTTAATTGTTAGTGAGAAAGAAGAAAGAAATCACAAATAGATTTCAACAACAGTTAATTATTTAGTACTGCGAGGAAAGAGAAAGTTTTTTTATGTTCCTGGGTTCACAGCTCACACAAATACTGTATTTTTGCCAGTATACCCACATTTAAGCAAATTACTAAAGGCAAGAGAATTCCCAACTTATCTTTCTGAAACATCATTAATTACTTACACATCAACAAGAATGACCATATCTTTAGGGGATGAGGCGCCCTGGATGTACCTGTGACAAAGGAAAAGAGAGGATACACAATTTCAACCCTCAACATTCAGTGCACATGTGAAAAGCCAACAATAGCAAATACAGCAGCAGCAAACTGTACCAGGGCCTCCTCCTGACATCATACAGGTCGATTTTATCAGGTGCTTTCCAAGGTGTCGCTGTAAAAGTAAAAAGAAAATGTAAATTTGAATTAGGCTTTGTTCAATTATTTTAAAATCACACACAAAATTCCCTCTTAATATTCAACATTGAAACCTGCCTGGATAGTAGCGGGTGACGCCCGTCGCACTCCCGAACGCTTGCCACAGCAGTGACGGATCCTCCCGGCTGTTCTCCATGAAGACTTTCTCCAGCGCCTGTGTCCAGTTCAACTCATTCAGAATGACTGGAGCTGATGGGAGAAGAATCAGACATGACAGACGCAATAAAATATGTAAAATTAGTTAAATTAAATCATAAGTATTTGATATCATTACAAGGTGCAGTGGAAAAGAACAAAGGAATAGTAAGAGAACCACTTGCCTCCTTTATAAATATCTGTGGGAATCTGAACAGCTGTGTATGAATAGTTGACATTGTTTTTGAAGTTTGGATCATAAACAAACTCCAGCTTGATATGTGATGGGTTTTCCACCTCTCCTTCTCCATCCATGGAATACTATATGACAACAACAGAAACCATTTCACATGTATTTCATTGCTTTAAATTGCCTTATAATATAAAAATATATTTCAATCAATCAGACACATTTGATAAATAACATAAAAAAAAAATTAAAAAAAAATCTTCCTTCTGCTGGAAAGCCTCAATAAGTATAAAAAAAGCAGAGGAACCTGGTTATTTGTCCCTTACTCACATAATCCAGCTCAGCTTTAGAGTCATAATAAGCCATGTCCAGCTCCTGGAGGAAAACAGACGCAGATATGACAACCATGAAACAATATGAGGACAGATAATCACTTGTATGTAGGTCACGTCACCTACTAGACATAGAGAGGGTACAAATTCAGGGTTGCATCTAAAGATTATTTTGATTAATGATAACAGTCCTCACTAACACCTTTTTTGTTTTTCTTTAATTCACCTTATTAGCTTCAAACATAGACATAATGCACATTTTCTTTCAGAATAACCAGATCTATTCACAAACAAAGATGCATTTGATGTGAATCGTTACAGAAAAAAATCTACGATGGATTACAGGAATGTAGAGGTTAGGTTTTGCCTGGAAAAATCCAATTACATAATACATTTTACTGTAATTTTAAAAAGGTGCCAAATGTGACAGCTCATTACAGAACAGTAATCCAATCAGTCAAATCTGTAACCGACAGGAAATCGTGGATTAAAATAGCATAAAACCCAGAAATTACATAGGAGAAAATGGATGCAGTGCAACAACAAACCTCAAGGTCAAACAAAGTCACTAACCTTTCTGACTTTATATTGGTCAAGGGTAGTAGTGATAACATTTCAAAAGACTGGGAGACAAGCAAACACATGTTGCTTGGACTGCATCACACAAAGAGGAGCTACAACTGTGCATCACAGCTCATTGTCTCACAAGAACCAGGATTACTGATGTGTTGATTGGCAGCAAGTAGACCACTGTAGACCATTCAATTTATGAAATGTTAACAAAAGACAAAGCAGTTTCTCATCAAGAATGCTCACAGAAGTTTCAAAACATCTATTTTACCTCATTAATATATAAATTCATGCAACCAGGCACACCCAAGTGTAATTATATAATCTATGTCATATGGGTTAGCTGTGGTGTAAGTATGAAGTTTCTGCTCATGTGTTGTTCTTGAGTTATCGTGTTCAGAAGAAAAATCTGTTTCATCCTTTTAGAGCCAAAGCGCTGATTAATTAACAAAGATTTTTCACACCAACATGTTTGTTTTTGCATACTACATATCTGTCGTCAGTTTGAACTTGTTAGCTTTAAGTGTTAATTAGTTACAGCAATTCTTGAGAAATCTGTGTTCACTCCTTAACATACTAATTGATAAAAGATGCTCCAAAATCTAATCAGATCATCTACGCCATGCCTGTGGTGTTAGTATGAGGTTTTTACTATGAAGAGAAACAGACGCCGGCATGATGACATAATATCCTGCATACCATGTAGCGTGGCGGCAGGACATAAGAACATAATGATACAAAATAGAGAAAAGCAGTAAATCGCCCCATTTGCAAATCTGTAACTACCAAATGTTTGCCATTGTTTTCTGCTCCATACTGTCACATTATGAATCAGTAGACAGGCTGTAGGGCCCGGGCAGAGCACAGCCATCTGTTAGTCTTAGTTTTTGCCGAGACTCAACATACTTCAGAATAATCGTGACATCTATTCAAAGGCTGATATGTTTCTATTTTTGGCCTGTTCTGATTATCAAATCATATCTCCTAAGAAGACCTCAGCCTATATTACAATTCAACTAAACATGACAACTTTCCCCTCTGTCTGCTGTGTTTTTGCTGCTACTTATACAGATCTCCTTTTTCTCCGTGGAGTACAGCACTGACACAACCAGACATTATCAGCCAGTGCTCTTTATAAGTCAGTCCAAAGAAGTGACATTTCTAATCCTGCATGTGAACTTCTCCTGAGAGCTCTGTTTCTTTAGATCTGAGCCTGTGAGAACTGCTTCAGTACTCTGCCAAATATTTCACCTGTTTAATGTGATAAGATGTATCACTTTATTCTGCGAGAGATGTTTGGATTGAATGTTCAGTCTTACTCTCGGAATCGGCAGCTGATATTACAATCTCACCGCAATCTTCGTTTAGTTAGCCATTGTGATTTAATCTCTAATTGAGGTACTTTTATTTGTGAAGACATTCATAAAATCGGCCATATTGAATGAAGACCTTTCGGGTCAATTTTCATATACAGAAATAATTGAAATCAATAGATCACTGGAAGGAAGCAAATCAAACTAAAGCTTATAGCATGGTTGACAGTGTTATGACGTACACACAGTTTTCAAAGAATGGGATAAAACATGAAAAACCACCAGTGTAGTCCTCTAAAATGACAGAGGGGCGTGAAGGGGGGGGTCAGTGCCTCAGAGGAGGATGTGAGAGGATGAGGTTAACCCTGTCTCATTTTGTTGGGCGTATGAAGCAGGCCGAGTGGAAAAGTGGAATGCCACTGTGTGTAGGACTCAACAGAACCGCACGGCTGAGTGCACCCAGTCATCTGTTTCACCCAGCCAAACGCTCAGGGATCTGCTCAGCTGACTGGTGTAAATGTTCTTTCATTCTCAAGTCGCCGCTTAGAGCCACAGCGCTCCGAGACAAACCCATCTGGTTTGAATTTACATCTTTTGATTGACAGAGGAGTAAAGGTTAACGTGATGTCTTCATTCTAAAATTATCCTATAATACAATTTTGTAAGGAAATACAGACAAAATCCTTAATAAAAATAATATAAAAAATAATTAATATCGTTGCGAACCAAGGTTACTGTTGTATATCTACAGTAGATGTATCAGACTAAAGCATTGTCTATAGTAAACCATGATAGTGAATTTAAAACAACAGTGCATAAAAGATCACACAGCAAACAATATCATTCTACTTCCTTGACATTTTCCCACTGATGACCAAACTGTGTTACTGTAGATCACCTCGAGTTCAGATCCATTACAGACATGAAGAAACAGTAAAATATGTTGAAGAAACCTTCATCAAGAAAGACGGGACATGACCGATCAACGAATTAACAGACGGATGCACTGACAGATGCAATGAACCACCAACGCTGCAACAAACTGTGTGGGCTTAAAGTGATGACCTAACATAGACAAATGGAGGTTTTTGGGTTTAAATGCAGTTTACATGGAACACAGCAATAAGAAGGGTCAATAATGGTAATCAGATGAAGGATCGTGCTGTATGGCCCTCAGCAGTGTTACCACTCAAATTGTATGTACGGTTTTCAAGTCTTACCTTGATCCCATCCTGCCATAGATGCTCTCGCTGGAGCCGCTCTGCTTCACTGGCTAACCTCTAAATGTCGAAAAGAGAGAATCGTTAGAGGAGAAAGTTTAATGACGTGTCTTGTCTCACTAGGGACGAACACTGTGACACAGTGTGGGTTCCTCCGAGACAGACTTGGGATTACTGGTATTTGTAAATTGCATTTTCTGTATTCAGTCTGCATTTTGTACCATACCAGAACTGCTCTGACAACATCAGGAAAGCTGTCTTTCAAATACCTCTCTGTCATTGTCAAGTTTTTTGGTTGTATTTTGCAAACCCTGTAGCTACTACCAGACATTAAAACAATAGAAAATCAATCTTCTGCATATACTTTGTATTATCTGCAGCTGAGATGTTGCTGCTTTGTGGAAACAAACAACAATGAAAGGCAGCATGAATCACTGTTAAATCCTATGGTTGCATCTTTACTAAACTTTAATGCAAGTGTTGCAAGAGAGTTGATTTGCTTTGTCAGCAAACTCATCCAGAGGTTTCCCAATGGAGAAACAAATCGAATTCTCATTACCACTGGATGGATCTCACACAGAGCTAACACCTGGTGTCTCTTACAAGAATTTTGTACTGTAAAATAAAAGATAAAATTGAAATGTATAAATGTAATTCTGCATTGTTATTACATGAAATTATATTGCATTTAAACATTCAATAGATAATATGCTTTATTTTACTTTATCACTCACTGCTACAATTTAGTTCTGAGAGAGTTCACCTCACATTTACATTTAAACAGAAGACGAAATAAGCAGCACATACTGTGGAATCGCACAGTTGGTGGTGTTAATACAGTGTTTCATATTTGTCAGGAAAACATATACTTACATCAAGAGCTTTACGCTTCTTAGCCAGGAGTTTTTCTATGTCTGAGGCCACCTTCTCCACAATCTTCCGAGGCTGATTCTTCACCAGACTAAATCGTCTTCTTTCTTCATTGTATATCTGTAAATTTTTAATGGACAATGTCAAAAACGTAAGAGCAATAACAGCTGCACAGTCAGTCTGTAAGGCCTGTTTCTGCTGACCTAATGTCTTTCTATTGACAATTTGTAACCCTTGACTTTTATTGTCTAAGCTGACTTGGCACAAAGCTTTGTTGCCATTAATGCAGTTGATTGTTATGGGCAGTATGTGAGTGATGTTATTTGATAAGTCTGTATTTTGTAAAACTAGAGAAGGAAACATTTAAGAAAGTAGATGCAAAAAGGGAAAATCTGAATTGCAACATCTCAGAGAGCATTCCTGAAAGCAGACACAGCCTTATTATTCAAAGCTCATGAATTTGCAAAAGCAAATCCTTTTTATATTTAAATACCGACACAAGGGAATAGTCAGTTGTTGTGTTTGTATGTTCAATCCAAATCTAAATATGGCTCCTTTCATGTAATCTATCCACACACAATGTCTGTTGTCTTTGGAATAGTTTTCACCGAGGAATCACAGAGTTTTATTCCTAAATGATGCTGACACCATGTGGCAGATATTCTTTTAGCCATAAAGTAAAAGTATCCATGTTAAGGTTATCTTCTTCAGCTCTTTAAAATAAAAGAACAATCTGGTTATTGACGGATCAAAACATGACATTTCTCTAAAAGGAGCATTTCGAAATCAAAGATAACACATTGACTCATGTGACTGCTACATGAAAAAAAACACACTTGTGTAATAATGGAAGACGTTTTCTGTGGTCTGTAATAACAATATAACATCACAGAGCCAAAGCATGACTTTGTACAATAAAGTCAGTGTGAGATGATTATGAGGTTTGGACCACCTTTAAAATCCTGTCGAGCTGCCTGGTTGAATGTGAGACTTGAAGTGCAACAGCCTGTGATATCGTTTCATATAAGAGGCTGATTGTTCCTTAGATTGAGGTTTATTTTGTGTTCCAATGAAAATAAAAACTACCAAAGAAATGACATATTTTTTATGTGTATATACAAACCCATTTGAAACCACTCATCTGACTAGACTCCATGGCTGGGAAGAATAACTCTGTCCTTGGGTCTAAAGCTTTCTGCAAACTGAAAGAGCCAGATTTGCCCAGATGATGTTCTTAATGCTCTTCTCCAGAGGGCCTGGAGTTAAATTAGACCACACATGGAAGCACATCACAGTTAACTTTAGAGGATCTGAAATATGGCCTTGCAAACTATTCCTCATGATGTCTTACACTTGAGAGCTTTAAGGTCATCAGGAGACATCTGGGAGTGACACTAGAGTGAAAGCAGATAATGCTGCATGGAGTAAACCTCCTGTAATATTTTTGTTATAGGCATATTTTTTTTTATTCAGTTTTGTTTCAAGCTCATTCCAACTCAGAATGAATAACATTGTAACTGCATAAGCCAACCAAGGTGAAAAGACAGTCAAGGTTCACACAGTATATGAAATGTTTGATAATGGCTCGAAATAAGCCAGATCAGGAAGTGAAGTGGATGCAAGTTTCCACCTGCTCAGGACATGTTTTATCACAAACAGGAGCACAAAGCAATAATTTTAATGCCTTGAGCTCCAAAATCTAAAGAAAAAATTAAAAAAAAATCAAGCCTTGGTATCTAGTGTTGTTTTAGCCCATCACACTCTGTTCACTATGAGGACAGACGTCAGACAGAAGATGAAGACAGGACAGGAGTGGAGACAGTGACCTGGATAAATACATTTGGCAAACCTGCATACATACCATGTGACAGCCCTCAACCTATAAATGGACTTCACAAATTGAAATTGAAGACATCCCTCAAGTCGTGTACTGACCAGATGCTTTACTGGCCCACGCTGCACAGATGGGAACATGCAGTAATGAACAGTGTGTTTCTGTGAACTGTGTATGAAGGACAAAAAATGGCAGAAGTATAAATAAATAAAGAAAGAAAATAAATTATTAAATACATAAATGAATGCAAAATAAATACATTTTGATCATGAAAAATGCTATTTCTGTATTTTTACATTTTTCTATTTAATCATACATTCTACTTTAATTTATTTATTTATTTCTGCATTATTTAATTATTTATTTATATATTTATTCATTTAGTCATGCATTTCTAGATTTATTTATGTATATATTTCTATATGTGCGTGATCATGTCGTATTCACACTCAGCCTTGTAACACCCGGTTTTCAGCCCTTTATCTGTTTGCATCTCTCCTTCTCTCTGTGCTCACATATACAGTATTTTAATACTGCTGAATTTCCAATAAAGCTCTTCTCATTTACATGTTTTTCTGTTTCCATTGTCAGACAAAGAAACAAGTCTAAAACAGTGACTGAAACACAGCTCACAAAGCAGTAGCAGTAGATTCATCCAATCGATCACACTGCCATAACCAATCTGGCTTTAGACTAAGGTAGGACCGCCGTCCTAATTAATGTACAGACACAGAAATAAATAAATGAATAAATGGGGATATGTAGAAGTAGCATTTTTCATTACTAAAATCCATTTATTTATGCATTTATTTATGTATTTAATTATTTACTTCTGCAGTTATTTATAATTACGTCATTTTTTGCCCTTAAAATCACATATCGCCAAATTGCTGACATTTTGCTAATGGCAAACATTTAAACTATTTACAGGAAAACAATTCTTCACCACTCTGAAGTTGCCAGTGGCTGCACAACACAACCTCAAATTTGACCCAAACACAATAGGATGGTTGGTATTTGTCGACAGAATAGTGATCCGCTCCCATGCTTACAGGCGTAACTAAGATTTTGAACATGGTAAATGTCATACCTTCTGAACACCAGCTTGTTAACATTGTCATTGTGTGCACGTTAGCATGCTGATGTTGAATGTCCAATGTCGAGCGCGGGCTGTATCACAGAGACATATCAAAATTATCATGGCTTTATGGTTGAGGAATTGAAAATGACATTTAATTTGAATTTCAGGCATTTCCTCAACAAGAGAAGATTGCGCGGAGCGTTCCAGGCAGAGCAGAACAATTTCTTAACAGAACCAGAGTGGTTTAGGAGCATGGACGGATTAATGAGGACAGAATGAACAAGTGAGTCTCACATCAAGGCATTACTGCAGGCTGCAGGCTGACCATCTGCTCTGCTGTGACACAAACAGAGAGGACACGTGCTGCCGCTCTCTGCTGAGGGAACGCCCCCACACATCTTCCCAGAGCACGGTTCTCTTGCCCCCTGCAGATGATCTTTGGTCCTGATTTTTGGCATTCGCCTTTTCAGGGACAACCCTCACTCCAAGCCACCTGTTACAGTGAGGATGTGAAATAACCCCGATACTTGTTGGATACGACAGGTAAATGATATCCTGATGAGTGAGACATGTATTCCCCAACAATGGACAACAATGTTGACATTACTGTGAGAGAAAACAGGAAACAGGAAATTGGACACCCCCCAGTTTTCAGTATATGTGGTTGAAACTTATCATTTTGTGGTTTAAAGTTTTCAGTTTCTTCCACAAAGATCGGTTCTGTTGCGTGTAGTATTATAAAATAAAAAGAATCCTCACATTTGAGGAACTGTAACCATCAAATACTTGACAACTATTGATTAATGCTGATTAATTTAGATTTGTCTTTTCCCCTTACAGGAGTTTGATAAAATAACAAATTAAAAAAAAATATATTTTATCACTTGTACTGTTGTACTTAAATTTCTCTACTAAAATGGAGCTGTCCCCACAAATGCATTATTTCATAGGCATTTTGCTTGCTGAAAACACATATGCCCAACTATTTATCCTTTTTATTTTTTTTAAATGACCTGTGAGCTGTTTGTAAAGATTTCTTCAGTTGGAACCAATGGACTTGGAGCTGCGAGGAAGTGTGTGTTGGTTTTTACCTTTTCATGAGGTTTGTCAACAGTTTGAAATAAATGAGAATATCACCAACCTTATGCTTTTTTAAGTTTTCAACAGAAACATCTCTTTCTAAAACCATGTCATGTTAGAAATCTAATAACTGTTTGGAGTTGAGCCCATTTAACCTCAATAAAGAAACCAGGTTTCTCATTTACAGGGTATGATGGTTTGAAAATCAGGTTACTGCAGGGCAGCAGGAATCAGATTACCTTACTGTATGTAATGTAAAACGTAATGTGAAAATGCACCAGATGTGAATATGAAATGACTTCTAACTGGGAGCTTGGTGACGGATACGTGTCATGTGCATGAAAACAGTGACAGATGAGCCATTCTGCCATTAACACTTAACACAGGCAATACATGGTCAGCTTGTGAAAGGTCTGGATTAATATTCATGAATGTTTAAGTTGAAAAACTCATGACCTCATGAAGCATTACTCTAGATATTCTAAATCTAACCACTGCTGGCCTGTGTTCAGGCAGCCCTTTAGCTTCAAAGAAATCGTACAATGTGTTCAAGATTGATAATCATTGCAAACAATAGAAGTGCCAGCAAAATTTGGCCACAACATCTAAAAAGCAGAGCATACATTTTGAAAACTGCTGAATATAACAGCTTTCAGAGAGAGTTTTATGTCTGTCCTGGGAAAACAAAAACATTATGTTATTGGCTGTTCATTACTCTACACGGTGTCCCAGAAAATCATGAAAGAAGAAACAAAGTGGTTTCTAAAAGGCAGACTGTGATTGTTTTCCTGTTTTATGCACTTATTTCGCCTTAGCTCTAACTTAATGGATTTACAGCTGTCTTGCACATTGACTTCTCTGCTCTGTGCCTTCTAATTGAGTTTATGCAGCACTATGAGGAGTAAGACCTGTACAATGTAAAAAAAAAAAAAAAGAAAGAAAAAAGAGAGTTACACACTCACCCCTTTCAACTGCTGAGCTCCAGTGATTTGCTGAAAGACTCTGTCAATCTCCTGCTCGATGCGTCTGGCCCAGTGCATTATCCTGTGGATAAACATCAAAGGCTGATTGTCACACAACTTCGACAAATGAAAAAGATAAGAGTGTGTGTGTGTGTGTGTGTGTGTGTGTGTGTGTGTGTGTGTGTGTGTGTGTGTGTGTGTGTGTGTGTGTTTTACAGAAGTATGCAGTGGTGTTGTAACAAAAATAGCTTTTAGCACTGCAAGGATCACAACACAAATTATGAAAATGTGCTTCATTTAAGAAAAAACTAAAACACAAACGGCTTCAAAGAGACAACCGTACTCTGTAAATTAGAGGATTACTTCTTTTGGCTCTCCTTGAAATAAATTAATAAATAAATGAATATTGTTTTAAAATGTATTAAATGAATACAAAATGTGCTTCTAAGTTGCAACCTACACAATAAAAAAGGCTCCTGTGATCCAGACATTACAGACACATGCAGGAAAACTTGACTGGTAACCTATCAGCAATATCGCTTCAAGAAAATAATACAACCATTCGTCTTATTACCACTGATTACACCAGTTCAGCAACAGAAAAGAAGCTTACAAGAGCTGCATCCATCTTTAAAGTTGAGAGTAAGCCCTGAGATTTTACTAACACCACCTAATCAGCTTTGTTGACTAATCATCATAATTCTGTGAAAGGATATTTCCAAAGCAAAGAAATATATACCATTTGCTACATCATTATTCGGTACGTAAATAGCTTTTTAAAATCTGCGGTGGCAGCCGCGCATTACTTGATGCAACTGGAATTTGTCACAATGTCAGAGACAGAGCAACTAATGAGCCAGAATAAATAAAACATCCACTGTGATGTGAGCGGCGAGAGGGAGAGGTATACTGTACTGCACATGTACGCATATTTAACAATCTCTGAGCAGAACACCTTAAAGCTGAAAATGAGAATTATGTCATGGCTTTTTGATGATCTTTTGTTGTCAAGCTGCTGTTCAGACAATGAACTGCAGTCAAATGAAGGTTATTTTCTGTTTATGGTTGAGTCCATCTTTTCCTACACTGTTCTGAACCAGAAGATGAGGCTTTTGCCCCAAACAAAATCCACACACAACTTTCTCTGAAGATGTCACTCATTGCAATTTTACAGTACAGTATTACAGTACATTACAGTGCTATATTTGGCCAAAACCTGATTTTATACAATTCTACTTTGTGTTCAGTTATATCAGAGGACTCCAAATTTATATTTACAATCTGTTTTGTCTGAAAAATATATTCAAAATTCTTAACGTTTGATGATAGAAATGTAGAAACGTAACGTTGTATTTCTAATCACCTGGTTAAATGATCTAAACAAGGACAAAGTTACTGTTCTATTCAGAAAAAAATTGTTAAGTTATTCAGAGGACATGATATCTACTGTATATCATAAAAAGGCTTAACATAACCCACTATAATAAACCACTTGCCTATTCTTCAGCCAGCTGGATGACCATCCTTTACAATAGAAGTCTGTCAGTTCCTTCCCCACTTTTCATCCTAAAGATTTTGTTTATGATGTGCAAATTCCTTTGTAATGTCGCAACATTCACTACAGGACACACAAACACTCACAACATGAGCTGGATTTGTTAAGAGTGAGTCCCCAGACTGGGGTAGTGAAACAGTGTGTTGAGAATTCATCAAAGTCAGCAGCGGAAAAACCAGTGATATCGATATCAACAACAACAACAACAACCACTGCACCTGATGATGGGGCACTGCCAGTATCAACAGGAACATTTTTGACCAATAAAAGGTTTGGCTATCTGGATATTTAATTAATATGATTCCAAGAGCAGCAGCACTCCTAATAATCTCTCTGTTAAATGTCAACTCCAACACATTAATTACACCCACCAGCGAACACACACCAGAAATGCCAGAACCACAAGCCAGCAGTATATCAGCACACGTGGCCCCAGCAGCTAATTCCCTCCCAGCCCACACAAACATCCTCCTGGATGTTGAAGAGGCTTTAACAACGAACTGAGGACGCACAGACCAATAAAGGGCTTCTGATTCTCCAAATTCAAAATATGTACTGCAAGTATATATTGCTTTGGGACACTTTTACTTTCCAACTTGCATTAGAAACATGTCCAGAAAACCATACTGGACTTGTTTAATGCACTTGGATTTAGTATCTCCTTCAGAAACACCATCTTCTCTTTCCTTCTAGATCAATTTCATTATTTTTAGAATGTAAACTAACAGGGAGAAACGTCAAGCATTGAAGTGACATAAAAGGAAACTCACGATGAATCTTTAGAGGCCAGCTGCTTTCTTGCCAGTGTCCCGAAAATAGAAATTTGCAGTTTAAGTTTTTTCTCCTTTCAATAAAAATACAGATATAAATCTTTTCTGTAAGTAAAATCTCACAGAGTAAAATCTATTTCTATTTAGATCACATTCAGAAAACAACTGCAACTGGTTAACAAGCTTTTGAGATTTACCTGACCTGCCAGTGACCACAGCCTCAGGTGTGGACTACTCCAAACAATCACAAGGTCAGATGGAAGTGGGACAAAGACGGGAGGCATGTAGGGTCAGAGAATTTAGCCAGCTCATTGAAATAATACAAAAATGTTTATCACTCTTTCTCTGCATTGAATTGTTTAAAGATAAAAAACAATTATATGAGAGAAAACATTTAATTACAACTAATTGTTGTTTCAAGTTCCCTGTAAACACTTCTCATATATACAAACTGCTGGCAGAATGGCTGCAAATGCAGCTAACAGGGACATCAAAATAAAATTCAATACTAGCACTTATACAAATGAATTCAGATCATTTTATAAGTGTTATGTTTCTCTGATTATGTTTGTGTCCAATTTCACTTGGTAATGCACTGCTACAAACAATGTAGCACAACAAAGGAAGCTAGTCTAGCCTGTTAGCATTAGCATCAACCACCTTGGAATAATGCATGATCACTATAAAGTCTGAATAAATTCTATTACATTCGCCGGTAACAGCAGGCGGCAGCTGAAGATTTCACTGTTGAGGAAATTGATTTTACAGCATGGAGATTAAATCAATTCACTTTTGGATTCTGTGTTAATATTGGTTGAATTCAACGACTTTATATGTTTTCTTCCCAACTGCACCAATGATGCATTTTTAATTAGCTACCACTCTGATGCCTCTGACTGGATTTTTCTCATGGTACAATGTAGTCATTACATATACCATATGCCATATACAATGTTCAGTTTACAGGGGCACAAAATCGCATTTCTTCCACGCAATACGATAAACAGACATAAAACAAGCACAAAGACTAGTGGCTCAGGGCTCATGGGTATTGTCGTAGTTAGAGTCATCCATCACACCAAAATGACAAACAAAATTTCTCGAAGATGAAATAAAACTGCTGGCTACAGCATTAACCTACAGGGTTGTTACATCATCTAGGGGAGTCTGGTTCACTAATACTGAAGATATCATTTAAAGAAAAATATATAACGGGAAAACATAATGGGAACTCTACAGAACCACATATTTTCCACAATGTCTCTGTGGAAAATTTTTTGATAAATACAGTGTGCCATCCATCCATGATGATTTTGAATCAATGAAACAAAAAACGGTATCACACTACCTTCATTGCTCTGACTGTCTTCCTCTAAAATGTGCTCTCAGTGACAGATACTGTGGCATAATCACATCCCAATCTGCAACTTCAAAGCAGCACAGACAATCCTACACAACCTATCAGAACACAAGCAGCACACTGCGGTATAAGAACCAGTGTCTTTCATATTCAGTGCATTTATGCAACATTGACGCCACAGGGAACAGAACTGCTTAGATGCTAAACATGCTCTAAAGATGAGTAAATACTATACTATTTATGTTACAGACTCCCTGTATGCTCAGAATTTGCCACCCTATCCTCGAGATACCCTGAGGATCACTGAATGGTCGTAGCCTCACTAAAGATTCCTAGCTCCCTCCGTTCACCTGGCTCCTTCCAGTGTTTCAACCTTCACTCATTGGCTGATCAGATGATCCTACAGTTCCGTCTGCATGGCCAAAAGAATTAAAAGAACTCTTTGGGGTGGTGAAACATTTATTTGAGCTTTTTACCTAAATTAGTTTGAACCAGGGAAATAAATCTTAATACCGAGAAAATCCTGTAAGTGCCCACAGAGTCGATCCATTATCAGTCAGACAGCTCCCAGCAGAGTTACGAGACAGCAACACAGATTAAAGTCTTGTCGAGCTTGTTTCTAGTGTCAGACGAGTCACAAATCTCAACTCAACTGTCCAGATCCACAGCAAGACACAACTTTTTTTGGATGTTGCCAAGCTTTCCCTTTCTCTTTTGATGCTAGTATCAGCTGAAACTTAGGGCGTGAAACACTGTCGGACCTGAAGATGAATAGAGAGCCCTCAGTACAGGACTAGACTTTTTACACTGAAGTAGAACATTACTTCTGGGTTTCTACAAAATGCCAAGTTAAGGGAACGGTGTGAAAAACTAAGATGTAAGCTATCCAGCAACATCAAGACTATCACTCTGAGGGCCCATTAAAGACATGATTGAATGCCTGATGAAGAGTCTTTGACGACCACAGCACTATTTAAAAGTGAAATTATTTTCAGTTTGAGGCAGTAAGTGAAAAAGAGCTGCAGCAGGGAGCAGCTTTTTCCTTCTCCGTGGTGACAACTGTGAATGTAGTAACCATCAGGAAACATATGCATTGCCTGATAAACTATTTCAAAAACATACTCCAGTTGTCATTGAGCTTAATTTTCTATTAAGCTGTCATAGGCCAATGCGTTAATGTTATTACTGTGAGCGCTGAAACCAAGGCCACCTTGGCTGATCTAATGTTTTTATGAAATGATAAATGAACAGTTCCTGCCACGGAGACACTTTTCCAAATATAAAACATTGCACGGAACAATGGCGAGTCAGCATCTTGTCATTTTCACACAATTCTTATATGTTTGGTAGAAATATATCTAAAATAAAAATATCCTTGAAACTTTCACAGGTGATCTCGGGATTATTCTCTGAACAGTCTGACTTTACACAGTCTGTTGATCTCTCATCAAAATAAGTTTTCACGTGTGCATATTTAGTGATAACATCAGCAATCCTCACAGAGAGGAAAATCTATAACGTGTAAGAGAGGAGTACATGTACAGACTTACAGGATCATTACATGCGCAAAATGGGTTCTATAAAATCTCGACCGCAAACTGTGTCACACTGTGCAATATCAATTTTGAAGCATGTCAGATGCAACAAATGCTTCATGAATTTACACCATCCATCTGCACCGCCTACGTTTTGAAACTGCTGCAAAAAATGTTTCAGCAAACTGCCCTCTTCAGGCTTCAGCTAAACAAAGCAGTTTGCCCTCGGTTGCAGCAAAAAGTTTTTTTTACTTAACACATAAACAGTGCTTTGTTCGTTTGTAGATGTGGTTTATAGCACCAATAACATCGTGAGAATTAAATTTCTGACATTATCAGATTTGCTGTCTCTGATATAAAATACATTGAGAGTGGACTTGTCTCAGTGTCACTTAGGACTACCATTTAGGATTATTATTCAGTGCCTCTCTACATTTAGGGAAACTTACATTTCAGTGTTATCTTTAATCCTTGAAATAGGTCAAATAGGATCTTTAACATAAACTATTACATTAGTATGTGCCAGTTTTCTTACATGACTGTAGCCCACAGAACTGCAGAGCAGCTTTAGCTGTGTGAGTCAGTGCAGCTAAAGCACAAACCCAAGTTTTTTTATCGTGTGCTCCATTTGCTCTCCTCTAGAGAGGGATATCAGAAAAGTCTGTATCGCAGTGCTGCGATGAGGCGGCTTGTGCTTCTACTCTGTTACCTGCTATTCTCACACACCCCTGGGACAAGAGCGAGAGGAGCTCTGCGTGACGTGACCCATATTCACTTACAGTGGAGAGAATGAGAGGTTGAGAGGGTGGAGCAGCAGAGCGATAGGTGGAGGCAGGTAGAGGAGACATTTAGAGGTTTATGTGTATGGGTTCTATCAATTTATCTATTTAGAACCATAGCCTCCTAAAAATTCAATTGATATTCACTTGCAGTAGTAAATATGTTTTGTAGGAAGCATAATGCGGTCCCAGTTACAATTTTAGCAATGTAAGGGGCATGGCTCTAGGGACGGCAGTGTCGAGTCTATCAGTCCACCACATTGGTTCCAGACTGATATATTTCAGCAGCAACTGGATGGATTGGACATGAAATCTTGTGCGGACATTGGCGGTCCTCAGGCGATGAATTCTACTGACTTTGTTGATCTCTTGATTTTTTTCCTCTATTGAGGTTCACATTCATGGTTTCAAATGAAAAGTTTCAACTGTTGGATGGACTGTCAAGAATTTGTTTCATACATTCATGTCTATCTCAAGATGAACTGGTATTTCTATTATTCCAATACCTTTTGTACTTGTTTTATTTTATATTTTGTGCTAAGTGGCAAATGATAGGATTCAAACACAATAAACATGGCTAACATGATAAACATAGTTAACACCAACATGTCATTGTGAGCATGTTGGCATGCCGACAGTAGAATTCAACTGAAAGCACTGCTGTAGTCTCACAGAGCTGTTAGCATGGCTACAAACTCTCAGTCTTGTTATTAAATATTTGGCAAAAGTCCACTACACAAACAAGACGTTTGGACTCTGCCTTCCTCAGCATGTGTGTGTGTTAACCAGGTGCCTTGACATTTCTTTTATTTCCCCACAACTAAACTGTAATGAACATTTTTATGATTATGTTCAGACAGCTCAAAGCACAATGCTTAGGTTAGGGGAACATATGGTGGCCTTCAGAGCTCAACGCACTACAACTTAAGAAAACACAGCAAATTCAGGAAAATGTCTCCATCAATTTCACACATGTACAACATGTTTCTGTATTTGGTTGTGTTGTCAAATTGATGAAGATGTTTTCTAAATTTACTTGTCTTTTGTGTATTTGCATGTGTTTTATTGAGTTGCAGTGTTGAGCTCTCAGGGCCACTGTAGAAACATGATGTTTGGTTTAAAAAAAATAAAAAATAAAAAAAAATAAAAAGCCAGTGCTGACTTGAACCACAAATTTAACCAAAAACAAGCAGTGCTGCAACAAGTACTAGATTTAACTGTCTTGTCAATCAACAGAAACCTAATCAACAAAAAAAAAAAAAAGTGTCAGTTATGAAGCACAAATGCCAAAAATGTGAGTATTCGCTGCTCCACTGTTTTAGATCACTGTACATTGATTACATGTTGCTTGTGTTTTCATGTGTTTCTTCTCACCAGTTGAGCATCAACCGTTTTTTCTTCCTGCCTCTGTTCAACCTCCACACACGTTGCACTTTACTAATTGTTTTTGTAGAATAAATCTTGCTAACACTGACAGCCTTGCTCGCATCAGAACACTCTTGTTCGTTTGTTGTTCCCATATGAGTCCGATTCATCCAGCTTTAGGTGTATTCCACATTTTTCTACTGATGGTCATGCATTTCCCACACTTATTGGTTAATAAAGTTACAGCCTCATTTCCCAAGTGGAAATGAAGCAGTCAATCAAGTTAACGTGATTTACTAAATGGATTTCCACTCTAATCAACAATGATTTTCCCCATATTCTCCAATATTGCCAAATATCTATCTATCTATCTATCTATCTATATGCAGAGACAGAAAGCACGAGGCAGAGTCAAGACAGAAGGGGCGGGAGTGGAAAGGGCGAAGTGAGAGAGGGAGAAGGGGAATAAATCCTCACTGCTGCAGTATTAATTCTTAATTGGAATGAGATGCTGTTCTTCAGCGTAGCGATTCTGCTTCATTTAGCTTACATGAAGAGACCCAGGGCAGAGGGCTGTGTAGCTGTTTCAGAGCACTCAGCAGAAAAATCCGTGCAAAGGAGGAGGAGGAGGAGGAGCAGCAGGAGGAGAAAGCAGCAGCTATACCCTACTTGAAATAACCCAATTCATCATGAAATTCACACATACGCACACCTCCCAGATTTATAGACCCCCGTTCCTAATTGGTAAATACATCTTGGTTCTCCAGTTGTGATTGGCCAGAAATCCCTCACTGTGTGCCCCGAAGATGAGTGGACCATCTGGCCTGTTCCTCCCTCCAGAGCAGCCTGATTGCAGAGCCTGGAGGTGGGCCCGGATAACTGCAGTCTCAACTTAAGTGCCAGCTGTACTTAACAGTAATGGGTTAAAGGTTAAGAATGAAGAACTAAGCACGTGATTGATTAAAAAAGAAAAAAAAAAAAAGAGGAATGCTTCAAATGCAGGAATTCAGCCAGTATTCACAGTAAAAAAAACCACACCTTTATTCTTCTATCCAATGTAGTAGACCTACTACTAGTACTACTGAGGCATGCAGTACTACTAGTAGCTATTATGGTACTGTTGGTTGACTCAAAAGGTTGTACGAAAGGCGGGTGTTTCACAAAATGAAATAAATGTTTTGCTCTTTACTTGAAAGCATGCATGGAAAAATCTAGTACTGGCGCACAAGAACAGCAGGGGGAACACAGAGGAGGGGGAAAAAAAAGAAAAGAAAAAAAAAACCCTCCTCAGTTTTGCAACAATTGCACAGACTTGATGGTAGCTGCCAAATATAGAGTCTCTGACAACTTAAACTAATTAAAGCCATGGTCAACCTCACCTATTCCTTCACTGGCATTCATTTACTCAAAGTAAAGTCTCACTTCACATCACTGCCCCCATCACTGCCATTATTTTTTTTTTTTAAATTAATGACACCCAGATTTAACATTAAAGGAAAAACATTAGGGTAATGAGTGTAATGTTGAATGATATCAACATCACATTTTTAGGAAATATACCAATTGCTCTATAGCTTTAACTGTTCAGGGAATTTCAAATGAAGGCTAGAACTAATCATATGGTAACGGAGCATATAAATTATTGTCCAAATCCTACTATTTATATCTAATATTAAGACCAACTTGATAATGAGCTCTTCTGTTTAACTAAAACAATATATGCCTGTAAATGATCTCAATAGCTTTCTCATGTATGCCCAGTCATAGTGTGGACTACACCTTACAGAGCCCTGAGCTTTAAATACCCAGCGTTTACATTGATGTAATCGCCAACACTGTCAAATTATATAACGGCAAAAAATAAAACAGGATGACTGAAGTATCTCCTGGCAACAGAGCTGAGTGGACAAGCCCAAAGTTGTCTCCCATCAGAGCCCCGCTATGTTTTCAATCAGGGTGCCTATTACTTACGTGTATTGCTGGGGGAATGTGAGAGCCGCTGCTCCAGGCCACGATGCGCTGAAAATCAAGATAATCTGGATAGATACCAAGCAGACGATGCTGCAAGACCTTTTGCCTATCGCCATTTTCCATTAAAAAAATATTCTCGTCACGGGGTTTCGGTGCGTGAATGAAGCGCTCCGGACTGTCTCCGGGGACATATAAACGAGGAGCTGTGGTGTGAACCTCCGGCTCAGTTTCCTGACGAGTTCATGTCGGTTTCTATTGTCAAGTGGACGCGGAGGAGGCAGGCATTGGCCGTGGAGGCATCGCGGACGATGGGAGATGCACGAATGCAGCTGCCAAGACACTGCAGAGTCTCTCCTCCTGCTCCCACATACACCAACAGCACCACCACCACCACCACCACAAGCTCACAGGCCGGCGCGTCCACAACAGCTCTCTCCCCCTCTCCCCCCCTCTCTCTCTCTCTCTCCAGCAGCCCGTGGATCCAAGCGCGTTCACGCTCACCAGGCAACAGAGGAGCAGTAGAAGAGTCTAGTTTGGCTTTATTTATCTCTGCAGAGCCACGTGGGATTTGTCATCGGCATAAATTTAGTTTTTATTCAAGACTGACCGCCAGCTCGTCTGTATGAGGCACTGGAGGCCTGGAGGATGCTACAGTTAAAGCACTTAAGGGTCACTGACTGCAACTAAATTAAGAAACCGTTAAACTACTGCTTCACTCCCCCAAAAGGCTGCATCACCAATCGGGCCCCAACCCCCAGGAGCCCTATAAATTCCACATTTAGCCTTCTGTAAGTCATCTGGTTTTGGACATTTAACTGAAATAGATAGTTAAAGATTAAACCGTTGGTTCTGGTTGTCACCACCTTTACTAAAATCTTTGACTAGTCCAGGCCCATTGACACATTTCAGATGTCTATGTGCATGATTAAATTACTGAATAGTCCCATCAGGCACAGCACAGGCCTAGGGGCCTCAAGGGATCAAGGGGCCCCTCAGTCAGAGCCCTTGTTTGAAGTTAGTATTGACATTTATTAATGGAAGTAAAAGAAGTCAATTAAAAATAGGGATTTCCTAAACACGTTTTCGTGCTCCTGATCATGACCAGAATCGTTTCATGAAGTCCAGTATTTATTTTTGTTTATTTTTTTCTTCATACATATACTGAGGCTACAGTAACATCTCATTACAATAAAATAAATTAGCAAACCTGTTTAAACTAGTTTCACTTCAGGATAGCTAAGCTTTAAGAAAATATAACATGCATCTCAGGCTTTCTTTTGGCAATTTTTTATAGTGTGCAGCAGTATTTTGTATAATATCTTTGCAGAGGAGTGTCAAGTGTGGATCTTTTGTTGCAGGAGGCTTCAGACAGGGGTCAGTTTGTAATTTGATGCATACTAAATACAGCTGTAAAAGTCAACATCATTTACAGCTGCATTACATTAAGGTATGACATTGCCGATTCACATCTAAATAACCTGTGTAAAATAAGTCTGTTATCTGTTTCCCATTTTGCCTGCACATTATTTCTTATTTTCCTTGTTGGTTATATTATGATAAGAAGTGTCTGAGTATGTCTTTCATGTCCAGTTTGAGGAGATCAAACATCAGCCGTGAATAAAGATTAGAGCAACTGCAGGAGTGATGTTGGAGGCAGACAACACCCAGTTAAATATTTATATCAAATTATCATATCACTGAAATCTATAGGGTCATACCATAATATTACTGTAATACACAGCGACTCTGATAGGCATATCCAATGATCTTTCTGCTGTGCAGGAACAGTGATATATACTGTATTATATTTTATATTTTAGACATGCTTGGTATAAGCAAAAAGGATTTAGAATGATACATTTAAAATGTGTAACAGAATATATGAAAACCAAGGAGTTGAAAAATAAAAGGCAAGTGAGAAGCAACATGGGACTTAAATCATCAATTGATGGAAGTGAAAGGAAAATTATAAATTTGTTTTCAATCTTTCACAGCCCATTAAGTACAACTGATCAATAGTGTTTCAGATATAAAAACACGGTATAAGAAACAACCCTCTTTAACAGTGACTGTGTAGACTGCGGGTTTATCACATTGTGCTTTTACTACTCCAGCTTTTCAGTTTATACTCAAAATAAAGTTCCTAATCTACAGAACATGAAATACATTCAAGAACAATAGTGTAACAGTACAACAAAATGTACTGACCACTGTATTGTGATCACTGAACTGCTATCTCGAGCAGACTACAATTAATTCCCACTTAATGGAGAATCACATGGTCTTAACAAGAGGGTTTGGCTGTAATTACCACCAGAGGACTGTTGTAGTTGCAGTGCTGGAGATCACAGTAGAGAAACATGCCTTTCAGCTGGACGATTTACAGTATGTACAGCATGTTCCTTCATACACTGCAGCATCTGTGAATAATAACAGCTCTCCCCAGAAGCAGGAAAACCAGAGAACTGAGACTCTACTCTGAGACATATAGTGTATAAAGTGATGTTTCATTTCATAGCTCACAAGCACGGGAAGCATAAGTCAGTCCCCTAGTTGCAATAAATCTTTGAGAACTGTTTGTGTATTATAATAATAAACCTGTTAACACCACAGCAGGGTGTGTGGGGAGACTGCAGGAGTCAAGTTAAATGTCTCCATGTGGGCAAAACCCCCTGTTCAGGTGTCCTTGACTGAGACTTGAACCCCCACCTCACCTTGCCTAACAGTCGTTGCCATTGAATCTGATCCTGACTTCTGACCAAGGGAGAGAGAGTAAGAGGGATGGATTTTTATTTCCTGAGAAATATCATGCTTATACAGCAATTGACTGACTTTGGTCACAATACAGAAAGACCAGGCTGTAATGTAATGGTTGAAATGGTTGTAATGTGTCAAATTCATGAAAAGCTTTCCTGAAATAGTGGAACAGGGAACTTTTCTCTGATAAACTGTTTAACAGCAGCTATAGTGTTTCTGCAGCCATATATTCAGATGCTCGACAGCTGACCTGACAGGATGACTGCACCTATTCCTGCCCCCTCTGGGAGGAAGGATGTGGGCTCAGCTTTTAGTCGTCTCCCTGACGGCCCCATGTGTTAATACTGCTGTCATGTCCTGGGGAGAGAGAAGACTAATTACTGACTGCTCAGTCTTCCTGCCAGTCCCCCTTGGAGAGCCATACACTGTTAATTGGACGACAAATCCAAAGGGAGCTGAGCTGTAGATGAGACCGACCTTTACCTCATGTAAACAGCATTACAAATCAAAAGACATTTTTTATTTCTCGCCTCCATTTCATGACACCCTTGTTTATTCTCTATTTTATTTTTTGTAATTTAGAGCAGGTTCTCCTGAATAAAAATAACATCTTGTTTAGGGGATTTGCTATGAGAATACAACAGAGCCAAAGCTTCTCTTAACTCTCGCTCTGTTCCAACAAAATTTGTGGTGTTGTCTGACACAAATGACAAACGTGGCCTCTGTCACACCAGAACTTTCTTATGGCATTAATCCAGAAGTCAGTATTCAGAGAGTAAGCAATCTCCAAATGTACAACTCTGCTAGACATGCAGGTAAAAATGGCCGCATACCTTTTGACCATAGCACATCCTCTCTTAACCTCAATGGGCCCGCAGTAGTCCACTCCTACGTTAGTAAAAGAAGACAAGTCTGGACTAATTCTCTCCTTTGGCATGTCAGCCATTTTCTTTTAACTTGGCTGTCCTGTCGATAAACCACACAGTCTGATATTATCTTTCGGCAGGCAGACTTGGCATTTGTAATCCAGTAATTTCGTCCAAAGTGGAGAGCATATGATTTCTCCCAGCATGTTGGTGAATGTATCACAGAATGAGATTGGATACATGTTGATGCTTGGAGATTATTACAGGATGTTTCCGCTCTTCAGGTTAGGCTGTCCGACTGAGTCTTCCGCAAATTCTAAACAAATCATAGTTCAACATAGGATATAATCTGTAGATATCACTGGTTTTCCTTACACTACACTTGCTACACTTTCCAAAAAACAAACAAACAAAGTTACTTCAAGGACAGTCAACCAAGAGTTTTCTTCGCTGAACGTGGCTTGCTGACTGAAGCGGATGATGGCAGATTCTCCTCTGGAGTGGTCACTTACAGATAGTGGTTGACTACCAATGGCATCTCCATTGCCATCTCCTCTTTTAATTATTCTAGTTGTTTGGATGAGCCAGCAACAGTTAGAGCCACAATTTCCTTCCTCTTTCTCCTTGGCTCCAGAAGAATAGTTTTGAGCCTACGGAACCAAGCGACAGAGATCTTGAGTTTAGCCCACTTAGGAAAATAGTTCATGAATTTGGTGGTTGCACTTTCTGAATCTGTGATGATGACATTTGCCAATATATTTATCCCCTTTGACCTCTGGATCTTTAGAGGAAATAGGCTGTAGATCAAATAGTCTTGGCCATTCCACCTCTGGCATTTGTTGCTTCCCAACATAAATTTAAGTACCTTCTTCTCCAGGTTATCCAACCTCACATAAGATACTGTGCCATAAATATGGTTGCTGGCATCTGTAAAGTGATGCAGCTGTGCATGTATGGGTCCTCTGAGGTCCCTTGGTTTGAAGCAGCGGCCACTACTTTCTACAGGTCCAGCAACCGTCCTGTTGTGATCGCAGGACATGTTTTTTTGACACATTTCTTGTAACAGCAGTTGCACTGTTGGCTTAGGAGTTACAGTATGGTGGTAGCTGCAATGGTTGCTGCAAGGTAAGTGTTCTGTGCAGGTTCAATTTCAATTCAATTTTATTTATATAGTGCCAAATCATAATATACATTATCTCAAAGCACTTTACAGGGTAAGGTCAAGACCTTACTTTATTATAGAGAGAAACCCAACAGTTCCCACAAAGAGCAAGCACTTGGTGACGAGGAGGAAAAACTCCTTTTAACAGGAAGAAACCTCCAACAAACTCGAATCGAATCTATCTAAGTATGAATTACACCAGCCTAGTGCAGTTTATTTAATGCCAATGACACGTTGTAGTCTCTGTAATAGGATCCTGTGTTCGATGATTGAAGCCAGTGCACAGTATTTGCTGGCCCTGTGTAGCAACAGACATGAAAGACGCAGCTGTTGAGCCTGTGAAAACATTCTGTGATTCGGGCTGAGTGAGACAGTCCAGTGTTTGGTTGCAATGGTAGTCTGAAAGTAACCAATAAGCTTCAAGAGGAAAGGAATGGCAATTTCAGACATAGCAGTTAAAAATAAATATCACCATTCTCTTGGCTTCTAAGGAAAATGTTGTGCAACAAAATGTAAAAAAAATTCAAAAGCCTAGGTCAAAATGTCTCTGAGCTCCATAACACATTGCTCAGAGTTTCCCGAGGAGGAACAAAGAAAGCAGGAAGTATGATTTCACTCAAAAAAGGCTACATATGGGTGAAGGGAGATTTGATTTCATTTGATAATGATGGTGAAAATGCAAATGATGATGATGATGAAGATGAAAATGCAAAATATATGTGCCAAGATGACATTAATTCTGAAGATAATGTGTCTAATATCATCTGTTTCTAATTTCATCTGCACGTGTAAAAGCAAAGCTTTGATGGAGCAAGCTGTTGCTCTGCAAAAGAGACATGAACTAGGGCACAAGAGGAGAAATGCAGACAGGAAAGAAAAAAGAAGCAACTTGAGCTTGATACACAAATAGCTGCTGCTGCAAGACTTTCTGTGCTGGAAGGCAGTGATGCTGGGGGACAGGCCCATTCAAGCTGAATGAGTTCCTATGTGAGCAAAGGACGTAAACAGCAAAGGCTTGAATTTAACCCAAAGACAAATGAGTTTGTGCCAAAAAGGGAACACCCCAACTTTGGTTCAAGGCTCAAAAGTGCCATGTGTTTCATCTATACATGATGTCTGACCAAACATAAATACACAAATACAAAATCTTGTGACCTCACAAGCAAAGGATATTGAGATTCATATGGACATGACAACAGTAACTATGGTGCATATCATTAAATTTCAACAAATGCGTAGGGTCTCAACACAAATGCTGTGCCAAGTTGATGACACAACCTGTGCACTTTCAGCTTGTCCATACAACACATTCATAATCACATGGTTGAGCGATAAACTCTTCCTGTCAGTTTTTCTGACTTCAGCAATACAAAACAATCCTCCTCAATGCAGCCCACTGCCGCTTCAAAAAAGCGATTAAAACATCCATACAGGTGTATACACTCACCGGGAACCTCCTTTGATTTGTGTCAGTCGGTGTCAGCAACCTCAACCTTTTCTCTCCTGTTGGGATGAATTCGCCACTATCCAGAAGACAACAGGCAGCTTTTGCAGCGGTGTGGCCTGAGTGTCCAGGTAATAGTCACTGTTGGGTGAAGTTCAAGTTTAATCAAGAATTCAGTTTACAGTAAATTACTTCTATGTTGCAAACAAAAGTGTGATGATATGATTGCTGGCTTGGCTTTTACGTGTGTCCGGTGTGAGAGCGGTAAAAGCCGTAAGATCTCTGCGTTACACACGCATCATTGGCCGGTCTGCCGCACCTGTGCCACAAATATAGACTCCGCCTTACTCTACACTACCGCCCGAGGTGAGCTTGATGTAGGCTGCTCATATAAACAACCATAAATACAAAGACATAATAGCTGGCCCCTACACATTGACAATGACTGTAGGCCAGTTTTACATTTACACTGGATTTTAAATGTTATATGCTAAAATGCTAGTTACAGATGGGAGAAATCAGCCATATAAATAAATGCTAATATGAACACCTCACATTGACAATGCTAACATATTGATGTTTAACAGGTTTGTCATTATCACCACCTTACCATAGCATCTAAGCATGCAAACGTTTGCCTATTAGCACTATCACAAAGTAAAACTGAGGCTAATAAGATTTTCATTAGCTTTGAAGGTATTATGTCATAAATCAGCATTAGGCAAATTAAAATTTAGGCCTGATGATGGCCTAGATGAAAGGTCAGGGCATCACCAAAGTTATTACAATTCAAGATAGAAGTCTGCACTAATATGGTGGCATTCAGTAGATGTGTGATGCTTTACTAAAAACCACAATTATGAGCCTCATGGTGGGTTCAGAGGCAGAGTCAAAACCTGTAGGGTTTATCCTCTGGGGACCATATAGTAAGTCAAAAGTTTGGACACACATGGGAGAGTGTCCAAACTTTTCACAAACAAGTTTCATGGCTTTCCATCCCTTTGCTGTTGAGATATTTTAGCCTGGATCACAGAGGTGGACCGATTAACTGACATTGCCATCCTGTAAACCAGGTGTGGCTTGAAGTGACCATAACCATCATAGATTCAGGACTGAGCTTTAAGCAGGGGAAACATGTAGAAGCTCAATTTTTTTTTTGTTAGGTGGGGTGAAAAATCACTTGACTCTTCACCATCTGTCTCCTGACTCCTCCTGTTGCTAACCAGCTATCCATTTTGAAACTCAAGTTTTTGCCATGGCAAAGGATACAATGTGGTCCGGTGGTGACATCGTAAAAATTCCTACTATTGGCTTATCACAGTGAAATGGCTTAATACAAAGAGAAAAAGAAAAAACAATGAAAGGAGTTTTTAAACATTTTTAATGTTTTTAAAGATCATTTCGTTTTAAAACATTTAAAAACATTATTTATATTTAGATATTTTTATAATTACATTATGTCACCAAAATTATACTGTTTTGCAAATGATTTATCGGCCCACTTGCAATACCTATGCTGCCCACAGGTTGGGAACCACTGGGTTAGAGGTTAAATGCCTTTGCCTTAGGCACTAAGAAATGTTCCTCCACAGCTCATTCATAGGTCTTTTCAATTGCATGTCAGTGAGGCATCATACAAATCACTAACTTGTGTAAAAGAGAATATGACTACTGAAGAAATGAACAAATATATTTATTCAAGTCTAGTTTATTAAATAAAATTCTATCTCTGGAATTATCATTTTTAAATCAAGCTAAATTTAAAAAGTTGCTATTAACTGACGTTTGATCTAAGAATTTATCAATCAAAGTTATCTTCACATTTTAGTCAGCTGATACGTTCTAATGGAAAAACATGGCTTACACAACTGGTGATATTTCTTCAAGACTGCAAACACACAGGCACACTCAATCAACAATGTTGACATATTATGTTGTTAAAAAAAAACTGCTGCAATACTGAGTAATGCAAAGCTTACTGTGCCTATATCCTGAGAATCATAAAAAAAAGAAAAAAAAAGAAAAAAAAGAAAAAAAAAATCAATAGTACCAGTTTGGCTTAATGATATTATTAATCTTTGGTAATCTCTGCAATTTTTTCAAGTTAAATATTCAGATCATCAGTGATATACGTTTTAGAGAGGATTAAAATTGAGGGCTTATCTAAGCCTCATCAGGAAAGACAGGAACGCTGGCAAGAGCCGGGATGAGCCTCTCGTACATGCTGATGCCTTTCAGGAAGACTTGCTCATTCAGATACTCGTTGTGATCGTGCAGCAGGATTGGTGTCCTGTTCATTGGGGAAAAGCCGATAGCAGGGATACCCACCTAGATTCATCAAACATAAATATCCAACGTCAAATGTCATCATAAATAGATGAATGAAAAGGCAAATAAATAAACACTCATAGAGAGTGCTTTCTTATTGTTCTTGCTGTGAACTACTGATCTGCTACTGCTACTTATACTTACCGCTCGGATAAAACGGCTATCTGTGGCAGCTGGAAATATCTCTTTTTCCAGAGTCATATTCCTACAAAGGAGATATTGACAAGGACAGACTCAATACAGACCTATAGTAACTTTATGGTTTTGTCAGCTACAGCTATCTGGATTAACATTTCCAAAAAACATCCTTAGACTGCAACAAGCTGTGTCAGATATGACCAGAGCCTTGTATATTTACAGCAACAAACAACAGATGAAAAATCAGCTTTTCCTCAGATCGGTAACTGTAGCCAGGGTAGACAGAACGCTTCTTTTGTGGGAGCTGTGTGAACGTTTGCAGCTAAGGTGTGAAGATTCATGGAGTGAATATATTAAAATGGATGTGTAAGAAAAAAAATGGACAAAATCTTTGATGATACACTGATACAGTGGACACTGTTTTATTGGGAAATCTGAACGCTCTATTGCTCATCTACAGATGTTAAATTTCTGTCAGCCAGAGAGTAAAATTAGAAAGGTTTAACTGATCAAATAAATTTCACCTGTGTTAAATTAGATACAACAGTAGATGGAAATGGGACCAAGATTGAGGTTAAAGTTATCACAATATACTTTAGTACTTTTAGTGGATGTGTCAATAGAAATTATATTTTATACTTTATAGAGCATCTGTACCTGCACCTGTGGATCTGCACTCTAACATGAAAAAGAAAATGTGAAAACACAAGCAGCGTATGCATTAGTGTGCACAGTGTACTCACATTGCCTTACAGGCTACACTGAAGGCACTCCACCAAGGATCATTCTCCTCTGTTGACGTCACATTCTGGTTCATGTGTTTCTGCAAAGAATGGCAGCAAATTTAGTCTATTTACCACGGGAACAAACCAACAGCAGTTGTACAACAGAGTACTGAGTTTATGTATACCTACCTGAGCAAATTTGTATGTGACGTCTTCTCCTGCTTCCCTACACCACTGTTTGATCTGTCTTTCAAACTCCTGACAGGATAACAATAATTTAGACGTTAGTGTAGAGTTTACATTGAGCTGGAGGCCATTGAACACTGACACATCCACCTGTAGATCAGATGGCTGCATGACTATATGAGCCATGACAAGTCAATCCACAGATACAGACATCCCCACTTACACACCTGTAGATTTACTGTAGGTGGTATTCTTAGGTCAAAGCTGACGTCCATTTCAGCTGGGATGACGTTGTAGGCCACGCCTCCCTTGACCATGGTCATATTCACTGTGGTGACATCACCGAGCGTGAAACACTCACTCGTATTTAGCCTGAAATTCACACACAAGGTAGTAATGAAACTACTGCAATTCCAATACAGTTACACTGCAGTGAAATCTAAAGCAGAACTGTATTTTTGCAAAAACTTTTGTAAACGATAAAGGAATTAAGCACCTGTATAATAAACCGTTACCATGTATAATTACTAGATAAACCACATGTCCATGTACTCTAAGAGAGTAACTAGTTAAAGTTAGTCCAAGATATTACAAGATTTTTCATAACAACAGACTTAGATTTTCAGGTATTCATGGAACACACAACCTGCATAACATCACTTTTTTATTATCCCAATAAGCACAGGTGGCACATTATTGCCACAACAGTGTAGTCCATAAATCAGGGCCGCGTACATTCTTCAGCTTTGAACACGAATGTGGCATTATTACTGCAAATTATTACTAGCTCATGAAAGCATGTTAGTAGCATTACTCTTGGAGGAACCAGCCATAAGCAGACCCACAAACCCCTGAAATCATCACTTACTCTGCTGGAAAAGTCAAAATTCTAAATGTACAGCCGTTGTAAGCTGCTTTCAGCATATTATTTATATCCACCGTATGAATAAAAGCATAGAGGGGAACTTTCATACTGGGAGTTCATGCAGGGAATCAAAGATTGTTAAAGATTGTATATTTGAAAAAGAAATAAATGCAAAAAGCAGATCATTAATTGTAGTGTCATAGATATGCTGCCTTTAAAACTTATCATCCCAAACTAACTCCAAGCAGCATATTGGTGAGAAAATCTATAATATGAAGAAAATGTAATATTCTTCATATTACAAGTATACAGTATAATATTGTACATGGCATATATGTGCATTTACCTGTGTTTCTCCTTCTCTCTGAAGTCCAGGAATGAGTTTATGACTTGGCGCTATGAAGGGAAAGACAGCGTGGTCATTGACACAATACTCCTCACACCTTGTAACAACAGGTTTCACTGATTGAAACAGTTTTATTAATTGGTTGCATGACACTGACACTTACCAGCTTCTCAGCAGCTGTGTTCTCCACAAACCTAGACCCATGGCCTGGACTTCCCGGGCAGTGGACTGTGATCCCTGTAAAGGATGACTCACTCTATCATCCAACACGGTTTAAAGCAGAACTAAGATGAAATCTGAAAGTCTTGGAATCTGATCACATGTGTGGTTGTCTTGCATTGTGTGTATTTTATACTCACACCAGGGGTTCCTTTCTCCATAAAACACAGTGAACGCTTCACCAGGGTTAGCCAGACCTACAGAACACACGCAGAGAAAACTTACTTAAAGACAACTATAAAAAGGACTAACTGTGGGCCAAAGGAGAGCGGTTCATGATGTATGATTTGCAAGTAAACCAAAGTGAACCTACAGAACCAGAGACTGAAATCAGCACACATTTGACTTTGGCCTTAAGTCAATGTGGGTAATTTGACACGGTAAGTAATATAACATTTGAATATTTGGTCATCAGACTTTAACCCTAGTGACCACATACTCTCTCTGATCTGTGCACATCAGATTAAATCAAGTACAGGCTCTGTACCAAAAACCGCTATGCAGGCAGGTTCACTTTGGAAACATGAGCCTAGAGATGGGCAAAAAAAAAATCAAATTACTGACATTGTGGCATTCTTACAGACCTAAATTTACCCCTATTGCAAATTTCAATAAAACCAATAACCAATAACAAGATCATTTTCTGTGGCCTTGGTTAACACACACAGTGACCCCAGTTTCAACTTATTAAGTGACTGAGTGACATTCAGTGTTCATGTTTTTATTTAGTAACTTTTGAAAAATGTGACCAGTTATTTATTTACCTTCATCGAGAGCAAAGCCAATGTTTAATTTCTGGAACTCTGGATGCTTCACAAATGTTTCCATTCCCTTGTGACCTCCAACTTCTTCATCTAAAAAGAAAAACAAAAGATGCATATTTTATTTGTTTAGTTATATTTTTGTTTGTCATATTTTTCTCATTTGGCAAGCAAGTGAACTTTTTCTAAACGTAGTAAGTGCATAGTTTTGAGGAAGAGATTACATTCTGATTAAAAGCTGCGGAGCTGTGTAATGGAGCTATACTGGCAATGATATCAAGTCATCAAACTTCATGTATCATTAGTTACACTTCAAACCCGACTGGCACAGTGCTGGTTTGTGTCAGGGTGTTGTTTCCAATCCATTTCAGTTTGGCAGGAAAAACAGCACATGCTGCTTATGAAAACTTGAATCAAAGGCTTTGCGAGGCAAATACACAAAATACCACATGTATTAACAACAACGTATACAGTCCAGACCAATAAAGACATTTAACATGGCTTATAGTGGCTGCATCTAAATGAAAAAGGTTCTTTACTAATGCTTACACCTTACAAAAAGATTGAATTAAAGTTCATTTTTCATCTACACCACCCGCTGCTTTTTGATTATCATCTGATTGTGATTTGGTGTCACACCTGCTGCCTCCCATGTTGGGTGGCAGATTTTGCCACCCTTGCCATGATGTAACATGGGGCACCCCAGCAGCGCACCCACTTATATCTTAACCGTCTAACCCTAACTAATTTTTTGCTTCATCTTTATCTTTTTCTCTCATTACCTTCTATTGAAGCCTGAACGACAGGCGAATGAATTCAATGTGATCTCCAGCTGGCTTCGGCAGACTTGGGGATCAGAATTAACCTTTGTTCAAATTTGATTAAGCACTGAGAAACACTGATACACTGGGTTAGGAAATGCGCAAGTTATTATTCTAGCGTGTTTCATTATCATGTTTAATACATTATCACATTACCAGACAGAACTGTAGCATAACCCTCATATACTGTTCAGTTTAGGAGCCCTCTGGTCAATATTTATTTATTACCTGTAACGGCCCATCAATGTTCTAGGCTGGCTGTGGAGCGAATTCATCGAATGGAAGGGTAATGTGACTGTATCTTAACAAGTGTAGCAAAGCAAACAGGAGAGTGAGGAAGGTCTCAATCAAGCACAGTCTGTGAACTGTTAACAGTCTTGAGAAGAGGTCTGATAAGACGGAATAAGTGAAAACGCCTCTGTGGGTGCAACAGCGTAGTGTAGAGTCTGTAACAACAAATCAGGAATGGAGGAGTTAAGCAATCAAATATCTTACCAGGAACAAACATTAAGTGTACGGTGCGCAACAGTTTCCGTCCCTCTGCCTTCAGTCTTCTGATTGCCTGGATGTACCTACAGAGAACAGAAGTAGAAACAACAGAGTTGTGACAGAAATAAAAATATGGCACCTGAACTGACAGTATACAGGTTGGATGAGTGGAAACAGGTGTTTCCCATTGAACATGATTAAAAGTGAAGATCACAACAACACTAGAGCACAAATCCTGATTAATAAAAGTTATCAAGGCAGTTTACCCACTGTATAGTTACACATTTCATGTCCTGTGTTCCCCGGGCATAAATGTTGCCCTCTGCATCTTTGAAAGCACTGAAAGCATCGTATTTCCAATGTTCCTGGAGAAGAGATTGATATCAAATCTATTTTTTTCATGTCTATTACAGGTAATAACAGGATTTTAACACCATTAACAGAGACGGGCGCCATACCTGGAAAACAGGTACAACATCTGTGTGGGAATTCAGTAAGATGGATTTCAAGCTCGGGTTCGTCCCTTCCCATGTCATGATCGACACAACTCTGCCTGGACAAACCTAAACGGAGAAAGAACGGCAGGTGGGAAAACTAAATGTCTGTACTATGCTTGAAACATGTGGACAAGTGTGGGTTACATGGATTAAATTACCATCAGTCACACACACCTCAATCTTTTTCATGGGTAGCCCGAGCTCCTCCGCTATTCTGTCCAGGAACCGAAGAGCAGCATCTACAAATGATTAAACAGAATATTACATAGTCAAACTTCCTGCTGTTGTTAGTTGTGATGGTACTGTTGGACTTTGGTAAGATCACCAAACCAGGACAGAAATCCAAGGAATCAATCTGTTTCTATCAATTTTACTTATTCAAGTCAGTGTGTTGAGGCGACCAGGTGAGCAGAGTAGCTTTAATTGATGTAGTCCCTCTAGCATTTCCATGGGTCTATAACAAGGTCTCTTCCAAGTTGGTCATGCCTGGCACAACTCCAAATAAAAAGGGGCATCCTAAACAAAAACTTTAACAAATTCACATGGCGAGGGGGATCCTCCGAGTTGCCATATCATAAGAGTGAGGTATACCTGTCTGCTGATAAAACCTCACCTCAAAACAAAGATTGGCGTGACAGTATTGCTGGACAGCTTAACTTTCTCTTCTAAGACCAAAAACTGTGCACATAACTGGACGCACCTAATGCCTAACTGATGCAGATAAGAATTGGACTTTGGTAAATAAATTGATACAATTGATACATGCAAATAAATGTAACACTGGGCTTTTTTTTCCTTCAACATTTTCAGGATTAGTTTTAAACTTATCTAAAGAACATTTTTACTATTGGTTTGTAAAATAATATCATCTCACAATTATAATATTTCAAGTAAAATAACAGAAACAAAAATACTGTGAATTGTGCAATTTAAAGTAATCAAGATGAATATTCCAACAAAGAAAAACTGAGTTACGCATAAAGATAACTGCCAGAAATTCATCTGTGACATTTCCAAAGGATGCTGCTTGAATCCAGTTTACTGTAAGAGATGTATCTCACCATAGTCAGGCTCTGGGTGGACAGTTTTGAGACGGAGGTAGTCTCTGAACAGACTCACAGAGGGGTCTTCTCCCCCAGGAGAGCTCTGTCCGCCTCCAACACCTGGACCATCTTTGTCAGGCAGCATGGTGTGATGTTTTTATTCCTCTGATGACACAAGGACAATGTCATTAAAACACAACCATTCAAACTGTTACAGTCAAGAATAATAATATGGACGATACCTTATCAATGTGTCTTTTACTTGGCAGAGACGTTTTCTTTAACACTATAGTTCTTGTTACAGCTTTTTCTCAAAGAACGTTAGGTAACACTAACGTCAGCTGTCGGTACCTGCTAACGCATCTCTGTTCCGCTGGAAAATCAAGCTAAAATAGCGAGCTAGCCATTCTGTGTCTAGCTGCTGTACAAGCTACGGCTGCGTCTAAACCGCTGGTTAACTAGCTAACACTGTAGTTAGTAAACAGGCACAAAGAGGGCGGCGAGCAACACAGATTAATTTAGTTATTTTTAGCTGGAGTTTCTGACAGCACTTACCCTGTGCAGTTCACTTGCTGGTCAGGTAATGGTGTCAGCTGACTGCTGCTGATTGAGCCCTTTCCTGCCCTTCAAAATAAAAGTCCCGTCGCTAGAATTCAATTTACTTTTACTGCATGAAAAATGTTTCAAAGAATGTTGAGGCATTAATGTAAATATATGTAATTTAAACAAAAATATGCATGAGCTTGGGATCATTAAATGTTTGTAGCCTGACCAAGCAAACTATGAGAATGGCCAGCACTGAAAATTAAGTTTTAATTTCATCATATATGCTATATTATGGTGCTAGTAAACTGTTGATTGCTTATTTTCAATAGTCAGTCATTCATAAGTGATTATGTGCATTGGACTTATTATTAAGTGTTCACTACTGCTGATATGGACACAGTAGTTTCTCATCACTTAGTACAAAAGTCAAAACCACTGGGAGAAAAAAGTGGAATGCAGCTTATTCTTCACAACAGCCAGGATCAGTAGTGCAAGAAGTGTACTCTTGCACTTGATCTCCTTTTTATTCTTGCAGTTATTCAACACCCACTGCACCAGTAGTGGTGGGAGTATTGAGATCCTTTACTCAAGTGAACATAGCAATGGCATGTAAAAAAACCTGATAAAAGTAAAGGTCCTATCAGGGCATCATATTTTATGAGCCGATCTTATTTTTGTATGTAAAATTTCCTAGCAAATTTACATTTGCAAAGCAAATGGTGGGTTAATGTCAGTGGTTGTAACACTCATACTGAACACTTTTCAGAAAAAGGTATGAGCCAGTAGATTAATCCTTCCAAACAAAAAATACAAAATACATCACAACATGGCAGTTTATCAACTGAAACATACAAAACACACCATTTTTGTTTTTATTTTAAGCTATGCACATATCTTATTTTAGGTTTGTTTTTTGCATGATTGTCCAAACTTATTGCAAATATATTACATATAACTTTATCATCGTTATACAAATAAATGTAACATTTTTTTTTCATTTTAAATGGTCCATATTCTTTCATACATTTTTTTATTACAGTGTGTATCAGTTCTGTTTGCTTTTGTTGTGAACAGCTTTTGTTGTGTTTGCCTGTAAGTTGGAATGGTTACCAGATCTTAATATACAAATCTGTTTGTCAAATGTAAAGCGAACAAAAGCTATGTCAACACAGGAACCTGCTACATTTGCATATTTACAATAACCTACATGTCACCTACAAAAATGGCAACTGTTAAGCAAAAACATTCCATGTTTTTACATGCAAATAGAGACATGAAACACATGAAACAAAACTCACCACTATACACGTCTGATGCTATTTTTTAAAATAAGCTGAGCTGAACTAGTTTTGTGTTTTTGGGTGACATTATGGAAAATTGAAAAAATTTTATAAAGGCAACAACTGAAATATTGTATTGTTAACGGTCACTACACAATTTTACATGCCATTTTCCATGTAAGAAAACCTATTCCCATGCCAATGATCTACATGTGATGATAATATGTGAATGATGCTGATCTTAGTACATTTTAGCAGAACTGTCACCACACTAAACCACTGATCACAGGACTAGTGTTCCTCTTTCTGTATTCCCTTGTCTTTATTCTGTTTCTGTCTTTCTACCGTCTTCCCCTGCAATGCATTTCATTTCAATTTGCTGAGGAAGTCGATCAATCCCTGGTGAAATTCTCTGGGTTTGTCCATGTAGCAGGCATGGCGAGCTCCTTCCAACTTGAGCACGAAGTGATGTGGAAGTTGTAAGAGGTTCTTGTGGGACTGGGCACCCAGATTTGTGTCCAGGGCTCCAAACACAATAAGAGTGGGAGTCTGGAGTGAGAAGAACACAGGAGTAAGGGAGACTATCCAGCATAAAAAAAGTTGTCACACATATTTTCAACTATATCAGCTTTGTAAGGATACACCGCCTTCTCACTTCTTCTGAAACTGGCGAAGTTGTTGACTTATTGCATAAAAGCCTAGAGACATCGGATACATAAATATAGCAAAATGTCCAATGGACATCATGATGACACAACAAAAATACACTGTTGGGCAAACATTTGCTGCGCTGCAACTGATGTAACTTTCAGTTAATCTATTAATGTTTTCTGTTTTGGTTTATCAATCATTTATTCTATAAAATGACAAGAAATACCAAAACGGCACAGTACCATCATCAGTCGCAACAGACCAGATAAGATTTATCAGTTATTAACATAATTGATTTAGAAGTGAAATTATTAAATGCTTAATCAATTAGTCAACAGAGAGAAAATTAATCGTCAATTACTTTGATGATCAATCAATTATAAAAGTAATTTTTTTGTAGCAAATATGTGAACCAAACTAACAAGCAATGTCACCATGTCGACTTGGACTACAAGCATTTTTCTGAAGACCTTTCACTCCTTTCCTAACAATGAATCAAGAAAATAAATGTTGATCATGAAAATAATCATAACCACTTTGTGGTAATTTGATTTATCACAAACAATATTTGATTTGGATTTGATTGAACTTAATGGGTATTTCAATGTGACATGTTATGTACACAAGGCATAAAGATTGGGAAGATCAGCCATTGAATAAGCCCTTGCAGTTTATTTATGTCCGAGGGCCCCCTAGTGGGTTAATTTGGTCATGCCTCAGTGGCATGGATTTCCCATTAAAGGCACAGTTTCCCTTAAAATGAAAGGTTAACCATGATGTTTACTCACATAACACATGCTACTGGGGCCATTTCCTTCTATCTGTTGTTTCTGTTGTAATATATCACTCACCACTGTCACATCAACAGAATCTGTTCTTCCCTCACCTGAATATTTTGGTACTGCTGTGGAGTGTAGTTTCGGGTACCAACTGGGGCTATGGGAATGAAGCCATGTAGCTGAGCGCTGTTCTTCATGAAGAAGGGGATGGAGTAATGTCCACTCATGGAGGGGCTCAAAAGCACAGCTGCCCTGACACCCAAAGACTCCATGAATCTTGAAAGGAGGTCCACTCGATTCTGGTCAGTCTTCAGAGCTTCTGAGTCCGGGGATTTTCCATACCCTCCAAGAAGAATTTTTCCAAGAAAAAAGATGATAATTAAAAAAAAAATGTGATTACAAAATGTGCATGTTGAGATTCCTAGACATCACGCACAGGAGCTATTCCCACCAGTGTGTGGATGCAGTGAGATTTCATTTCATTAACTGTGCTGATTACGTAAAAGTTAATTTCAGAGTTGTGCAACAAGTAAATAAAATGTGATGTGTACCACTCCTCGTCTCTTAAAAAACGCTGCATTTTGCAGGTAATAACATGTTTTGTTTTCAACCACAAGAGTGCACAATCAGCTCATGAAACAGCCTGCCAACACACCTGTCTAAAAATTAAAACAAAAATATTATTCTCTGCAAAATACCTGCAAGCCAAGCTGAGTACACTACAAATTAATAAGAAATTGACAATCCAGTTTTATAGTGATATGACTGCAGTCACCAAGATTAGTGTTGATAATGTGGAGCAAGACTGCAGTTCTACCTGGCAGGTCCATCGCTAAGGCCTGATATCCATTAGTTGCCAGCAGGGCCATGGTGCCGAGTTCTTCCCAGGTTTTGGATGTGAAGGCCTGGCCGTGGAGAAGGACCACTTGCAGCCTGCACAAAGAAATTATTTTGTTTTCCCATGACTCTCATGAATATTTTATAACAAGCACAGATCAGGTAAATAAAGCTGTCGGCTAGCAGCACTGCCTGCGTTTACATGCATTAAGTGATCCACCTGTTTGTTGTGTTCACTTTCTTAGATAATTGGTTTGGATTTAATAGTTGAAAGGACAAAGAACATTATCACCCAAAATGTTCTAAGCAGGTCTCTGCTTTTGTCAGCTCACCTCGGCAGTATCTGTCGTCCAGCCCCATCAATGGGTAAAGCCTCTCGGAAGAACAGTGGCGGGTCCCCGGGCAGCTGTCCGGTGCGTACAGACACGTTGATGGTTGGAAGTGGAGGAGGAGGAGTGGCCATCAGCCCCAGTCTTTGAGCCTCAAGAGATGGTTCCATGCTGCCCTGGCGAATGGATGGCAGCAGCAGGTACAGCAGTAACGTGGCCAGCAACACCAGGCCCAAAACAACAAGACGATTGCGCAAGAAATTCATTTCGTCGACGAGGACGACCTAGGCAAAAATGGTAGATAGTGCATTTGGTGAGATCCAATCATATAGATTCTATTCATACAGTATGTCTGTTTGTTTGACAGTGAGTCAAGACCACTGTGGTTCAGCTTGTGTAACTTTCTTATATTTTGATTCAAGAAGAAATGTTTAAGTTTTTAAATCCTGTTTCTTATTTTCATAGTGTTAGCCATCATTCATATTGAAAACACTGTTGAGATACAAAGAAAGGGAACACAAGCTTTGTGTAAACAAATGTTGCCAAATCTTCAGACGTCAGCAATGAACTTGATGGATAAACTTGTATCGTAACACATAAGAATGATGGCCAAAAAAACAAAAAGAAGACCTGGCTTGTACTGCTGGGCAGTTAGGCAGTTAGTTAGGTGGACAGCATCTTTCTGTGTGTGCAGCTTAGAAAGACATAGTTGCGGGTGAAGGCTTCACTAGACAATTTAGCCCTTGCTAAAATTGCCACGAATTGCCCATCTAAATCCCAGCAGCTGCAACGAACAACAGTGCACTATAACGCTAGATGGTAGATAATGATACCCATGTTTTAACAGTTAAGGACTGGCTGTGTACGGAAACAGAATGAATCCAAAAAACAAAGAAAACACAAGAAATATTATGAGTTAATGGAAAGTTAACCCTGCAGGATATGGGCTCAAGGATCTGTAGCATAGCAGTGCAGAAAAACAGTAAATCGGTGAATGTAATTTAGTCAAAACATGCAAGAAAGCTAACATTAGCTCGATGTGTCGCTCTGGCTACATCTCTGTACAATGGGATGCAGACAAGATGCATGAAGCTATACAGCACCACGGGGAAACATACCGACACACAGGAGATAACTAAACACGATCACTGACAGAAGGACGAGGCTGTTTGCTTTGTCGTCATGTCTTCTGCATTGCTGGTTTCCAGTGATGGGAAATGTTGCTGAAAGGGTCGATGCTGGTGGTAGCTAGCTTTCCAAACTGAGAGAGACAAATTGGTGCCTAACGCTAACTATACATTTTTTTCTGATAAAAAAAAAACTACCTGTTCATTCCGTGTTCCTTGAATGGAAGAACCCCCGATAAACCGACGGTAAAGACTAGATATAAACTGTCACACGAGAAAGTCGAAAAATTCAGAGAAAATCTGTTGAATATGTGTGTGCTCTATATTAAATCTACCACGGACCAAACCATCGACTGTATATAGGTCTAAACCGTCTGTTCCCCGTCGGACCACATTACGTGCTGCACATAATCACAACTATTTCCTTCTGAAGCTGTTAGAAAATAAATACACACATCTGTCAACAAATAAGATAAAACTTTAAGTTATCCAGTGAAAATGTTTGTTTTTCTTTGTCTCAGAATGAACTAGACTTGTTTACTAAAAAAACGTGATGAAACTTGCAGCTTGATTAATTTTCCCTCAAAAAATAAATTTATACCTTGATTTAAGATACTTTTGCGCTGGAAAGGATGTGCAATTTTATAAACTGTATTTTTGAAAAAAATCTTAAGCCAATTTTCCATTTTTACCGAATTTCAGTGTACTTAATTCAACTTTTAGTATCTATCTGAATAACCTGAAACTTCAGACTTCACAATTGCAATGCCATAAAAACACTGACAAGCATCGTGACATTACTTCTTTTTACTTTCATCTTTTTTCCTATCTTTTTTGTAAACTATTGTGTACATTAGTCTTTGAGAATTTTATACATTTTATACTATTTTTGATACATATTCAGCATATTTTTTTCCCCAATTCTAAAATATTTTTGTAAACCTTTGCAATCAAATGGATGGAGCACCAAAATTCTAAACTGAAGAATATATTTTCTGCTTACAGTAATAATTAAAAAAAAGCTCCCAGTAGACTACAGTATGCATGAAAAAAGAAAAACAGGACAAAAAAAACTGCAAAATTCTTTTTTAATATTGAAATTCTTGGATGTAAAAGGCAAATATGAAATATTTTTAAATACAAAATCCATTGATTTTTCTCCAGTTTGGTTTAAAACAATAACATCAATACACTTTGGCAAAATAAGGCTTTTAAATTAAGGTATTTTTCTTATTAAAACTAAAACAGGCTACTTCTACAATGGAGAGGTGGAATGGTACAACAGTTCAATCTGAGGTTGTGGAATGAACAAGACGACATCATGTTAAACATAAACATATGCACAATGAAACTGGTGCTTTAACATAGTATTATCCACCAACCTTTTTAGACAATTTGGTCTGATACTTAAATATTTCAGAATGAATGTTATTCTGTAAGGCTCCATCCTTTCAAAATAATATCAAGAAGAATTCCTAATATATTAAACAAGTCTTAAAAGGGCCAGACTGGTTTTTGCATGTTTTACTTCAGTTACAGATGTTATATTATTTCTGACTGGTGTGCATTTAAGTTTATTTTAAGGTTATCTATGCATTATTATGTAGTACATATAAGAGAAGATTGTTAGTGCAAATTCAAAGTTGAAAACACTATCCCAGTAAAAATAGTTGGCAATATGTGCCTAACATACTTGTAGTAAAAAGGCTAAAACATGCAAAAAAACATCAGTATGGCTCTTTAAAGCACTTCTTCCTTTACCTTTATGTATAGATTTTTAGCCTCCTATTAAAATGTAAAGAGAAATCCTTGGTATTAACTTGTCACTTAAGTACTGTGGGGAAAAATCATCAGCATTATACAAGGGTAATGTCATTCTTCTGTCTTAATACCACAGAAACCAGTGTTACTGTGTTTAATCTGATTAATCAGTTAAGCACTCTTTGCTCTAACAAATCGTGTTTACAGATAATGTCAAATAAACCATTAGATCATTTTAGCCAAGGAAGATTAACAATCATAGAAGCACACATTTCTGTTCAGATAAGATTCACAGTAAACGCATCTCTAAGATGACACATTAAATGGAAAAACATCATAATACACAGTAACGTAGTGACTGTATGATTAGAGGCGTCTGAATCCAGCAAAATAACAATTTCATCTCATATACATGAGTTAAAGCCAGAGCCATCTGAACAGAAAATTGGTTAAAGTGCAGAATTTCATAAGTTCAGCTACATAAAATGTTCTATTGCAATACAGGTTCTGTGACTCTTCATTTTCCAGTTTGTGAAAAATAACAAAACCTACTCCTGCTCACTCCTCAATAATTTTAGGTACCTAAACACCTTTTTGAGCACTTCCATACAGAATAAATTCAGAGACTACTTTATAAATATGAAACGACTCAGCTACCTTTGGTCTAGCAAATATATTTACTCTACTAGTTTGAAGATGTACCTACAGTAGTTGCTATCAACAGTGTCATTGGCAGGAGTCCAACACAGGCTGCAATGCAAGCAAGTCAAACTACACGCTAAAAAAAATAAAACTGGTTATAATGTATAGAACTCAGCCAATACTGGATAACTGAGGTTGATATAGATATCTTACTGTTTAAAAAACATAAATACAAACATTTTCAAAAGAATTCCTTACTTTGGTTACTTAAGAATTGCGGCCAAGACATTTGTTCATGGAAAATAAACATATTTTTAACATTTCTTGTTTCTTATCAGCCAAAATAAACATCAATACCAGTATATTTGGAACAAGCCAGTCTGTCTTCTAGAGCATTAACAAAAATTTGGCAAAAGTTACATTACCTGGATTCTCAAAACTTTAACTTTTTTAACATGACATATTTTCATGGCGAAATCCACATAAATTAGAGAATACCATTTGTATCAAACAAATAGTAACATTTGTCTTCTCTGCTTGTCTTTACCGATCTCTTCCAGCCTGGTAGACATTGTGGAGTTAATAGCATCATAAAGCACTGTGCCCAGAAGAGGGCTGAGATGAAAAATCCACAATAATCACAACCTGTACACAAAACCAACTGTAGAAGAACAAAAGAGCACTTTGCAGCCCAGTTAAGGCACATTTCTGAACTGAAACAGGAGGATCAGCCATGTAGTGTCTATAAGCCAAAGATAACCAAAGAGATTTAAGACTGTATTTACCATAATTTATCACTTCTGGCATATAGCACTATTTATATGTTAGTTATAAGGTTATAGATCATAACACTTAAGAGCTTGATTCATCAAGAGATACAAACTATTAGGTAGCAATATGGCAATGCACAATACCTAAAAGTACCATTTTGTTGTAACGCACCAACAACTTAATACTGTTGATCGATCGGCATCAATGTACCTTACTCCCAAACCTTTGCTTAAATGTCATGTTGTTCCACTGTTGTGTTCATCATAAAACAAAACAGATAGACTAGAGACCATCTTACAATGAGATCACTCCAGCCACAATACCCGTCACCATGTTGATGTTCCGACCCATCAGTAGTCGTTACTCCACTATTAAATGACTAGTCAGTAATTATTACTACATTACATGACTACTCACCACTCAAGGGTCAGACCACACCCGTGTTTGAACTCGGCCTTCATTTAGATCACTACTACACATCCGTAAAGTTTCTTGACTGTATTGTGCATGTTTGTTTCCATCTCTGACAAAATCTGTCCACAGACATATTAACACCAGCCAAAGTACTCAGAAATGCATCTGTGGTAGTTCCTGCTACAGCAGGTGTCTCCGGGACCACATTTTGCCATTATGACGCACACAGACACACAGATTCACAAGGTGGAAACAATACCAGCCATGCTGTCGCGGCTGGTAATAATAATAAAAAAAAATTTAAAAAACATTCTAAATTTCATAAGGCATTTCTCTGTGTGGACAATCCAACCTGGAGGTCAGGGCCAGCATGGAGCATGGCAAAGGCCTTTAAAAGACAGTTCTGATTTTTGACATCATTTGATGTAAGTTAACAATCAGCTGCAATATTAATGGATGGATATTAGTTCCAGGAGGCAGTCCTGAGGTTGGAGATCTACCAGTGCAACTTTTCAGACAAAAATATTCCTTTTAGATGGGCCTGTGTGCTGGGATAAAAATGTCCTGTCATACTAGGGGATGTCTGATGACAGGACTGACGACTTTTGCTGTCAGTGCATCACTATTACTAGTGCACGGTAACCTACTACCTTTACGTCAAAAAGTTTGAACTGTCCTTTTCAGGGCTGGCAGAAGCAGTGAATAGTTTGGGCTTCTCTGTTTCCTCAGTGTAGCAGAGTGAGGAGTACTAGTGGGAGTAAAAGGCAAAGAGGCCAGGTCCCTAAGACAGAGGAGGCTCTATTCTGCCCTTTTTCTTTCTGAGCACAAGCCTCACCCCTGTACCCTTGGTAGCACTGGCATTGGAAATGTGTGCGGAAAAGAGCCAGCTCAGCTTGGCCAGGCACTCCTGTAACCTTCAGCTGGCCACCCTGACTGGTGATGCTGTGTGTTAAGGGGCTGAGATGCAGGTACATATCGCTGTCTGGTACTCTGCGAAGACAGCGGCCGTGGGATTTACATACCACCTGACTGCACTGCTCTGCTGCCGTGGACACATTGAGCAGGTACCTGCCCAGCGGTCCCCGAAGATACTCATTTAGGATGGAGCAGCTGGTCTGGAGAATTAAAAAAAAAAGATGTTAACCCCAAACTACTGAACATCAGGCTATTCAGCGTCATAAGAGCAGAGAAGGTATAGTACTTACATTGCTGCTTGCATAGGAGGTGTCCCCCCAGAAGATTACACCTGCAGCTCCAAGTGCAACACTCTCACCAATGGTGGAGACCAGATCTGTCTACAAAACATTCGCACACACACAGTTCATTGGTGTACCATACAATGAGCACAAAAGAATGAAAACTAAATAAGTTAAATAATTAAATAACTGAATTAATAAACTTGATTCAATTTCAAATCACTGTGAATTGATTGCTATTTGAGCTTCTTGGCTATAATCATTGGGGTACTATTTTTTGACATTTTAAAATATGAAATGATTCACCGATCAAGCAAAAATGTATTGATTTATTAATCAATGGTTAAAGCTAGTATCTAAACCTCTACATAACAGATAATGAATGTATAAGCATCCTGTGCTTAATGGACTGTTGCTTTAGCCAACTAACCTCAGTTAGGAGGGTCATCTTATTAATGTAAGTAGGTCTGGTATAAACAAAAACAGGACGTGCTAATCCGTCCCCAACAGATGCCAGACGCATCGCTTCCTTCACCCTGTTTCGGACAAAGAGATGCCCATAATTTGTAGACTCCAGTACAATATCCATGTATATAGACGGGAAGAATGCTGTACATTCCATCCACAACCAATTTAGTTGATCGTTGCGGGCCATCTCCACAACAGGGCAGCGGCCTGTGTAGTTCTTCAGGCTACCCCTGTAGTCATGGTTGTAACAATCTGGAAACAGGTAGAAGCCCCACAGTTGATTGGGCCTCAGATTCTTGGCAAGTTTTAGAGTCTCCAGCATAAATTTGCGAGCTGATAGCTCAAATTCCTGCTGTGCAACTCTTCCTACTTGTTCTGGGGTCCACTTAGGATTCTTTTTGGCCACCATTTCACGGGATTTACTTCGATAGATATCTTTAATGTTCCAATTTCGGATCCACAGTGGGCGCCACTCCTCCCAGTCAATCACAGCCAAACCTTTTGCCTCTGGCTCACGTATGTATTTCTGCACAGCTTCAGGCATTTTTTCATAGTGCTGAGTAAGGCTGGCAACCTGTGGAAGACCTCCATTCACTGCGATGCCACCACGCTCATAATAAGGATACAACCCGAGACGCTCCTTATAGAAAATAGTGAGATTCTGCCGGACAAAGCCCTCATTGGGCGATGCCACAATGTCAAACTGATCCAGAGATAAAGTTACACGATGTCGCGGGGCACACTCCTGTGTTGGGGCATTCCATGTAAGAAGAACTGGCTTCTGGGAATATAATGGCCGTCTTGTCTGCTTTACATCTGCTGAACACAAGACTGTCCACAATGTAAACAGAGTCAGAACCAACCAAGGCAGCTGGCCAGCTGTGGTGAAGAGAGAGTGAAATATAGTCTCCATGGTCACTGCTCACCTTCTCTCTTCTTTCTCTAGAAAAGAAAAACAAAGATATTTTCTTAAATTCAGCAAAAAAAGAAAACCAAAATTGTTCCACATATCCCCACAAATAATCCAAGGAATTCAGTACTTTTCTAATAATTTCACAAATATTAAATCTGTGAAATAAAGAAAACCTTTACGTCGAATTTAAAATAAAAATTTTACTGACTTTCAGATGTAGTACATGCAACATGAACTCGTGGGTAGTGTTTTAGTGGCGAAAATAGGGGAATAAATAAAAAATAGGCAGAAAGTAAACACTGTTAGGATAACCTACCCAGATTAACTAAACGATAAGAACTGCTAATTTATTACCAGTATTACTACATATAGTTTAGGAGTCAGCTTCCTTGACTCCTTCTTTGACTGATGTTACATGTGTCATTTTTCTATTTAACTCCGTTCTAGGAAGTCAATGTTGGTTAGAGTGAAAAGGCAAAGAAAAAACTTTTGACAGTTAATTGCTTTTCTCGTAGACTACTTTAAACTTCTTCTGTCCACGGACTAAATCAACGTAACTTTGCCAAATTAGCTTAAAGTTTCAATGAAACTGGTAAACGTGCTAAGTTAGCTAACGGGTTGTTTCTACTTCCTGTCCAGTCTGACCTGTTCCGATGAAGCCGACGACAAGGGTTTATTCCATTCATGTAACCGACGGATAAATTACTTTTCCACAGCACTGCCATGTGAAAAATAACACTCATAGTCCCTTTAATCCATGTCAATAACTGGCAACTCCACCAACCATAGGCTAACAGAGATGCTATGGCTGCAGCCTGATGACGGCAACGTTCAGCAACAACAGCTCAATCCATTGAGTTACTGACATGGGGGTAAATTATGAAGTTATGAAACACATAATTTGTCTGTTTTGTTTGTTTATTTAATGAATATAACTTGAGGTTGTTCTATACGATGAAAATTGATTAACAAATTATCAAGGTCATAACCCCATCTGTCAGAAATTTGACGGTAAATTACATTCCGGTGCCCCCCATCCCCCTAAATAAAGATCAAAGTAGACTGTTCTCCAGACTCTGCAGAATAAATTTGATAAAACAAAATACAATACAGAGTCCCATCACACTCCTAGTACGTCACTTATTTAAGCAAAGTTTAAATTGCTGCAGTGTTTGAAGTTACACACTAAATAATGACTTAGTCAAAGTTTCATCTAAACTGAATGTATGATTGGAGCACTAGACACCCAGAGGAGGAGGGTGCACTCAGATCCATTAAGTAAAAGTAAAAATATTGAAATATTCCAATACAAGTAAAAGTCCTGTATTCAAAAGCTTATGGTAAAATTACAAAAATTTTGTTTGCAAAAGGCACTTTAGGCACCAAAGTAAAAGTTCTCATTATGCAGAGGAAAGATAATTTAAGTGTTGTATAATACTTACATGTTTTTTATAGTATAGGATTAGTATTACTGATTCATTAATGTGTAAGTAGTAGTTTACTGGTCAAGGCAGTGTAAATTTTAAGTATTCTGTACACTGATGGGCAGTTAAATCTGCACAATCTCCTATATCAAGAAAACATTTCTTACAGAAATACAAACTCTCCAGGCCACTTGCATCTTTCTCAAGATAAGCATGATTTTCGTATTTACAGAATTGTATTAGGAGAGGCCGGCTATTCTTCCATACAGTTGAGCTTGAATATGAGCTATTACTTTGTATGTTGGCAAATGTTTGGCGGTGGTGATAGTTTTTATGTTAACAAAGCAAACAGCATCATTTTTGATAACATGATAATTAGTTTTTAAATTTACCTTTTCAAGATGTGTCAAAACAGTGTCTCTTACCAGCAACCTCTTCCTCACTACTCTCCAGATGAAAGTAGATAAATCAAGCTGTTCCAGTTGTTCAAGATCAGGATGCATACAGGTCAAGTTTGTTACTCTAGTCTGAGTTACCTTTCACAGAGGAAACAAAAGCAGTTGTTCATTCCCTGTTGAAATCCACCACTGACTTGTATTTAAATAGTCAGAAGACTCCACCTCTGTTTGACTTCTATTTTACCAACATGTATGTAAAACACCTCATCATGCTGCCTTTTGAATAGAGGGAGTTTCAAAGAGTAGCTCTTTTTCCTGCTTGTCTGACATAGTCAGAAATATTTAAAACATATACATTTTATAGTACATTGCTCTAATGTCATTGAAAGGGCACACAGAACAAAATTTTACAATTATTATTATAGTAGTCTATGTGAATATAAAGTGACTCAAAAGCATTTGAAACAAATTCATACAGGATACAGGCTTTCTGCCTGATGCCTTAACTCTTGATCTTCAGGTGCTGGCAGGTGTAAAGTTTGCTATGGTAAACAACACACACTTTGGATACACTATAAAATCTTTTGAATCCATTATGAAGATTTTATCAGTAGTAGTATCAACTAATTGATGTTTTCTAAAAAAGTGATCATGGTGAGTAATGTCACAACAGTTTTACTGTAATGGCAATAGACACATACACATCAACTCTACACTGGTTCTAAACACAGGTATAGCAACTGAACGTTGCTAAAAAGTCACGACCAATTAACGGTGTGTTTTTTGTTTTGAAACACTACGTTCCTTGTCTGTTATATGATGTATGTAAAGGCAGATTGTATTTAAGTGCCATTAAATTGTCTGTAGAAATTATTACCCCAGGGATATACAGTAAGACGTGCAGGTCAACAACTAAAAACATCCTGAGCCTTTTGGTGACTTAAGTATAAAGGGCTTTACTATAGATTATACAACTTGCGCTGTTTGTGAGTAAAGAACATATAAAAGCTTCCTGCAGTGTTGGAGTGTGCATTGTTAAGTTGACTCGTTCATACTATCTAGATGGTAAGGACTCATACAATCGCAAAAATACAAATTTTTGAGTGCTGAGAAGGTAAACATAGCTTATTGATAACCTTTTGTGGAACCAAATGGGTTATCAATCCTCTGAGAGTTAATGAAGGACTTCAAAAAGATTTTTTGTAAGATCTCTGTTTGAACTAATGACAAAGAAACACATCAAGTTGCTTACATTGACAAAGTATGTATTTTCACACCTTTTAACTTCAAACACACACTCAAACCCCCTGACCCATGCATTTCTCTTCTGAGGAGTTACTCCAGAGAATGTTGGTAAACCAGCTAAGTCATTTATGATTTTTCAGTTTAGACACGGCAGGTTTGTAAAAAAAAAAAAAAAAAAAAAAATCAAAATAATTCACACATCCTCGTTAATAAGGTAAAAGATTGTGATGGTCCTTGTGAATAATGCCTTACTTTGAAATGTCATTTTAAAATGTGCCCAGAGTTTTGTCAGCAAAGTCGGAGCATGGGTGGTTTGCTGAGTCAAGTCTTTTCTTGTAACCCAAATACTGCAATTCACCTCATGGCCTTGCATATTATTACAGCTTTGTGAAAGTAAACAAAAGGTACAGCAATGCCTCCCTCCAGACTCAGCTGAAAAGAGGTACTTGCCCAGAGGACTTATGTAGAGTAAAATCATTTCATGGAAGCAATAAAGTGGAGTGGATTTTGGCATAGCCCTCTTTATCCTCGAAAGAGAACAATATCACAGACAGCTTTATAGAAACCCTTTTCCCATGGAGACGGCATGGATTGAGACCTTCACTTCTCTCTTAACTTCATCCATACCTCATTAGCAGACACACACACATACACACACTTCATCTCCAAACAATGGTTTGCCTTCACAATTTCCTCTGCAGGTGGCTAATATCATCACAGCTGGAGGTCAGGGGCATTATTTCCACTACATGGGTGAACAGGTCCTGTCGGTTCATTTTAGTGTTCACAACCTTTGATGAAAAGTTGAATTATCTTTTGTTAGAAAAGACTATTTGACAAACAGCTCATATAAGCTTGCCAAATAATTCTTATATAAAGGCTCAGCCTGGAAAACCACATTTGACCTGATGAAAAGAGATTTCCTCCAGAAACTTCTTTCATTCACCCTGCATTTTAGTTAGGATTAAAAATTACATTAGTCACAATGATAAAAGTCCAGGTGGAGGTGCATTAATATAGGAATACAGGATTTTTTTTTTTTTCAGGTTTAGTTCATACCCTTAAAACTTTGGACATATTCATCTTCAGAAACGTTTAAGTCCTTTAAAAGAATCCAGATAGTCTCACTGGAATTATTATAGGAAATTCTTAAGTATATCCATAGTAAATGCACTTTAATATGCTGTGCAAGGATAATGTATGAATATAAAAAAGGACCATGACACAGTTCAGCATTTCAAATTGTAATTAAAAAACAGTTATAATAAATTAAAAGTGAAACAGTATGCCAAAGCAGCAAAGAAAACAACAGGATCTCTTATTAGACTCACTGCTGCTGTGTACATGTGTGGCTCTGAGGTCACTGAAGCAAGTCCATCCAAAGTTATAATATGACATTAATCCACTTTAGATTTTGTGGGCCACTGATTGTCAACTCCCTCGGCTGTTACCAATAAGCAGATCCTGTTCCATGCATAATAAAGCAAGTCATGGTGTTGTCAAAAAACTAAAGTGTGCACTTAAACTTTGCTGCTCTACATAGTATATGACTGTGACAGGAGAGAGAACTGGTTACATCCCCCCTGAACTCCTAGAGTTCAGTGGATTATACCAGAAAACAATCTGCAGCAACAAATTCAGGACTGTCACACATCAATCTGTGTCTGCACACACATTCACACATACATGCACACAAACCATGATCTGTAAACGGATTACTTTTGCCAACTTGGCACCCTTCTAGATCCCCACTGGTGACCTATTCTGTGTCTGCACACAAGCCAAAAACAGATCACATGCAGAGGCTCAGCACACATTGCATTGGGCTGTCCACATAAGGGCATCAAATATGTCTAGAGATCATGTTATTTTAAAACGTGGTTCAGGCTTCCAGCTGTACAGGAAACCACAGGACGGAGTTGACACAGTGGCTAGTCTGAGAGGCTCCTCAGACATCGTCAGGCTTCGCAGAGGACAACTGGGAAATCTACATGGATGCACGGGTGGTCGAGCTTTATAATTCCCTGGAAGGACACAAAAGACAGATTAAAATTGTCTGAAGTAATAATACAGAGAAATGGTGATGGTGAGTAAAGTCCTAGTTTAGATTTATGATTTCCTCACCTGAGGTGTTAGGTTTTTGTGAATCCTCTTCAGTTTGGCCTTTTTACGTCCATTTTTTGTCACAATTGTTTCTTCATAGAACTCGTGGGCCAAGTCACCATCTTCATCAAAGAACATAGAGCTGCAGCACAGGGAAAAACTTAATTGTCCATGCATACATAATATGCCTGAGTGTATCCAAACCTTCAGTAAATGCATCAATTACAGGTTATTAAATAAAACTTGAGTTGTGGCTTGGCAAAATTACAAGACTGAGCCATTTCATATAATACAAATTACTTTTTGTTGCACATAATGTATTTGCAGTAAACAGAAGTGGTCAATGTGAGAGCCACTGAATATACACAACCATAACAAAAACAAAATGTGGTTTCAGGGTATCAAGCCCACAAGCCTGTGAGCATTAAAAAAAAAACACAACCAGCTGCTTAGTTTTCTTATGCCATGGCCCTTTCAGTCAGTCAGCTGTGGTCCTGTGGTTAAAACGCCTTGTTTTTGAAAGCTTAGGGTGTACAGTAAGCTAAGAGGTCAGCCATGAGTATCAATATAACAACTCAGTACAACAGAGCTACATTAGAGGACAGCTAAATCAGCTAAAGCAGTAGAAGACCACAGTATGCTTCTGTGCACTCAAATATAAATGAGGAGAATGGAGATAGTGTGTGGAAACATTATCATGGAAATCTAATGAATGAACAGATATCACTAGATGTGAGAAATTCTGGTTTCTGCTATAATGTGCCAATGGATGGGTCAGAATTGTTGTGCCAACAGTAAAAATATGTGGTTCCATGTTGCCCAGTGTCAACAACACATCTCTTGCCTTCTTAATACCCATATTTCAGACCAATTGTGCACCTTATTAGATAATGTTGTTTTAAGCCTGCACTGTATGTAAGTATGCAATGCCACACTCGCAGGAACTGAGCAATGCTATCACATCAAAATGGAGCTATTCTGAGGAACATTTTAGACACAATGGGGACAGGGAGCTTAAACAAATATCAAAACTCCAAACTAGTAACAGAATAAATTAAATAAAAAATGTTTGCTTTCAGTTACATGAGAGGAATATCAATATTATTATTCCTGTAATATTGACAATATATTCATGTTCAAGACAAAATTATTAAAAGAATGTCATTTTATATCTATATCTATAACATGTCTGCTATAACACTTAAAAAAATGTATGATGCAGGTTAAATGATGCTGAGGCTTTATTTACCTTCGTCTAGTAAACACAAAAGGTGTTGCACCTGGGAAACTTCGAACTCTTGCCAGTGACTGCTCATTTCCATCTTTGGTTGGATCATCCACACTACCTGAGCCAGAAAAAGGCCAAAATCCTTTGGATTTGGAGCCGCTACCACCCATCTTCAGCTGCAGCACATTATTTTCTTAGGTCACAGGACTGCCAGTGATGCTACAGTGTTACTGTACCAGATGAAATGTGACCTTCAGAATTTTAAACCTATAAAAAAAAAAAGACAAATAGGAAGTAGGATCAGCAATACACATTATAGCAAATGCAAAATTATTTTCTACAAGTAGTTTCCTATTTTGGATTAAGAAACACAGAGAAAAAGTGTGAGTTGGGAACATATTTATTTGTGAGTGTGAAATCCTAGTTGTTATTTTTTTGTTGACATCAAAAGTGCTACCACAAGAAAACAAATGGGCTTTACTATAGCACCTATAGTTAATGCAAAAAGTTACTGTGTACGTAGTGCTTCTATAGCCATTTTTTTTCTAATTATACCTTGCTTATGGTTAATATAGTAGAAGACAAATAGAGGTCAAATCCCAGACTCATACATTATGATACACATGACATAATATATGTATTTAATATGCCCTATATCCATGTCAGTGTGTAGCAGGCCAGTGACAAACCAGTACAACTTTATTTGAACACAGCCGTGCCAATGTCGCATACCTGACCATCCTCTTGTGTCATGCTGTTTAATCAAGATTAATTGATATCCGAGAAATTTATAAAACATTGAAAAACATCAGTGAGCTCTTCGTAGTGTCTAGAGGGCTAGGTACATTAGGTTATCTGGAGAGGGACAGCTAATTTGGCTAGCTAACCTTGAACGACAAGACATGTCCCTACATGTGTGTTAGTCGTTGTTATGTCACTTTATGTCCTGGCTGCTAACATTACCACTAGATAAAGACAATTAGCACTCTGTTACTAGCATTAGCCAGGTCAACATGTCTCTATCTGGTTTACAAAATAACGTATACTGACGTTGCCAACGGCTAACGGTAGCTGGTTTAATAACCAGTGTTTATCGTTTCAGCTTGATTAAAAACATACCTACAGTGATCTGTTCGCAGGTGAGAATTTTTCTTTGATGAATTTGTCTTGGTGGTTTGCTAAATCTGCACAGGCTCAGACCTCATAACACACTCGCGGCTACGCTAGCTGTTTATGCTAAGTAACGCTGCACGTTATCTCTGTTTGACTCTGTGGGTTGGTAAAGAAACATTGTGGTGAGCTGTCGCCACCACACGGACAGGAGTGTGAAACAAGAAAGCTGTACAAGAAAAGGTAGCAGCTGGATCTAGCAAAAACGTTGTATAAACTTACCCCATTAACTAGACATAAACAGTACAGTATCTCAGTATGCTGTGCTCTATAGCCAAAAGTAAGTGGACACCAAATGCTCTTAGGTTGTTCTTCATGGTTTAGGTTAGACGCAACAGTTGCAAATAAAGGAAAGCTTAATGCTGCAACATACAATGGTATACTAGACAATAATGTGGTTCCAACTGCATAGCAACAGCTTGCACAAAGCAAGGTCCATAAAGTCCAAATTTTCTGAGTTTGGTGTGGCCTGCACAGAGCCCTGCTTTTGTACCAACACCTTTAGGATGAATTTGAACACAGACTGCTAGCCAGGCCTTCACAGCCAATACCAGAGCCTGATCTTGTGGCGACTGAAAGTAAATTGCTGCAGCCATGTTCTAAAATCTTTTGGAAAATCTTCCCTGAGGAGTGAATGCTGTTATCACAGCATATAAAAAATAAAAAAAAACATGTATGTGGGTGTAAGGTTACTAAGTCCATATACTTTTGGCCATTAAAAACTACCACACAAAAGTTGATCAAACCTTGAACTGAAACTTAAAATCACAACAAAAGAACCATGATTTATTATCAACAGTTCATTACATAATTAGAATATAAACACACTGTTTCACATTTTAACTTATCCAAACCATTTCACAGATTCATTAAAGTGCCAAAATTTAAAAACAGTCTCAAAAAATATAAACAAAACTAAATGTCACATAAAATGACCCGAACATACACCAGATATATTACTAGAAAAACACAAATGTGTCTTTTTTATACATTTATAGATAATCTAAGCAAGCAGCATAATCTTTCAAAAAACAACTGCAATGAATTAAATTCATAGTAATCTTTAATGTTTCTTTTTTGTTTTTGTTTTTTTGCCAATTCAGTTCATAACTGGCTAAACTAACAGAAGAAGTGGCAGCGCTTTTAAGTGGCTACATTAAATGTAACAGCAGTTTTCCTGCTTCTTAAACAATCTTTATTAAAAACACTGTCATTGTCTGAGCCCTTTCCTTCCCTTTTACACTGCTGGAAATTGTCTTATTGATCCATGATTCTTCATCATGTTTAATCACAAAATCAGTTGCATCACTCAGGGTCAACCAGGTGTAGTAATCCTTGCCATGGCATGCTTCATCTTTTCCTTAGCAAGAGCATAGCGCTTCACAATCTGCCGGACATGCTCTTCCTCCTCACGCTGCAGGATTCGCAGAAAGTTGCACAACTCAGGAAAGCTAAATGCATCCCACTGTGGAGGAGGGTAATTTCACATTAAAAGCAGTTGTGTATATATAGCACATGTCAATGTCATATAATGGCAATTTAAGGCTTATCATATGATCATTCTCAGAGCCAGGAAACTTACATTGACATCCCCTGTTTCATTTTCTTTCAAAACCAGACTCAGGACTTTTTCACTGGGGCCAGCACACAAGCGTAAGTAGAGTGGACATTGATCATCAGACAGTTTACGCATGTACACTAAGTAAAAGGGAAAGAAAATCAGAATTTAATATTTGATGGCACTGTTTTGTTTTACTTTGTACACACACACAATATTAGGAATGCTACCTTGACTTTGTCTCTCAGTGCGTTCGAACAGGGCAAACTTGGCTGGGTTGTCCACCACAGTGAACTTGTTGAGCAACGCCTCGATGACTTCCCGTACCCGTGTTTGAGAGCTTATATGCAGGTGTTTTGCAGTATCTTTAGGGAGGTAGAAAGAAGTCCGCCGTTTCATCCGTCTGCCCTGCTGATCTTCCTCTTGTGTCGAGCACAAGCTCTGAGGAGGAGGGAGGGAAATCGGTCGAACTAACCGGAAGTGGACCTTGATAAAACCAGTGTAGAACCCGTCTTTATTCTGCAATGTAAATAGATGTACAGCATTAGACGGGGAGTGAAATGGTTTCATGCAATATCAACATAGTTTGTAAACTATTACAATTTTAATTACAAAGTGCATGCCTAAATGCTCATACAAAAAAATGATTGATTAGTCACTCACAACCATCATGTAGAGATTGCTGTTGATCTGAGCATTATACTCCTTAACCTTCTGTTGAATCTCAGCGACACTTAACTGCTGTTTACCCAAATCGATCTGTTCATCCTGAAAAGTAAAGAACAGGTACAGTCCAGCAGAAAGCTTGTCTTCATTAAAGAGTAAGTGACAGAGCAGAAATAAAAGTGAAATAAAATCAAGATCTTAATCTATGAATTTAAAATGAAGCTATGCAGGATTCAATGTCACCAAACAGAGAGTGAAAACTGCTCTGTGCCTACAGGACGGATGAATTATTCCATAGCCTCACTGTTGATCTTCTGACCTTGTGAAAGAAAGATGTAGATGCAGTAAAGTACAGTTCCAGCTCTGAGCCACTGTCCTCCTGACTGCGGAGTGAGTCACTTCCTGTGCTTCCCCAGGTCATCTCCAGGGTTCAGGTAAGCAAGGATTTGAACGTTTAAGGATTTCTCTAACCCCCACTATCATAGAATGATCTCCAGATTTAGATTTGAATGTCCGAAATGTCTCAGCTTGTCTGTCTGTCTGGAGAAGACTGATCCTACTAACAGCTCTTTGACCTCAGCATTCCCGTTTGCTCCTCCCTGTCAATAAAACGTCACAAAAACATCTAAAGGACCGGCCCACTCCCAGGGACATCTGCTCAAATTATCTTGGGAGAAAAATGTTTGATGTTATTGCTGATGTGTGTGAGTGTAAAAATGCTCCTCACTGATAATGTACATATACTGTATTTTATATTGGACAGAACAGGTTCGCTCTCGTCCTATCATTTATTATTGTCCACATCATGACTACACCAAAACCATTCTGCTGCAGCTTTCACTGAGCGCTTAAACACGTCCAGAAATGCAAGAATTCAGACCATTCTTTCTCTCTGATTTTAGTGTTTTTTTGTGGGTAAAGATGTGATGGAAACTTTTTTTTTAAATTGAAAATAAAATCTGCAAAAAACTGACGAAAAGCATGACTTGTAACCTGGATTTATGGTATACATATCTTACAATCTAACTGCCTTTCCACTCTTCAAACTCAGATTTATCCCGATTTTGCAGGCCTATACAAAGGCATTTACAATCAGTGAGAGGCTACAGAAGAAAAGTTAGTTTATCAAAATGATATAACAACACACACAGTAAAGCAGACTTTTAATTATTTGATAAGTTGACCATGGGCAGTCCTTTTTTAGTTGTTCTGTAATAAGGACATCTGTTTTATTGTGAAGTTGTTAAGTTGTCCCCTCCCCTCAGCTCTCTCCTAAATGACTTTCTGTATAGATGCCTTGACAATGAAGAGGTAATAAAACCAGCAACTTTGAGGACATATGGTACACTGAAACACAGTGGACAGCAGTGGACAATCTGTTTGTCTCCATCTGCTTTGACCTGCCCAGCTGCACAATATGAACAGAGACAGTTAAAATATGAATTTCTTTCAACACAAAACAATCCCAGGAAGACAGCACCGCTTTCTGTACAAAAGTACCATTGATAAAAATCTGTGATTGTAGCTTTGTTCCTCACCACATTTGTGTCTGTCTCGATGGAGTCGTCAGAGAAATCTGCCCGGTCTGTTAACAAACTTCCATCTGTGCTGCAGTCCAGCTGGATGAATGGTCGGCAGCGGTAGTGACAAGTGTAACTGCAGTCTGGGAGAGAGAGAGAGGGACCATTAGAGGGTGCAAATTTTGCATTCTCAGTTATGCTTTGGCTAGTGGTCAACTCTTGTGGTGTAGAGCCCTCTGCTCTGGATTTTGTTCAGTAATCTCTGTGCTGAAAGTATCAGCCAAATCACACTAACCTAGATACATTATGTTATACAGGCAACATAGCAATATTTTTTACAAAGTAAAAATTGTTCATGATGGATATTAATACATTTAATCAAAATACAGGTCACTATCACTTCTGTCATCTGTTTTTTTCTGATTGCTACAACAGCTAATTCTTTTGTTGAACTGGCCCCTAAATATGCCACAGAAATGCCTGAAGTCAAAAGATACAGAAAAACAAAGACATCCCCAGGTGCTATCTGTACCAGCATACAGTTAAAACATGGAGTCTGCCAGACCTTCCTTTTGTTAGATAAAGCTTCTCATGACTGGAAAACATAACATAAGCATCCTGCATTATGGTGATACTGGAAATTGGAAAGTGAAGACTAGAGCTTTGGAAGAACATGGGGTTACAAAGCTGATTTAGATTTTTTTTTAAAGAAATGGCTAAATATTTCTTATTATTAAGCCATTGTCTTGTCTCAATATCAGCCATTTCTTCAAAGGTTCATAAATTTATCATTATTCCCTTTTCTTTTCTTTTTTTTTTTTTTTACAAAATAAGCAATGATTCACAATGTCTATTATTAGTCCCATTGGAATGGGACTAATAATAGCAGGAATGGCCTGACACTCTGTATGTCATCCTGCCTCATGCAATGCAGATTTAGTGGCTGGTTGCCTGCTTTTGCTTTTTAGGTCAATGCCTGCAGTCAAAAACATGTTTAGCATGTACACACCGAACATAATAAGGCTGGTGGTATTCTACATTTTTTTATTGAAATAAAAAAATCACTACATGAAAAGACCAAAACCAACAATGTGTTAGTCCATCTATTGGTATTTTCCAGCTTCTCCACCCTGTCTGTGGCTCGCAACACTAAACCCATTCATTCCTTCTTAAGATGTAAATCTTTAAAAATGAGTATCTAATATACACTTTCATTTTTAAAAAACAAATGGTGTACATGTGGGGACTATGTGAGTAATTAAAGCCAGAGAGTGTGTGTGATTGATTCCAAATAAACTATAGTGTGTGGTCATGGTAATGAAGGAATATGTCTCAGTGCAGGCCACAGTGTTGCCCACTGATGTGTTTTCATTAGTTTTTGGATGAGAATGTGGCTGTATGGCACAGAGTAATGAGCTATATCAAGCTTTGGTTACACAGACAATACTTTTTGGAATTTATTGTTGGTAGGAAAATATAGACTATCACCAGACTTATCCTTCAGACAAATTAAAAATAGATTCATATACAGAAGGTACTCACTGGTGCAGCGTAAACTCTGCTTATAAAGACCCCAGATGAATTCTCCACACAGGTCACACCAGGTAAGATGAGTGTAACCATAGGGCTGGAAGTCATGACCACCTGCAGCCTCTCCTGTCTGACACCCAGGGGCCTCGATGCTGACACTGTCTCCAACCAGACGAACGACATGGAAGGTGCAGGGCAGACCTGGGTTCACAGGTGGCTGGACAGTGCGGGCTGCAGGAGCAGCCAGTTCAATGGGATCATTTACACTGAGGTCCTGCAGTTCGATCAGCTCACATTTAGACATCCTGTCCTTGATACAGACACTGACATGTCAGGTCAGAACTTGCTGTCCATGAGCTAGTATGGGTGTACATCCAGCTGTGAGAGGAGACAGCATTAATATTCACACCTTTGTATCCTTATTGAGGATGTTGTGAATGTCAGGCTCTGATGAGATGTATTTGGACAAAAAAGCACCAGGTCAGTTTAATTCGGTCCACTTCCAGCTTTGTGCGCTGTGCAGAGGAACAAGCGGCCACCAAATCCTTAGGAGCTGCAAGACAGTGAAATCATACACATTTGTGTACATTACGGTCTTAGTACATGCATGGTCAGTTTAACATTGAAGAATCGGAACTATTTCAGTATTATTTCATGCACTACAAATTCATTCAAAAATCAACGTCTGTGCTGTATTATGCTACGGGCTTTACAAATGGAAAAACAAAAGATTAACCTTTGTTATCTGATGCCAGGATTCATATGATTATGTTAAAATATGGAACAAGATGACAAATATAATCCTGTGCAAACCTTGGACAACTCATAGCCTACTGTTTTTCTGAGCCTGACAGAGAAACAAAACTGCCTATTTTAGATAAAACTCTATCACCAAAACATGGGTCACTATCATTTCATTCATTAAATTCAGAAAGCATTGAACCAACTTCAATCAGTCATTTGTAAGTGGCAAATAAGTGGCAAATAAGTGGCAATACAATAAAAGTAAAAAGCCTGCATTCTACAGGTGGTGAGTGTGACAGGCCGTGGTGGACTCTCATAAAATATGAAGAATTGTTGTAGATTGAACTACACAGTGTACAAAATAAGTAACCCATAACCTGCAATGCTGCTCACATGTTGACTTAACAACTAATAAGACATCCATAAAATATTTAATAGAAGCAATGACAATGGCTGTCATTTGTTCTAATACATGATGAGTGGGCTATTTTTACTTCTGATACTTTACATTTGGCTGATATTTCCACTTAAAAAAGTAACCCTAACCCTGACCTCATCGTGGTTAAGGGTGTTACAAAAAACCAGTATTGACAATAACTGTGATATTTAAAAATGAAACACTGATATCGTGTTACTAATACACCTATGATATGTGATATGAAGTGATGGCAGATGTTAGGACATGTGGATCTTCTGTTTATCAGCTCACCTGTTTGCCCATTCTCTAACTATTAAGTGTAATTCTTGTTTTTGTACAGGTATGGTCACAGACTCTCTCTCTCCGCCTCCCTACACTTGTATTTGAGTCTAATTCATTTGCTAAAAAAAAGAGACAAAACACACAATAAACAAGAGATTATTTGACTGATAGCAATATAAGTAGGCTATTATTATTATTTTTCACATTTTCTATAGATATTACAATAATATCATTATCCTGAATTCTTTTGGCCACGAAAATCGTGTAATGAAAATCTGATATGTGACATCCCAAACTGATGTTTTCTTCTTTGTAAATAACCCAAATCCTTAGTGACAGAAAGCACAGGCAGGGATTGATACACGTTGACTGTCTCTGCAAAGAAAAAGTTCACTGAATCTGTTTGTCTGGAGCTTCAAGATACGAGTAAAATATCCACAGGTGCATCTGAAACTTAGTTGCGTTAGTTTTCTATAGAGCTGCATTGTGACTTGAATATGAACAACCCGGGGCTCTTTCTGCCAAGTGGGTCACCGCACGGCGCAGTTATTCCCACAGGGCAACAAGAGCACATTGTAACAGGGATCATCCATGCATATTCTGCTGGTTTTGTCATTTTCATGCTAAACTAGGCATGTATGCTTGAGGCTGTACGACAAAAGTTAAAATTATTCTTTATTTGTTGCAAGAAGCAGCTCCCTTCTGTAACGGGACAGCCCGGTTTAATCCTGCAGTCTGAAACGGGGCGACAAACTCATTTGACAGTGACACTCGAACAAATCTAGTGATTTGCTGTCAGACAAGCCGTTAAAGAAATGACCTTACCTCGTCCAGTTCATCAAAGTCACTTATAGAAGAGGATATTTGGAGAGTGGTCGCAGTTTGACGTTGAATTAACATCGAACCGTCCCTCGCCAGACGCACGCACTTCTGTTTGCGCATGCACATTGGGAGTGCGGGATTACCGTCTAATCCCGTATGGGTATTAAACCATCCTGAGAGAGGCACCATGACAGGAATCACTGCTCTCACACATTACAAATATACTGCATGTGTACTGTCATGGAAGATACACTATATTAAACATTTGAGTAGTGGCCCACCTCTTTCTAATAAGACACCCTTTATTGTAAGCCTATTAGCTTTGTTAGTGGCTAATAAATCATAATTTGTAGAGCATTAAAAAGCCATTAACAAAAACAACTTCTTGCCAGGTTATGAAACATCCCTTTTCTTTGATTATTGAAAAAAAAATCTAAATGGCAATAGGTCATTAATCAATGACCTATTATGTTATATTCGAGTCTGAGTTTTTATTACTGTAGGTATGTATGTATCTATGTATGTACTGTATGTATGGATAGATAGATAGATAGATAGATAGATAGATAGATAGATAGATAGATAGATAGATAGATAGATAAAGCTGCAAGTAAAATGAGAGAGAGGTCATGGGACAATTTTTCCACATTTATTGCAGGTAACAATAGCTAGTAGGCTACTAATTTTTACTATTTTGGGTTTTGGCTCCAAAACAGCCAAAGCTGTATTGAAAACAAATATGTTTAAATGTATGATTTCATATAGAGTACAACTTCAGTTGGACTCCAGTAATGGACGAAAAGTGTAATATACAGTGTAAAAAATAAATTATCCATACAGAAAATTTAAATACTCAAGAACTTGACTATTGTACAGCGCAGTACTTATACTTATTTACATTCCAACACTGGACTCTAATTACAGGTCACAATAAAATCCCATTTCCCCAAGTCTAAATCTCTGGTGAAAAATAAACAAAGAAACACACAATCTAAATAAACAGTGGCAGAGGATGTAAGAGAGGAGGGAGGGAAAGATAGAGAGAGGGATCTCCTGAATGAACATGTTGTGTTCTTGTGTGTCCAGTGTGTGGTGGCCTTGCAGAGTCACAAGCTTATTAGAGAGTAATTGGAGCACAATAGCCAATGAACAGCGGACAGTGAGTGTCCATTGAGTTGGTGGATGTGGAATGGGTGGTATTAGTCTGAGACATCACATTTATACCTAACCCACAACAAGCACCCAGACTAGTTTGCCTGCATGGGCATGTGATTTCGAACTATGATTGCAGCTATTATTATTGTTATTATTATTATTATCAAAAACTACAACATTTGAAATAATTTATACCTTAATTAGTTGTGCCTAGAGTGCCGGTTATGGCTGAACCATAAAAACTTTTTTATTTTTTATTTTTTTTACCCTAGATGTATTTGGGGAATGTTTCTAGGAACGCTCCACGTCAGCCTGAACTAAGGGTGTTAAGTTGGCCAGAAAATAAAACAGACAAGACTTCCGGGTATTCAGAATAAAAGCGTAAAAAAGAAGTTGCAATAAGATTAACATTTTGGTTTACATTTAAATTTGGTTTGTGTTTACACAGAAATTGCACAGATTGTTATAGCCCCTCTCTATTTTACAAGACAATGCAGAAGAATTGGTTTGGCTGAGTAAGGGACTGTTAGACAATGAGGATAATGAAGAAGTGTCCTCTCTGGTTCATTATCCAGAGAAGACAGAACACAGAGATGCCAAGCTCCTGGTGACATGTCTACTGGAGGGTTTGGTTATTTCTTGTTAAGTGGCAATGAAAGGTCTGCGTGAGGAGCCTGAAATCCTACACTTACAGTATTTTCACTAATTAGACTTCTGCACAAGTTTGGCAGGATCAACCTTCCATGAGGAGGCAAAAATGAGCGGAAAATTGTCTTTTCAGTACAATAAACGGGATTATTATGATCAGAGAAACACATTGAGTATATTCTGGATTTGTGGTGGATTGGTAAAACGACGCTTTATATTGAAAAATCTGACCGGAAGTATATTTTTTGACCCGGGGGCGCCACATAACGTAGAGCATGCCGGCCTGATAACTTGGGAACAGATTCATTCCTGATTCGTGAAGATACAGTTATGTGACAACTCCTTGAACAGCTCAGTCTTCTGTCTTTAAATGAAGCAAGGCCCCGGCAGGAGGAGGTCAGACTTTTCATCCACCATCAGTTCCGCTTCGGTTCAGCTCAAACTGCGAGTTCGCTTCAGGAAACAGCCCAGGGCTTGTGTCGGCTGTTGGTGAGCCGCAAAGGTCCACGTAACAAGTTTACCTAAACATGGTTCATCACAACACGTCTGAATCTGAGCCTCGGATCTACGGTTTTACCAGAACAGCTTCCGCAGTGCTGACCCACTTAATCTGCATTGTCTTCAGTGTATTCATTGCACTTCTGTCTCGGCCCGGTACAAGTGAGTGCTTCTACTGTTTACATATTTTCATGTCGCTGTCCCTCTGTCTTCATCATTTGTTCATGTTCATGTTTGTGTTATTTCAGGTTTGTTTTCCTGGCATCCTTTCTTCATGACACTGGCTGTAAGTTGGAACTTTCAAAAGAAAAATATTTTCAGCTGTAAACACATTGCATTCACAGTTTCTGAGAGCCCACCAAGGCAATGTCTCCATTATGGTTGTTTTGTCCAAAACCTTAGGATATGCAATTTACTGGCTTATATAAAAAAGAAAAGCAGAAAATCTTCACATATTAGGAGCTGGAGTCAGATAATATTTGGCATCTTTGTTTGAAATGACTGAAACAATTAATTGATTATTAAAATAGTTGCCGAATAAGTTTTCTCGACCAATTGATTAATCAACTGACAGCTCTAGATTGGTTGATCAACAAAAAAGCTATTTCGATTATTGATCTCACATAAAGTCATTTTTAGACAAAAATGCCAAAAAAATTCACCAATTCCAACTTCTCCAATATGCAATTTGAAAATCAGTTTAGGCTTTGGGCTTTTCTTAGAATTCTTCTTCTGAATTCTTAGAATTTTTATACTATTTTCTGATATTTTATAGACAAAACAATTCATCAAATAATCAAGAAAATAATGGACAGATGAACAAATATAATTATTAGTTGACCGATTTCATTTTCTTCTTTTCTTTCAGTTCTCCTTTTTCATGACCGAGGCCATACTACTCTTCTCCCCCCATGGCTCCCCCATCAAAAGGTTTCCACACAAGACCAAAGGTCGTGTTCACTGGATTCTGCAGTGTCTCTGTCTTTCCTGTGCAGTCCTGGGTCTGGCAGCCATCGCTTACAACAAACACCTGAATGGTAAACCCCACTTCACCTCATGGCATGGTCTGCTTGGCCTACTCACAGTGTGTGTGGTTGGGTTGCAGTCCTTGGCAGCCGTGCCTCTCATTTACCATTCTCTGGCCAAAGGCTGGTCGCTCGCCAAACTCAAACGCTACCACGCAGCGTCTGGACTCGTCACCTACCTGCTCGGCAGTATCAGCCTGCTGCTCGGCCTCTGCTCTGCCTGGTTCACCGCTTCTGTCAGAGAACACACCTGGTACCTGTCAGCACTCTGCCCTGCTCTCAGTGCCCTCATCATCATGAACCAAGTCACCAGTGCTTACATGGCTAAGAAACGGTTGCAGTCTTGACAGAGGACACAGTATGGACACTTAAACTAAACTGTCACTGACTACTTGTGCAAGAAATTTCATTTTTTCGGTCACGTGCAATCACTTTGATTTACATAAAAGTAAAAAAGGATGCCTCATGCCAACAGTTTGTCCAAGAGGCACCAGCACCAAATGTGGATAATGAAATCCCTTTCCTTGATTGCTGTTTTTTTTATTTTCTTTTTTACATAATATACACAGGACTCTGATGTTTTTAGCCATGGTAACTTTAGTCTAAGACCAAATACCTGCAGAAGTATTGACCATCACATCAGCCTCAGCTCCACTGCTAATTAGCAAATGTTACCATGCTAACAAGCTAAACTAAAATTTTGAACATGGAAAACATATTACCTACTAAAAATCAGCATGTTGGCATTTAGCAAAGCATCGCTGTGTGTGCAGCCTTGGAGAGCTGCTGGCATGGCTGTAGATTCTAAAATGTGACTGATTTTAGGCAAAAAAATTATTCAGTTAATTAAAAAATATATATGGATATATAGAAATTTACAGCAAATATGAACAAAAATAGATAGTAAAACTGACCTAGAGTTTTTCACGTGTAGTCCCAAATCCACTATTGGATTTTCAAATTCATGACCTCTATATCTCTAAAATCTTGCCTACAGCCCTGAATATACTGTTTGTTGAAGTTGTTGAATTTTTGTACCTCAGGTTGCTTATTATCATGCCTGTGATTACTGATTTAGCCACATGAATGAGATGATAATGTCATAGTAAAGGTTATGTCCTAAATTAAAAGCATTTGTAAATAATTCACACTGCAATAGAAGAGTGTTTTATTGTTAAAATAACATTGATAACACAGTCATATTCTGCTTCGATCTAGGCTGCATGTACGAAATTCTTACTGGATCAGCCGCCAATGGGTCAAAGTGAACAAAAGGTTAAAAAACATAATACAAAAAAAAACCAATATATTTTCCATCATAAATAAATAAATTTCAGACACTTACATGGAAATAAGGGAAACAACTGCCAGGTGAGTGAACACCAATAAGAAGTTATAAAAAACATTAGAAAATGAAGTATTCCCATGAAACATAAAAATACACATAATTAACAAGAATGGCAAACCATTGTTTTAATATACTAATGATTCCCAAGATTCAAATGTAACATGTTTTCAACAGATTGAGAAGACTGGGAATAAAGACATGGGGTCAGTATACTGTACCTTGTACAGTTCACAAGCAGATATGATCCAAAGTGCCAGCTCCAACTTCAAATCTGAAACAAACCAAATCACAAGTTCCAAAGACATGCTGAAGAAAACTGGAGATGTCCTTGATGATAGAAATGAAGCATCCAGAATGGCAGGGATGGAGCCAGTAGCAAATAAAACAAAAAGTGAACAGTACTCAGACTTTGAGGGCAAAAGGGCCCCACAAGAAAACATTTCTACAAAAAATGTGACTTCATAGGGAATGCTTTGTTGTCTCAGGTTATCCAGTGTTTTCTAAAGGCTAACCACTGCATTTAGCCTATTTTACCAACGGAGGGAAGGGACTTTCCTAAATCTAAATACCTTGAGGTGTCTTCACAACACAGGAACACAAGGCTACAGAGAACAGCAAAGACCTAAACTCCCTAAAGCACTGCAGATATACACTGACTGACACTACTGAAGCTACTTACACTGCACTGCATTTAGGTGAAAAGCTACCATATAATGGCACTGTCAGTTTGGTAAGGCCACCACACCACCTGACAAAGTCATTGGTGGTTGTAATGTAACGTTCATATATATATATATATGTATGTATGTATATACATACATATTATAGATATATATGTATATTTACACACACACACACACATATATATATATATATATATATATACAACTGGATGTATGTGTGTATATATATATACACACACATATATATATATATATATATATATATACACATGATTTGATGGTTGGTGGCTACATTGACTCAGGGTGCATGAATGCAATGGTTTCTACAGTTTAGGAAATATTTATTCTCAAGAGTTTCTGAAAACGATTCATAAGGAAATGATTCAGTCAAATCTACACGAAGCGTGTAGGCTGACTCAGCGATGATATATCAACAGATGATCGGGACACTAAAGTAAAAACTGCAACAAAAGAGCTGTGACAAGCTTTTGCGAATGAGCTAGCAACATTGTATCTTCGATTTCACTCCTTTTGGCTTTCACATTTCGTGCTTTTAATCATGATGCTGAATCTGCCCTACACTTGTGTTTTGAGTTTGACACAGACTGTCTAAATGCTCAGTAGTTCTTCCAACAGACTTGTAGAAAGGATGTACTAAGGTAAATGCAAAGACTCAAGACCCCTTTGTGTTATTTAAGGCTAAAAATGAAAGAACACAGTCTGAATCCATGTCCCAGCCCATGTTATCAAAGGCTGACATGAAAGTACATTCATTTTAGTTTTAAGAAAAAAAACTGATAACAAAGAACATAAATTTGTTTCCCCAGCATTAATGCAGGGGTGTGTTTATCATCATGATAGTCACTGGAATAATAAACCATCTCCCTATGACCAGAATCTACACACTGCACAGTATTAACTTGCAATATAAACAATGATAATGACTGCTATTTACAAAGTATCAACATGTTCAGTTATAGTATCACATGTAATATCCTTTCAACAGGGGATGCTACGATGTCTATCAAATTGCTAAAGACTAAAATATGCTCTGAAAGCCTAAAGTTCCTGTTGTCAAAAGGTAAGCCTTGAAGGATTTTCTCAAAATATATTGGTAAGTCTTTTAACAAATATTAACACCCTGTTCTGTAGCTACTGTGACTTATTTACTGTTGTATGTAGCTTTTCTGTTTTGTTGACTAGAAAAGGAAACTGAAATGAGTAAATAAGTGTTCAGCAGGTCAGTACGGCTGCCATGTTTATCAGCAAGTCAAATTATAATGCACTTGACTGTTTCACAGCAATATATCATGAGAAAATCCAACAACGTTTTAGTCACATCATTCCATCTGAATTCAGAGGAAATGAAACTAACTGCAAGGTGAGGCCTTGCTTCCAAATGTAGCAGGGGAGGCTGTGTTTACAAAGCCCCCGATAGTTTCAGCTGGTCCCCGTAAGACAAACGTCTGTTCCCACTGCTCTGATGCTCCAGCTGAACAAGTCTGGGATATTCAGCATTAGGATTTGTTACTATGACTTTGTAAAGTCTTTAAGGTACAAGTTGATTCTCTCATTTGCGAGTGACAGTCCATTTGTGTGTTTGTGTGTGTGCGTGTATGAGAGAAGTTTAAAGAGAGAATTAGGAAATTTAGTTCACTGATGATTAGGTGACTGATGTACACTGTTCAAATGGCTACTCTAACAAGGCTGAACCACATATAACTTCACCACAGCCTTTGCCAACAAACTGTATGTGTTCAGGATTAACATAAATTTGTAGCTCCTGAAAAGTTATTTTTGTTTTTATGTCACTTCATCATTCAAGAGTTTCACTTTTTTCTCTCTCTTTCTCACTTGTATTCTGATGTGCTCACACATTCAGAAAGTAACTATGTATCTGGCCATCATTTATGGGTTAGAGTAGATACTGTAACAAAATTCAGAGTTCACTTAGTCATGTAAACGTGTATCATTCCCATCCCTTATGTCTTTTTTCATTAACCATGATTAACAAGAATGTGTGTGAAACTGCCTCTCCGTGACTTAATGAGTCTCTACTGTCCCGTCACCTCTATAACATCGTCATCAGAACTACTGGCGCCATTCTCTGTACTCTGATATCTGTCCGGTTGGGTCAGAGCTGCCCCCAAAAGGCTGGAGGTGGGATTGTTGTAATGAGAGACAAAGCTGGATGTGGTAGAACTGGAGTTAGGCGCAGAGAACCCCCCTGATCCAGAGAGGAGAGGGGTGGGGAACATCCTCTGCTCAGAGAGCAGCGACTGACTGTAGTTGAGAGGGAAACCTGATGAAAGTAAGCCAGCCATGTTGGGGTTCATCAAGTATGGAGGCAGAGAACCCGGAGCCAGGGAGGAAGAAGCTGCTGCTGAAGGCGTCGATGACATGGGAATTGTGGTGGAAGCAGAGGAGAAAACAGTGGGCAGAGAGGATGGGGAGGGGGTGGGAAGGTGTCCGTTCCCTGTGGCAGACTGTCTCAGTAGGTCTGAGCCTGCAGACGGGAACATGTTCTGTAGGTCAGCCAGTGTTTGTCCTGGTGTCTGAAGGAATGATGATCCACCACTGCCACCCATGAGAAGTGGGTGACTCATGTGCCCTAGGTTTCCCAGTAGGGAGGAGGAGTTCAAACCCACAGGAGGAAAACTGAGCCCACTGGAGCCCATGGACAGTCCAGGGAAACGTGTTGCAGCAGAGGTGCGTTTTCCTCCTATTTGTGTGTTGCCCTGACTTTCAGTACTCTTGCGTTTTGTGCCAGCCATCTCTAATGCTGAGCTCAGGAGGTCCTCACTGAGCTGCCTACTGAGATCACCAGGCTGATTGATTTGTGAACTGCTCCCATCCCCTGCTGGTACAGCAGACACATCTGGGGGTGACGGCAATTCATTCCCCATGCCAGCAGCTGCATCACCTGAGGATGAAGTGTAGCGGCTGAGTTCTCTGAGAATCTCAGAGCTTAAAGGAGAGGAGGGACGCTGTTCCCTGTTGGGGGAGCACTGTTGTTGATCCACAGGGGATGAACAGCCATTACTGACTGGATGGATCAGGGAACCTTGGGTGTCTGTGGAGGGGAGAGAAAAAATACAGTCATGAAACATGTACATCATCTCTGCCTCTGAATTATGTATTCTTATACCCCACCCTCAAAGTCGTATGAGTTGTTTGGATGGTTGTAATGCAAAACTATGCAAGAGGAAACATGAATAATAAATCAAAATGTATACCTCTTGAAGCAGCTGAGCCCCCGACTGCTGGTCTACTGATCTTTCCAGATCGAATAGCAAATATTCTTCCATCATTTGTCCTGATGTAGGTACCTGTGTCGGAGAAAACATCAAGTGTCAGATGAGTTTACCGAAATGTTCTGTATGCAGAGAGTAATTATTGTGTTGCTGCAACTACCTTTAGATCCTCTGATAACATGGATACTCTCTCCTGCACTGATTCGAGCTTGAACATCCGTTGTGCTGTTGGCTCCTGGGATTACAATATCTGTAGATTCAGAAAAACTGGCTGATGTTAATGTCTGGTCATTACATTTCACAAGACATAATTCATTTTTGTTGAAAGATTAAATGGTTTAATTAATTTAAAATGTAATATTATGGTTTTGGTTATTTTCAGTGATTTAAGCATTCAAAGATACAATAAATTACCAGTTGTGGTGACAATCCTCTGCACATAGACTCCAGCTTTCTGCAAGAAGTTGACAGGCAGGCTGCCAGCAGAGCTGGAGCCAGCCATGCCCATGCCAACCTGGCGAGGCATCATGGGGATTGGGGTTGACTGGATGGGCCTAACACTTGCCACAGGCTTCTCATCCGGCCTTGCCATGGGACGCCTGGAAATATGAGGCGTGAACTCATAAGATGATCACACACATACTCTAGCAGCAGTGTCTAGTGTGCGGGAAATACATTAAAAAAAAAAAGAAAAGACACAAATGTGTACAGCTATAACCTCAAACAAACCAGATGTTAATTTTACTTTTTCAGTTTTTGTCACTGAGCAAGAGTCATTTCCTGAGTTTCAAGGGGAAGTTCGTATTTTAATGCATTCCACCACAGAATATCAGGAAAACCTCTGTTGGTTAGATTGTAGCTAATTATAGCTGAGGATATGAACTAGAAAGGAACAGAGCTAAGCTGTTAGCCACTACCCAAGCAATTAAAAGAAAGGAATGTGAGATAAAGCATGCAGTCTTAGACCCACCAGCCACGTTGGTTGAATGCTGGTATGTTTGTGAGCGTCTGATCACTGGTTGGATAATAGGGAGCATACGATGGGCGAGAGTAGGGCACAGAGGCTCGTTTCTCATCCTCATAGCTCTTCTTCGCTGCTCTTTTCTCTGCTTTGGTCAGTTTCGACTCCTTCCGATCCACCAGCAAGGACTCATGATGGAAAGGTTGCTATTGACACATATGGAAAAAGGGAAAATGAATTACAGATCGACTGAAGGATATACCATGCAAGAAGCAGTTTGATCCCTGACATACCAGAGGAAACTCACTGGCTATAAGGGATTTACAATATTAATAAAATAAGGATACTGCTTTCCTTTTCCTCTCTTGCTTACTTACTTCATCACAGATAGATAGGATTCTAGTTTTACAGTATCAGCTGGGAAATTTAACTATTACTAGATTTATTGTGCAGTTTTCATCACATCCAAATTGGCCATGTCAGTATTTTTTTCAGGTAACGCGCTCTCATACAAGTTAAGATTCTACTGTTATTCAGTGTATGTGAAATCCCCAGTAAAAAGAACCTTATTTTACAACAGCCTGTTGAAATCCTTAATAAAAAATGAGCCATTTCATGGAGAAGATGAGCCTTCCTGGTCTTTTCTTGTGTTTTTTTAATTAGTGTCGAGACATTCAGAAGTTTGTGCTTTTGTCTGAAAACCAAGGCTACTACCATCCTGCCTGGACATAAAGTGAGCAAATCACATATCAGTCCTCAAGTATGTATATTTAAACATCAAACCAAAACTGCCTCTCTTGCAGAGTCTAGGCCCATGAGTAACACCTATAATCAGCTGTACCTTGGTGATGAGGTGTGGGTAAAACTGACAGGCTTGATATATCACTGCCTCAAAATCGTCCCGGGATCCCAGAAAGATTTTGTCCATGTTATGCTCCTCTTCTACAAAGTGCAGCAGTGATTCCACTTCCTTACGAGTAAAGTTCAGCACTGGGTTCAGGTCATCAACCACACGGTCTTAAAACACACACAAACAAGATTTTAAGACTGGATAAATTCAGTTAGGTATTAGTAATTAGAAAAATAAGATCTGAATGTGTTTACAGGCCTGGATGAGGGTTTAATAACATGACACAATAATATCAATAGTGATTCTAGCCTTACCGCTCTTCACGGTGTTTTAAGTTAACTATTCAATATTATTAAAGATTTATCAAAATTAAGAAGTAACTTAAAGAGTAAAATTTTGTGTCCATCTGATCACTAAATATTAATGGCTCTTGTTTATGTATAGAAATCTCTTACCAGACATGCCCTGTTTGGAGACCTGTCTGTCATAGATTTTCTTCTCCAAGGTGTAATCACAAACAAGGCGGTAAATGTAGCACGGTTTCCTTTGACCATACCGGTACACCCTACACACTGCCTGGGCATCATGACAGGGGTTCCAGGAGGCATCAAACACAACAACTCGGTTGGCACCGATCAGATTTACGCCTAAGCAGCCCGCTCTGAAAGAAATGCAGAGAACAAATGACAAACTTCCCACAAGTGTGTGGAGGATGTGTGAGAAAATGACAAAAGAACAGAGAGAAGAGACACGGACCTGGTAGAAAGTAGGAAGACCCAGGCTGTGTTGTTCCCTGTATCATTAAACTGATTGATAAGTCGCTCTCTTTCTGAGGCAGATGTACTCCCATCCAGTCCTGCAGACACACATACACCATCTCTTCACACCAAAGAATCTTCACACTAATTTACAGCAAAATGAAGTAGAGTGTATCCTGGTAATATTTTCCATTGAATACCAAAGAGACGGTAGAGCTGGGAGGTTTTTAATAATGAACATTTCTATTGAATTCTTGTAGGAGTAGTAATTTTATTCATATTTATACTTAACTGCTCCAGAGGGTATATGCAGTATTTGCTGTATATATAAAAGCAACAATTTCAAACATCTTTGTTGAATTGCAAATACATTGCTCCCACACATTCTTGTTTCCAGAACACAGTGCAAATTTGCTGAGACAAAAGATTAAATGGGCGAACTTCAAAAATTGCAGCCAAGGATACAAAATCAATAGAGACAATCACAACTGAGGTTTCAGTGCTGAAACCCACACTCTCTGCACAGTTGCTGGTTTGGGACGAGAGCACAGATTGAATGACTCACTGTAGTAATTGAGGTTGCGAACCCAGTTTTGGCTCTGGGAGTCAGAGGAGGCTATGTCTATTGGCATGGGTCTCTTTGATAAGAAGTCCTCAATGACGGTCAGCGTGGACAAGCTTTGACTAGAGAGTACACAACAGAAACAGACAATAAGGGGTAAGAAAAACAAGTAAGGAAGTTTGCTTTGGTATGAAATAAATAACAGTTATTATGAAGTACAATAGACTGGTGGCTGGTAGACTCAAAGTCAAGAGTTACAACCAATCAGTCAGATGTTTTTTTAATAGTCACAGTATTGCTGTATGTTCACTACATGTATGGCTATAAACAATCATCATTTTTGTTTTGCTAAAAGCCTTAATTTTCGTTTATTGTTACATTCCTGCTTGCAAAATTAAAATTGAAAAGAAGCAGAAAACTTAATAAGATGTAGGAGGATTAAATATTAATTTTCAAATTGTATGTAAAAAGCTGTTTAATGCGACATATGTTGGACAGTGGACTTACCTAAAAACCAAAATCTTGTCTCCTCTTCTCACACTCTCATCAATTAAATAAAAAAGAAGAACCATCTTGGCAGAGTTTTGGAGAACTCCTGTTTGGTAGTTTGACATTATGTCCTTTGCCTGAAACAAATAAATAGAAAAACAGCAGTTGAATATCAAAGCACTGTAACTCAAAGACACTTTGTGTCCAAAGAAAAGAAACAGCAAACCCCCATACTGACATGACATCAAAGATTACATGTTGGCAGATTGAACATATCAGCAATGAATGAGCTGAATGGAAACAAAAAATATTTCAGGACTTGGAAGTGTATTTGTCAAGTACTCTGAACTTCAGTACTGGAATGGCACACCTTTATTCATTAGGACATAATTATGAGATGATACACACTGACCAAAGGACCAAAGACTTGCGTTATACGTCCTCACTATGGACTTGGGGATGAATAATGGCAGCGCATTATCTGCCTTCACTGTGTAGAATCTCCTCAATATGAAGTAAAGCATCTGCTGAATTTTTGAAGAAGTTAGCGCTAAGAAACAAATCCATTAGTAGAGATTTTAGTTTACTGTTGACTTACCCATTCATATGTGATGACTTGATTGGCTCTATCTTGCGAAGGATTCAGTGGTGGCAGGTTGTTAACTTTGCTGTTGCTTGAGTCGGCTACTTTGGCTTTGAGGCCAGCACCAGGTGCAGGGCAGCGAGGGTTACTAGCTGAAGTGATGTCATCGAGGTCCAGGTCCTGCTCGTTGGCCTGATTCTCCTTCTGCAGGGCTTCATATAGGACGTCTGGGTGATTCCAGATCTGGGGGGAGGGGGTGTCAAGAATCAAGAAGATTTACTCACTCAAAAATGACGACATTTTAATATACACAGAAAAAATGAATCTCAATTATATATATTATAAGAATTTGGTTAGGCTGGACATTTTGAATGTGTGAATCCAGTAACAGAGGTTTCTACATGACAGACAGGAAAGCAGTCTCACCTTGCAACACACACAGAAGGCTTTGAGTGGGTTGAGACCGAGCCAGCCACTGTTTCCTGCTTCTCTGAAGCGTTTCATAAACTCGGTGTACAACGCCCTCTGAATGGGAGAGAGCCGCACTAAGATGACATGCTCCTCCTTGGAGGGAAGCTGGTCCCGCAGCACATCGTGACCCCGTCTGCAAACCAGAAAAGCACCATGAAGAATCCACACTTGTATGCTACTCTTTTTAAAATGATGTTCTAATGTCTGACAGACAGCTCACCTCTGGACAAAACCCTCCAGCAGGCTGTGCAGCACATGGCTGCGGTAGCGCATGAGGCGGACATCTTGAGGTGTGCTGTCCACGCACTGTCCATTCAGAATGGGCCTCTCGAACATGTTGCTGAACTCCTGACGTGTGCCTAAAAAGTCGGGCCTAACAAAGTCCACCATGCACCAGTATTCAATGAGGTTGTTCTGCAACGGGTAACCTGTCAGAACTACTCTGCGCCGGGAGCGGATGTTCTTCAGAGCTTGTGATGTGCTGGCGTGGTAGTTCTTAATGCGATGACCCTCATCACAGATCACCACATCTGGGCCAGGCCGCGCTATGGCCTTTTCAATACCTGAAAAGACAAAGTAACAAGGGAAGACTGAGTGAATGAGTGTGTAAATATAAATTAAACAATATGTTTAGGTTTGCATTTGTATCTCTTATCCTCATTTAAGTTTTTCATGGTGCATAAACAACTTCACAAGACTGCTTTGGCCACTGCTTCCCTTAACCTATTGACTTTTTCTGACCTCTCATGAGTTCTTGCTGCCTATCTTCTTCATCCAGGTCAATGATTATTGGTCCTGCAGGCTTCTTTGATTTCCTCTTCTTGCCCATAACGAAGCTCTTCTTCATGGACAGCAGGCGGTACATCTCATAACCCATGAGCAACACGCCTCCATCTCTGGACCAGTCCTCCACAACCTTGGCCCTGGCGAGTGTCGTTCTGCAGGTCACACAGTCAGTATGATTAACAGCTCAGATATTTAACAATGAATACCTACCCTTGAACAAAAACACATGACATTGCATGTTACATACTTGTGCTCATCGTTGAGAATGTGAACTTTGAATGTGCGGCCAGCGACGAGTGTAGGGTCAGTGTCAGGAGAGAGGGCTTCTTGAGGTGGAAGCCAGATGTTAAACTCTGTCAGCCAGTTCTGAAGTGTGTTCACCTTGTACAAAAGGAAACAAAGATTTTGGAGGTTAATTTAAATGAAATAAAATGACTATTTCAGAGAGCATGAATGTGCACTGCATCGCTCCAGTTTGATTACTCACAGGGACAATGGCCAGCACAGTGTGGGCCTCAGTATTCCTCAGCAGGATGTCAATGAAGGAAATGACCTGCAGAGTCTTGCCCAACCCCATGCTGTGAGCAAGGATGCAGCCAAAGCCACTACTGGTCTTATACCGCTCCAGAGACTCAATGAGGTTATCATAGAGAAACCGGATTCCCCCGATCTGCGATATGAAGGGAACAACATTTGTGAGAAAACAAGCTGGACTGTGGGTGTCTGTTACTGTGTGTTTATGTTTTGAGAGTTCAAGAGAGAATGAGATGGTGGGCATACCTGGTGAGGTTTGACAGCCCGGGCCAGTTGTGGAGCAAGATAAATGTCTTTTTCCTCTGCAGGGTGATTGATATTAACCAGCACTTGACCCTGGGCGTCAGGCAGATTCAGAGCATCGTTGATGTGTGCCCCGCTGCTCTCCTCTGAGCCGGTGGTGCCATCAGCATCCTCATCGGCCGATTCGCTGCTTATCTGCAGGGCGTCCTCATCCCCAGAACTGAGCTCAATGATATCTGGGTCATCAGTGGTGAAGTAGACACTGTGTGAGAGCTTGCTTGATTCTCATATTGTTGAATCACTTGGAAATTATAGTATTATAGTTGCAGAGAACTCTCATCTATCTTACCATCTCTAATGGCAAGTGCAGGCAACTTGGGCTCCACTTTTTCGTCTTCATCCCCACTGCTGTCCAGACAGATCACATCCTGTTTGCTCAGGAGAGCGGGGACCAAGTGAGATACTTCTCCTAAGATTGAAGCCGTGTCAACTGTTGGAAAGATGTTGGGGAAAGGGATAGAAGGCAAAGTATTACAAAAGATGTCAAACAGAAATGCGACTGGATGCAGAAACATTCAAAGGTGTAAGTTCACTGATCGAGTGACGGTCACCTAGTTGAGAGTCTGGGACAGCTGGGGCTGGTGTAGGAAAGTCTTTCCTCTGCTGCTCAAGACGTTTCCGCCTCTCCATCTCTTCCTGTTGAGCAGCCTTGGTTCCAGCCTCCAGCTGATCCTCCTTCAGCAATTTTCTGTAAGCATATGAGAAAAAGGTCAGGCTACAGTATAGTACATTATTTGATATACATATAAGTATATTATTTAATTTAGCTGATGAAAAATATCAAACAGAAAACGGATGTACCTGATATTTTTCCTCATGTGTGCAGGCTTAGATGGCTTGGAAGGTTTGGAGCCTTTTGAAGACTTGGATGATTTGGCTAATTTGGAGGCTTTTTGTTTCTTGGTCTTGCAGGAAGGTGGCTTGCTCTGGCTTGAGTTCTCCGGGCTGTTTGGAGGCTCAGAGCGAGAGGCAGGTCTGGAGGGAGCACCAGAGGACGGGTGGGATGCAGGCCGAGATGGAGGCTCAGAGGAAGGCTCTCCGGAGGTAGCTGAGGTGGAGTCCCTGCCATCTTGAGCCGTCTCGGTCCTGCTCTGGGCACTGGCAGGCCGATCTTTAGAGAGATAAAACAGCATTTCAGTTCACGTCTGCAAAGATTACTTAACAAGCACGAATTTCTGATATATGTACTAATACATGTTTCATTTCCTAGTCATTATGAAATCAAAATTAAACACTGGTACAAATATTTATTCTCAACTACAGATAATTGACTGTTTCCAGCTGTTCTCACCAAGTTTACCCATGTTTGTGAGGGCACTGAATTAATAAGGGACACTCAAAAGAATTTAATTTATCACTCACCAACACTGTCATCTTCATCATCTCCATCATTTTCATCCTCATCTTCCTCCATGTCCTCGATGTCTTCCTCTTCCTCATTGTCCAAATACTCCTCTTCACTGTTAAGGCTGGGCTCCAGGTCACTTTCTGAAATTGCCTCTTCAGACATGGCGTCTTACAGGGCTCTCAAAGGATTACCTACACACCTTCATCAGGAGCCCTAAAATGATAAAACACATCACACCTGTAATTTACAATGGTACACCTCGTTATCTGAAAATGAGAATTTAAAACCAACAAACATTTGGTATTTTTCCTGGATAAAATAGCTGCACTATTAATTGATTATAAAAACTGTCCATCTATAAACTGATTAACAGACTAATCGAACAGACTCGTCTACCGTTTTAGACTTAGTTCAAGTTCAGTTTATTCAGAGAGTAGTGTCACACAGCAGCAGCGCAAATTGCTTTACAAAGTGATAAAAGAAAAGAAAAGAAAAAAACCCTTGGACCGTTACACTTGAAGCATGGGGCAACACCATTAAGCACTTTGTAGACAGGGAGCAAAATCATTAAAGTCAGTTTTGTCATGTTTATGACGCTTGATAAAATGAGCTAAAAGCGTAAGGAAGGCCTGTGTGTTCAGTTCTGTGTTCAGAACTGTGTTCCTAACCCCAACTCATCATCTTTGCAATGGTTAAGTAAAATTTAACTTTATTAACTTTACTAAATTAAGCCCCAACACCAAGCAGGAAGAACAGCGGAAACAGAAACACTATTCATGGAGAAACAAGAACTGGTATCTAGGTGTGGACAAGTATGTCAGAACCCGACAGAGACTTAGAAGTATTTCTGATATTATACAAGGCTACCCTAGTAATGCTGTTTAAGTGTGAACACAAATTAAGGTCAGCATTAATAATAATTTGTGTGTTTTTTTTTTTTTTACTTTTTCAGTGGTGGTATGGGAGTCTGATTCCAGATTATACAGACTGGGAAGCACTGATAGATAGCTGATTGAGAATACTATAAAAAATATATTATATATGGACAGAAAATTACACCAGACATTTAAACAATAAGATGAGGTTGACCTGATAACGAAGCACAAAGAAAAATATTTGGAGTACATACATACTGCACTTTATCTTAGTGACATATGTTTATGTCCCTTTTGTTCATTAGATCCTTTGTAGCCTATCCAAATTAAGCTATTATTATTAGACTCATATAATACGTTTGCATCAGTATGTATCACACATTGAATGCCAGACGTCTGGGCCCATTGATAAAGGATGTAAACATTGCTCAGTACTGAATCTAATGTTTAAAAATTGCGACTTTACGTTGCACATGTCCTGACCCATGAGAGGGATTCCCTCCAATGGCCGAGGATGGAGGCAGCTAGCAAGTAGCACAAAGCTACCTCTGCAGCAAATAGGTTATGTTGTTGTTATTGTTAGTGAACATGAACAACAAACAACCGTCGTTAGTTATTGACTTATTGGGCTTCCTAACTGAATGCATATGAATACTATTGTTTCTCAGGCTGAGTCAGCACATCAATATGCTAGCTACTTACACAATAAACGCAATTTCAAACGCCGAAACCACGTAACCTCCTCTGTCCATCTGTGGCAGCAAAACAGGGTGGCTGGCTGTAACTGAAGCTGGAAGAAAAAGAAGCTTCCCCTGATGAAGCGACCGTTTTGTCGGTTGTCGTTGCGAGATACAATCTAATACTGTGGAGGTGTAACGTTCACATTGCTAATGCTAGCCTGAATTACGGCTAGCTAAGACGCGTCAGTTTAACACTGGTCTGTAGTTGGAGCTCACCTTGTATGATGTGTGCTGTACTCTTCAATTAACCTGGCTGTTAGTGCGTATAACGGTCAGTCAATTAATATCTACAGTAAGTTCATGTAAATCAACTGATAAACGTTGCTAATTTCCAATAATTTTTTTCCAGCGTGACCATAAATGTCTTCCCCGGAGAGGTTACTCCAACTAGGGTTCCGGGAGTGAAAAAGCCCGTCAACCAAGAAAACTTCAAGAAAGCAAAAAATGAGATAACTCTTAATGCTCTCAGTTTGATAGATAGATAGATAGATAGATAGATAGATAGATAGATAGATAGATAGATAGATAGATAGATAGATAGATAGATAGATACATACATACATACATACATACATACATACATACATACATACATACATACATAGATTCAATTAAATAAAAAAAAATAAAAACTTATATAGAATAAATAAATAGACTGAATAAAGTATAAAAATTTAAAACAGATATAAATATTGCTAATTAAAAAAGATTATAGACTTAAGAGAGACCCATAGCTATGTTATGCGATGAAAACTATGAACAAGTTTATCTGAATGTTACCTATTGGGCAGTCGTGTAGCTGAAGCACAGTAGTCTTTGTTGTTATCAGAGTATGGAAATAAATTATTTGAACTGTATTTATCCTGTGTCAGTCTTTAATTTTATGCGTATCACTCTGTTTGCTTTGTATGCTTCGTGTAGTTTGTTTTGTATTGTCTCTATTGTACTTCTAATGTTTCATGTTTTATTGAAATCATGCCTTTCTTCTCTCTCTTTTCTCTTTTTTTTTTTTGAATATTTGGATATGTGTGTTAGAAGCATAATAAAACCAAACCTTGTTTTAGTAAGCAAGCTATATCCAAAGAATAGACAGGAATAGGCCACCATTTGCTGTTTCCCAAAACAGGATTCCCTTTAGTCCTGTACATTCCTACAAAAACAGGAGTGATTAATAAACTTCAGGTTGCACGTCTTGTACAGTTTAAAAAACTAATATTGTAGTTTGAAATGTTTGTTTGGCTGGCATTAAATATGCACAAATGTCGCAGTTTGCAGAACAGAAAAAAGCATGGAGCTTATTTTGTAGAAAAGTGGAAATTTTATGGCCACAAATACGAAAAGTATTATATTAACATTTTCACCTTGGTTATATCTTATGTCCTATTATTTAGAAATTGCCGTCTATTGTTTTATATAGATGCTGTTACACCTAATAAACAAAAATGTGTATTGATTAATTGGTTGATTCATTCATTCATGTTTTGCTGTTTTGGCTACAGGAAGTTGTAGGTAGAACAGACGTCGTTTCCTGATGACGCAGTTTGTAAGCGACCAGCTCTGTCTATTGTGTTTACGTTGAGCTCTCTACAGTTGTCTCGTGAATGGACGCAACGTTACCGTCAAAGTTTCTTACCTCTCTTTACGACATGGACTGGAAAACATCTTAAGTATTAGTCAGCTGTGCACACATGCAAAAATGAACAAAGGCTGGCTGGAGCTCGAGAGTGATCCGGGTGAGAAATGTCGACAGACAACACAGCTAACTAATGTTAGCATCCACATAAAGCCAGAGGAACAGTTTAGTTCCATAAGCAGCTCGACTTATTAAACCCAGAAAGCAAATTTAGTACAGTGCAGGATTAAAACATATTTAACAGAATGTTAATGTGTATTATGTTTTGCAAGTTAATGGAACAAGTAACCAAAGGGCAAAATACGAGGAGTAACGTCAGCTGCAAAAATAACACACTGCTCTTTCATTTCTTTTCTGGTGCTTTGAATTGTTAGATTCTTAATACAATCCTTGATCATTTCAGGACTGTTCACTCTACTGGTGGAAGATTTTGGTGAGTAGCTCATATACAGTCGCTAAACCTCTCCTAGTGCTGCAATAACCAACACACCAATTTGGAGTCTTGGGGCGAATAAAGTTTAAATTAAAATGTTTCTTTGCGTGTAATTTCTGCAGGTGTCAAAGGGGTCCAGGTCGAGGAAATCTATGATCTTCAAAGCAAGTGTCAAAGGTATGTAAACTGAAGCCAATCTTTTTGTTGAATAATAATAACATGTAGGCTAAATCAGGAATGCCACTTAACGTTCAAGCTCATCTCTGTTTATAAACAACTTTCTATTTCTTGCAGTTTGTTGGACTTATAGCAACAACATGTAAAAAATGTTTGGTATCATTTTATTTTTCAGTCCTGTCTATGGCTTCATCTTCCTGTTCAAGTGGATCGAGGAACGTCGATCCAGGAGGAAAGTTAACACGTTGGTGGATGAGACCTCTGTCATTGATGAGGAAATTGTAAATGATATGTTCTTTGCTCATCAGGTAGGTGTCAGTGTGATGATAGATGTTGGCAATCACTGTGGTTACTGCTGTGATATTTTTTCTTTACAGGTCGTGATTTAAGAACTGATCCATTTTTGGAGTCATAAAACGTATAGCAGATTTTTTATGAGCTGTCATAAGATACATTTTAGTGACCTATATAATGGAAGTTTGATGCTCAGTTTCATTCATATAAAAAACTACAACTATGAATTAGATAACCATTAAACAGCACATTAGATGATTGTTTTAATTTCCAAGTCATATCATAGAGGTGATAAGAAATTGTGCTGCTTTCAGCCCTTCAAAGTCCTTACTTATGTGTTCCTATCTTTCAATAATGCAAAAGGAAACATAATAAATAAAATTCTAACTCTAACAGGGACTTGTTTGGTATTTGTCCTGTCATTTTCTATCTAGCTGATACCAAATTCATGTGCCACCCACGCCTTGTTGAGTGTGCTTCTGAACTGCAGTGGCGTTGAGCTCGGCACCACTCTTAGTCGCATGAAGGCTTTCACAAAAGGCTTTAGTCCGGAGGTAAGTTCACAAATGTCTGTTATTTTCAGTGTCATTTAATTGTGTGCTTCTTATTCACAGCTTTCATTTATGAATCAGCTCTGAGATTAGTTTTTTTCTTTGATGATAACATAAAGAGAAATCATAGTAAGTTGAGAAAAATGAATACCGGCACTTTAAGACAAGGTGGAAATATGTAATGAAATCCGATTTTTTCAAACATATTAAATAGATAACTGATAATTGTAAACTATAAAAAATATTTCCCAGAGTTTGCCAAGCTTATTCAAGTACTTATAGGAGCTCAAACATAATTTAAAATCAGGATATTTCTCCAGTAGTATCAACAGTCACCCTATTGGTCTCAGTTGCTAACTTGAAAGGTTTTCTCTGTCTTACTCTCTAACTTTCTTCATCCTCTCTCACTCTCATGTTTAATTTAACATTTTTCAGAGTAAAGGTTACGCAATAGGAAATGCCCCAGAGCTTGCCAGAGCACATAACAGCCATGCCAGGTAGGTTACAGTCACTGGTTCGTTTTTAAAATGTTCAGGCTAATTCTGTGAAAAAGAAAAAAAAAATCTTCTGGGATTGATCTGCCATACTGTGGGAGATGGCAGGCTTTGTGCATTCATCAGTTTCTCAAGCTCTCTTTCCGTGTTTCTATGGAGACCGGAGCCAAGGCACCTGCCGGAGAAACAGAATGGGATCAGTGCAGTGCGGACTATGGAAGCTTTCCACTTCGTTAGCTATGTGCCCATCAAAGACCGCCTCTTTGAGCTCGATGGACTCAAAGCTTACCCCATTGACCATGGTGAGACTCATACTGACAGAAGTATTTTTGAAGTATTTTTAAGGTATTAATATAAAGTTTTTATAATCGTTATTCTGAAGACTTTATTTACAATAAAGCCTTGTATGACATTTCTTCGCTGTGAGTTCTATGAATGTATTAAGTGTTGTTTTGTAATGTACAAAACTGCTACTTTAAGTATAATACTCTTTTAGGGCCTTGGGGAGAGGAGGAGGAATGGACTGATAAAGCTCGGCGAGTTATCATGGAGAGGATTGGATTGGCCACTGCTGGGTGAGTCCTGAACCATTTAGCTCAGCTAGTGGTGGTTTACCTTCTACACACACCCTCAAGGCTTCATTCTCATGCTGCTGCTCTGCTCTTTTACAGTGAGCCATACCATGACATCCGCTTCAACCTGATGGCGGTGGTGCCTGATCGCAGAATGAAGTACGAGTCCAAACTGGAAATTCTAAAGAGGAATCGACAGACTGTTCTGGAGGGTCTACAGAAGGTCAGGAACTGCCAGAAGTTTCATTACAGGCAAATCAAAACACTGCAGTTCTTGGTGGCACACATACATAGTGTGATTAGACAGTAAAATTATGTGAGATAAGATATACTTTAATGTCCCCATAGGGAAATTTGTTCTGGACCCTGTCCTGCAGTTCCACAGAAGATAAAATGACAAATATCATGTCATACAGTTTGCTTTGCACATTTACACATACACACCTACTAATAATGGTGACATATTGTGCAAGCCTCACAGCTATCATCTCCTTTACATAACATGTTATTGCACAAAGGAGGTTATAAAATGGCAGCACAATGTAGCATCTTATTAATTTTAAATGAAAAACTTGCTTTTGCTGCATGTTATAGCTGATATTTGATGTGATGTCTCCTAATAAACTATTAAACTATTAAACTAAACTTTTATGTGTGTCCAAGTGGAAATTTGTAAGGGAAAATAGAAAGGACCAAACCTTGGCCAAGCAGGATCTCCTGCTGTCTACTGATATAGGTGAATATAGTGTGGAATATTTTTTGTTTTTTTGAGGGGACAATTAAGATATTCTGTCATGACTTCAGATGATCCGGCTCACCCAGCCAGAGCTTGTCCATGACAAGAAGCAGCAGGACTCCTCCTCTCCTGATGATAGCGCCACGGCGATCAAGAAAGAGACAGATGTGGAGCCAGTTACAGCCCAGGGGGCTGATCAGGCTTCTTCAGGTACTGTGGTTGGATTTATTCCCACTGTCTTTCTTTGAATTGTATCCTGTAAATTGTCTAGGGGCTTATCACAAACATTAAACTGATGAATATAAATACACTGACTATTCTTTTAGATTCAGTGGATGAGTCAGGAGGTCGATCCAAGGATGCTCCTAGCCCTTCAGGAAATGCTAAGGTCATGGGCAAACCGCCAGTCCCCACTGGAGGAGGTCCCCAGCAAGTCACCAGTCCCAACCCCATCGTTCAACGCCTGCCTGCCTTCCTGGACAACCACAACTACGCTAAGTCTCCGATGCAGGTGAGCGATTTTGCTTAAACATGATTAGTTTAATCAATTATCAAAAATGTTTACGACTAGTTTTCTGTTGATCAGCTAATTGACAAATTGTTTCTGCTTGACGTGTGTTCAAGACTTACAGTAGGGTTTAGAAATATTTATTTGACAATGTCATCTACAGTATATATGCCAAATTTTAGATGACCTTCACTTTGTTTCCATGGAAATATATTTGATCGGTGAGACTGGCAGTGAGATAGAAATATTACTAAGTAATCTATAGCAACAAACACAGATAACACGTTGCTCTCCGGCTGTCTCAGATATGAGTTTTAAGACACTTTGTTCTCTCTCTCTCTCTTCCTCTCTGATTTCTCATTGAAAAACTTTCTTTCTCTCTCTTGTTTTATTCTTCTTGAATCGATCACTCTCAGGCAGAAAGATGCAGAATGCCTCTTTAGCAGAGTGTTACTATTGAGAAAATTAAAACCTCTCTACTGTAAGACTGATTCAACAGGGATTTTAAATTTAATTTAAATTTTTTTTTTTTTCAGTTCCCGTACTTTAGACAGCCTGAGTTTTTTGGGGGTTTTTGGTGACCCATAAAATCATTTTGTAGAGTCTTATTGAAGATTCTTTAATTGACAGGAGGAGGAGGATCTTGCTGCTGGAGTTGGTCGCTCTCGTGTGCCAGTCCCTCCTCCCCAACCACCATACTCTGATGATGAAGATGACTATGAGGATGATGAGGAGGAAGTAACTGGATCTGCAGGCACTTCAAACAGGTTAGTGATGTGTGTATAGGTATAAATACCAGCCCTTGGCCATTACTCAAGAATTTATACGCTAATCATCACCCAATTTAACACAAATGTCTAATAGACATCATAATGTTGACATAAAGACATAATGTTCTGCAAAAACACATAAGATGGTAATTCTAGTATAAATTTAGTTCAGTTTTTTAATATTTGTTTTATATTTGCTTTTGTCAGGTTTAGGCGGAAATCAAGTCTGCGTTCGAGACCAGGGCGGGTTGGGACTGGAATGGAAAGCCAGATTGCCCTGAGTGTCTTGGCTGAGAAACTGAAGAAAGAAGTCCAGAGGAAAGATGCACTAAATACGCCTCTCTCCGTACGCACAGAAGGCCGCACCGGGGGCATTTGTATCACATCTGCTTCACAGCCCTCCCCCACACCCAGCAACGAAAGCACCGACACAGCGTCTGAGATTGGCAGCGCCTTCAACTCCCCGCTGCGCTCACCTGCTCGCTCCCAGGCCGCCACGCGCCCGTCCAGTCCAGTTGCATCCCATCTGTCTCGTGTGCTGTTTGGAGAGGATGAGATGCTGAGGCTAGACTCCAGACATAATCGTGCTGTAAGAGAACTGGGTCCCTCTGTCAGCGTAGCCTTGTTACACCTGCAGGAGGATGGGGTGATCTATGCTCTCCCCTCTTCTAGTGAGTACACATGATCATGACTGTCGTCCATGTTATTTACAAAGGTGGTTTAAAGGCCTCTGCTGATGTAAGCTTTTGAGCCTATCGCTTGATATTAGAGTCAGAGCATATTAATATTTTAGACAGTAGAAGTAAACAGTTTGAGTAATGTAATGTGTATAACATAGACTTCTTTTAATAATAGATTGTCTGTGTCTAGCTAGTTTTGATTGATTGTTACTTTGATTATTGCCTGTACAGTAGATTTGGCTGCTGATGGCACAAAGCGGCCTTGTACTCCTGAGAAGACAAAAGAGAAAGAGCAAGCAGGACTCGTAGCAGGAGAGAAGGAAGGAGGGAACGAGGGAGACGAGGGACCATCTGTGGAGGTGAAAGAAGAAGAGAGCAAAGATGGAGCAGAGGTGAAACCCAGCAAGGAAAAGCTGAATGCTACGGAAACTGCTGCAGACAGCAAGCCTCCTGGGGATAAGTACTCACCGAAAGTAAGTCTAGAAAATCCTCTGTGTTATAATGTACTGTAATATGAACCTTGGTATGGCCATAAGCCTGCTGCGATTTCTTTTTGTATCACTGTACCTTCATCTTTTTTGCTTGTACTGCCAATTAGGGAGCAGTTTCTCAGGCTGTATGCTGAAAATATTAAAATAAATGAAGAACCACACAGAGCGGTTCATCTTATTCCGTCTCTTGCAGGAACTGCTTGCGCTGCTTAAATGTGTAGAGGCTGATATTGCCAGTTATGAGGTGTATCTGAAGGAAGAAGTGGAAAAGAGAAAGAAATACAAAGTAGGTGGTGTTTACCTGTAACCAATACAATACCCTTGGTGTGATGGTGATTTTATTTGCTTTTAATCAGAATCTTGTGTTTTCATTTTTTCAGATTGATGATCAGAGGAGGACCCATAATTATGACGAGTTCATCTGCACCTTTATATCAATGCTTGCCCAAGAAGGTAAATCTGATCACCACTTTGCTACTTTCCTTCTTAATTTGTCTTGCCACAAAAAGTACATAATTGAAAAAGAGAAGAAGGGAGAAAAGATGTTAAACAAAATCTTACTGACATGCCAAAAATCTATTATTTTGTTCGTATTTTCATAATTTCCTCTCACCTTCATTTCTGACGCGGTATCCTCTGCAGGAATGCTGGCTAGCCTTGTGGAGCAAAACATCTCGGTGCGTCGTCGGCAGGGAGTAAGTATTGGCCGCTTGCACAAACAGAGGAAGCCCGATCGCAGGAAACGCTCCCGACCTTATAAAGCCAAACGCCAGTAATTACAAACAATCATAACTTCTGTAAGTAACAGAAAGATAAGTTGCTGCACTCCTGAAGCTCTCTCATAAAGACAGTTTAGTGTTGTATTTTAGTCAGAGCCTCCTCTTCTCCATGAAATCAACATGTATTTAGGTCAGTCCTTTTATCCCTAATGTATATACATATGTACCTCCATTTTAGTCTCAATGTAAATTTTCTTCTTGTGCCAATGCTGTCTACAATTTGTAAATATGAAATATGTCCCCAATGATGCACCTGAATGCTTTTTATTGAAAGATCTTCTCTACGGTCTTGTGGTCAGTACAGTTTGAGTAATTTGTTGAATTTCTCTAAAATGCCTCAGTATGTCACTAAATATACACTTCGCTTTAAGTCAGAATTTCTTCAGCTGTGTCCCTCTTTCATGTTTTCAAGGTGCCAGTGAAGTATTGAATGTTTTGACAAAAAAGGCCATGTTTTATTCATCCACAGCATTTCAGCTTCAGTATATTCAGTGTAGGTATTTCACTGTATAATATAAAAAGCACCTTTTAATCACATTCTTCAAGGACAATTTTAATCTCAAGAAGAAGTCATGATGCATCAGGGTTTTTTCTTTTCATTGGAATGTGTTTTCAGTGGAGAGTCTCTAGCTGTGTATGTATTTTTCTTGAGGTCCTGCAAATGAAAAACAAGCTCTTGTGTTATTTTTGTACCTGAAATTGGATCTCAGCGTGAGTGAATATTAAATTGGAATGTGTGCAGTTGTGTGTTTTGTACATATGTATCTGTTAATTGACTCACCTGTACATTGAGTTCAGTTTTTTTTTTTGTTCTTGTTCAGTTGTTTTTTTTTTTGCTTGCCAATTCATACTAAAATAAAGTCAGTGAAAATATGTATTTTGGGGTTTTTCAAGTGACCTGACTACAGTGATAGATCTGAGATTACACACGTATTAGATTAGCTTTCTGTATAGATTCATTAGATAGAACTAAGCGTTTTATTGTAGTGACAGTTATTGTACACTAGGGAGAGCAGTGATTCAGAGAGGAGTGGGACCATCTCAGATTTTTCTCAACGCTATGCCATAAGTAGATGCCATTCACAATAAAATGAACTTGGGGTTTACTACAGTATGATTGTGTTGCGGCAGCATGGCTTTGGTGCTCATTTCTATTCAGATGAATATATAGTATTCTCGGTGTTTTTGTACTGGTAACCTGGATTTGCCAGAAGAATCTCAGCTTTCATCCCTGACAGTTCCATTTGTAGCAAAACAAAAACTGCACTGCTGCAGTTTGTTATTTTGCTGAATAAAATAATCCACATTGATTTGAAAATTATATTTACATAATCCCAAATTAGTAAAAGTAAAAAATGTAACATAATTTACCACTAGATACGCTGATCTTATGATAGGTCTTAACATGACTTGCAGTATGTGTTTTATTTTATGTTTAACCAGACACTATTTGTCTTTACCTAAGGATATGTTTGAGTACTGGTATGATGATCTTATAAAAATGACACTTTCTCTCTGGCAGAGCTGCAAAGTACACACAGTGGCCTATGTGGGAGTGGGAGCTAAAAAAATACCCCTCAGCCACACATCTTCGGTGGAGCAGATGTTTGAGTTAAATAAATCCATGCTGTACTGTTATGTCACCACTGTTTGCCTGTAATTTGGTTGGCTGGCATCATATAGCCCAGCAGCATATTTGTAAAATATCTCACAGACATTGCATTGTTCATTTTCCAATGTTGACATGTTGCTTGTTTGAAATGTTTCATATATAGCGGATGTAGAGAATATCGGGGATTCTATTTGGATGAGTTTGAATTTTAGTTTATTTTTCCTCTAAGACTGACAGTGGGCTCATAAGAATGAAAATACAATATAGTCAAATATGATATATTATTTTCAATTAATTATTTTTCAATTAATCATTTATTCTATGAAATATCAAACAAAAAAATTTGCCTTGCCTTTTTCACAATTTCTTTCATGAAAAATGACTGAATCGATTAATTGATTATCAAAATAGGCCTGTGCAGAAAATTTTTCTGTAGATCAACTAACTGATTATGGTACCATTTTCAAACATGTAGCCCACAATGTTTGGTGTCTCTGGCACGGACCCATCATTCATCTTATAAAACCAATGGTCTGCAAAGAGGAAAGACTTGAGTTCAATCGGGGAGGCCCCAGTGGTCCCCAGTCATTGCCATTGATGACCCAGAGGTATCTGCATGGTGACTTGAGATAACCGAGCACCGTGAACGCGCACGTACGAGCCACTCAAGTTCCCACCCATTACGTCAGCGCGCTCCCTCACCCTCTCCGTCAGCGCGCGTGCTCCGTGCGGGATGCTGAATTGTAGGTGATGATGGCGGAAGGGGAGCAGCGCTGAGTTTCATCTGAGTTTTTACCACAGCTGTAGAACCACCTACAACATCGTTTCTCTCCGTCGACACCTATCCCGAGGCGATGGGGAACGAGGCTAGTATGGAAGGGGAGGGACAGCCGGGACAGCCCGGCCCCGCTGTCCCTGCAGCAGGGGCTCCGGCTTCCATTTCAGCACCACCGGACTCTGGACAGCTCATCAAGCCCAGCAATGGAGCGCCAGCCGGAGGAAGTGGGGCTGGACCCGGGCCGGGGATTAACAGGTAGCCGCGATAGCTAGGACGCTTCTCCGCCAAACTGTGGAGAGAAATCAGGGAGGCTACACGGCAGCGTGGCGTGTACCGTACATCTGTACGATGTGGAGCGTAGATATAGGATCAACCGACTGCGTGAAGATAGACTTGAATGGGTGCTTAATTATTTATTTCAATATCCTTGTCAACACAATTCACCACCCCTTTTTGAGACCCATTTTTTGCTTTTTGGCAGCACCACCCTATTAGTCAACGTGAGTTTGGGTCGAAGTCAAATTTAATATGCAACGCTTTCGATGTAAAATCAATAATACGTAAATATAGCTTTCAGACGGTTCAATAGAAATTTCTACGCCCGTTTTCACGGTGTCTGTCCTGAGGCATCAGTAGCTAAGTATCATGAATGAAAGAGCGACATTTTTTCCCTCGTAGTGAGGCAGTGCCAAGTGAATATGAAGACTTAGGAATAGATCTCAGAAATATTAATGTCCCCATAGCTTCAGGTGATAAATAAATTAGAAATGTAAACGATGCAAAGTGTACAGGGTCTCACGTTGAAGAGCCGAGTCGGTTCCATTACAGGTTGATTTCCTGAACATGCCTTGACGTGAATATCAGTAAATACCGACTCATTCTGAGAAATCACCTTCCTCCTGATGCGGAGACGTCTGTATCCTGATGACAGCCTTGTGTAGGATGACAATGCTACCATCAGATATCACCGGCGTCATTGTGAGCACAGGACCGTAACGCATATGCCACAGCTGTCTCACTTATCTGATCTCAATTCATATCTATATGGAGCCAGTGGAAATTGTTTTTCACCACCGTCAACTGCACAGAATAGGGTCATTTCTTCTGGAAGAGTAGCGTTGCATCTCTCCATAAGAAATCCATCCAGACTGAGCCCAGACACGTTAACAATGTTATAGAAGACTTCTGAAATGGAACATTTCCATTAGGCTATTTATGAAAACCCCGTTGATGGCTTGTACTATAAGGCAATGTATGCTGATAAAATATTTGCCTATTCCAAAAACTAGCCCATATCATTGGTGTGTAATCACATGTTGTAGCCTGTGGGTCTGTATTTTCTGTGTGGGTGTGTGGAAGGGATTACCCTCCCAACAAGATCTGATATTGCCTTAATTACACAGTTCAACAGTTGTAGACCTGAATAAGCACATGCAGAGGCACAGCTGCATCTTGGATTTGCCACACCTGCTTACAGTTTCTATAGATATATAAAGATATAGATTCTTTTCAGAGCTAAATTCAAGAAGTGTTGCATCTTTGGATAATCAGTCTTTCATCACAGACATATTGCTTGATTTGTTTTATTAGACAAAGTGATTGAAAGGTATAATGTTGAGCTGTTCTGCAAATAGTCTGCCATATATACCGTTAATGTTTGGAGAAGCACTCACTGTTCATCTTGTATTTTCACTGTGGGGCAGGTTTAAAGGCTCATAGCTCCCATGTAAGCTCGTGATTCTTTTATATCTCGATTTCTCTCTGGTATCCACCCCAAGGTGTCTCATAAAGTGATGGTGAGAGCTGAGAGGCTGAGTGTGCTAAGAGACACAGAGAGAGATGGTAAGAGCTGGGCAGAGAGTGAGAGAGTATATCATATGGCTGAGTAAAATGTTTTTTCTTAAGATCATGATACATTCAGTCTGGACATTTCCTTAAAAAACTCTCCCACAAAGAACTCATGAGAGTGTGAGAAACAATGAAATGGTGGCTGGTTTGAGACTGTAGATAGGAGACTTTAATCTTAATTAAAATGAGCTGCAGCATTTTATGAGTTGGCCTATTAATATGAATGGGGGCATAATATGCTATATATAACCTTATTCACAAGTGAATTCCATATAGGCATTTTTTGCTCTATTTTGGACCATATTATGTTTTATTCATTACATTCAAAGAGCTAAATCCATATAGGAGTCCATGAAGCTAAGGGTGTCGTCCTTCCCTCCTGCTTCACAAAGCAACACAATAGTTGTTTTCTTCTCTAATCATAACAGCTTTGACTAAGTGCACAGTCATCTTGACCTGATGACCATAACTGACAAGCATTCAGAATTGTAAGAAATACTACCTTGTGTTAAAGACCGTCTCCAGATATTTCCCATGTTAACAACAATGTGCTCAGTGTGCTGCTGCCATATTGTCTTATTGTTTTCTCTTCGGCAAATGAGTTTGTGATGACCTGGACTTGCTCCATCATGTAATAACATATGTTACCGAACGCTATGAGAGAACTACTTTATTCAGTCCGTCCAACATATAGCACTGATATTCACTTTTTTTTTTCAAATAATGTTAATCATGAAGTAATGTAAATCAATATGGATCTTAATTCCAATACAAACCCAAATAAAATTACAGTCCATTAAAACCCATGAAAATAATCGATGCAGTCATGTTTTTAGACACAGTGTACAAACTATATTTCTTCATAATTAATTTAACTTGAGCAATGAAAGCACTGAACACTAGGCTACACATAACAAACGGTCATCACAACTCAAACAAATAATGCAAAAGCTGCTCTCATTATTTATGACACTATGACATCTGTAGGACTCAGAGAATTAATGTCGTTTTTTGAGACATTGGCAGTGTAGCATTGCTGTCCAAACATAGACACTTCAATTAAAAAGACATCAGGTACCAAAGCTTGTGAGAGTGTATTTAGAGCACTTTTGTTCTAAGCTTGTAACATATGTCAGTGGCAAACGGCTGGAACTTTGGGTTACACTGACTTGAAACGCTCTAAATCATGCAAGAAATGCTTGTGTTGAATGTTTGGGCCCTGTATGTGAAGCTCACTAAAAGAGTGCAACATACTTCCTTAGTACCTTTCACACTTTCAGACCGTAGACAGTCCATCTCAAATAGACTGGGACGAAGCTGTGACCAAGCTGAACGCTGCCCAGTTTCCCTGTTCTACTCTGTGTATTCTGGCAGAACAGACACAGTGGTAGGTTTAGCTGGAAGCGGACACTGTTTGTGCCTCTCATGTATTATCATTGCATTCGAGCCACAGCTAAGCTTCTGATTTTCCAAGAAATATATACCTGGCAAATCTTTGAAAACCCCCAAAGGTCATGTAACAACACTTCCTGCTGCTCTGAAGGTTTTTGCCGAATCTTCAAATACTGTTTTAACCATCTGGATGAAAAAAAATAGTCTGTCATCTTAAAAAGATTTATAACCTGTTTCTCAGGTTGTGACTCTGTTTATTAATCCTGTGTCCTTGCTCTCTCTGCAAAACACAAACAAAATATCAACATGTTCTTTTGTATGAAAATACAGCCTATTGGGAAGAAACATCAGTATGTACCAATATAACTGATCACAACATTTTGAATTTTGATTGATGATGTACAAATTGAGCAAAGGCATGTCATTTCCAGCTATCATCTTTATTTTGATTTGGAAAAAGAGTTGTAACTTGGGAAACAGGTTAAAAAATCTTGATGGAATACTTTTTCATTCAGATGCTTTGAAGAGTCTATGAGGATTCAGATCAAGAGCTGTTAAATAACCTTCTGGGTTTTTCAAAGATCTTCGGGTATATATTTTTATGAAAACCAAATATCTGTAGCTCTGTGACTTTAATGTATTGATAATATATAAATATAAACTTTTGGTGCCCCCTGCCACTCATTTGAATGACCATAAAATAAAACTGTAACACACAGTTTGTGTGCTGTCAGTGGGATCATCGTTTAAGGGCCAGCTGTGACTTTTATGTAGATGATTTCATGTGACGAGCCTGTTCTTATGTGATGCACTGCAAGTGGGAGATTTAAAGTTTCAGAAGCTCCTGCATTTTCATTTGACCAGCATGATGGGGAAAATATTGTCTCTACAGTAAGCGCTCTCTTAACCATGTCTCGGCTGCTCATCAGTTATTTTTTGAGGATTTGCCAAGCCTGTCCAATGCTAAATGATGGAACAAGAAGTGCTGTGGCCTATAACAGTGCCACCCACCTCTGTCAGAGACACTGGAATAATTCGTTTTTATGCATTTTATAATAGTCTTGATATGGGAGTTTGTCAGAGCCTCTGTCACACGCCTGGCTAATTGAAAAATTAAATACTTTTATTTTGTCTATGATTCCTTTTTATTTTGTGTGAATGCAGCACAGAGCAGCTATTTGCTCTTTGCTGCCTAAAAGCTAGCAAAGATGCATTTGTCATCATTTTTGACAGACATTACTTGAACGTGTGTCAAATCCCCTTTGTTCCACTTTAACCATGGTAATGAGAACTTACAAAAAGCACAAACAACCAAGGTGTCCAGCAAATCTAACCCCAAATCTGAGGCCTCTGGTACCTTTGTGCTTTGACCTATAAATTTAACTAAATGGATGGCACCAGATAGATTTCACTCAGTAGCCTCAGTTACCCAGTTTCATTTCCAGTGGACAGAGGTATAAATCAATGAGAAACATATACCATTTCAAGTGTAGGGAAACTGATACAGATATACCGTATCCGGCTCCTTCAGATAATTCCCCCTATACCAAGAGACATATTTAACTAGTCAGATTTCAGTGCAAAGCCATGTTTTATTAATTATTTTTTTATTTCTCTAATCATATAATGTACACATTTTATTTGTAATGTGACTGTTAACTGTTTGTTAATTATTTACTTGCAATGCTCTTTATTGTTCAGTGAACCCTTTAAAAGTAATGGGTTGGTACTTTGTACCAGCAAGTCCTTTGATTAATCCTCTCAGAGTTGGTATTGTCAGTTGAAGCGTTGTCTGGGTGCAGTACTGCTGAAGGATACTAGAAAAATTGGCACACTTGACTGCTGATATTTTACTGAGCTTAGCTTTGATTTGATTTTGAAAGAATGCTCTCTGTGTTAAAAATGAAAATGCATTTGAACATTAGATTTTGATCAAAAAGTGCTGAGCCTTGCACACGTCAGTGGCCTTTATAATACTGGATATTTTGCAAAGGGGGAAAGAATTTGTTTTGGCTGTTAATTGATCGAATATTAAGTTTTACTATATGTTTTAGTAGTAGTAATGTTTTACTATATCAAAACACACAAGCCAGCACGTTCAATTGTTTGGATACACCTTCTATACTCTGCCACTGAGAAATGTTGATTGTCTTGTCAGGTCCCACTTGTCCTGGCTGACAGTGCCGACAAAGTCTGTTCAAAACATTATGTATATAGGCCTACACTACATGTTAAAGGACATACACTTATTTGCTTTCTATCTGAGAGTCAGATGAAAAGATTAATACCACTCTCATGTCTGTCTAAATATGAAGCTACAGCTAGCAGCTTAGATTAACATAAACATTGGAAACAGGGGGAAACAACTAGCCTGGCTATGTCCAAAGGTCACAAAATCTGCCTACCAGCACCTTTTAAGATCACCAATCAACAACTGAAGGGTAAAAACAATACATTGCAGCTTTTTGTGCTGGCAGTTTTGTGGCCTGGGAGCAGTAACTAAGGTTATGATGTGTTGGTAGGTAGATTTTGTTACCTTTGTACAGAGCCAGACTAGCTGTTTCTATTCTTTGTGCTAAGCTAAGCTAACCAGCTGCTGCCTTTAGCTGTATTTTTACTAAATAGGTACAAGGTTGTTATCAATCTTCTTATTGAACGCTCAGCAAGACAATAAATTGGCACATTTCCCAAAATGTTGAACTATTCCTTTAAGATTGGTGTAATGCAGTTGCTGCATTAATCAGTTTGTTCTACGTGTTGACGTTTTCAACAGTAACACTGAGATACTATCACTTGTATTTTTGAGGCTGCGTTGAGAATTTGACTTTCTTTCTGTTTCCTTACGACAGGAAGTTTCACATGAAGCTCCAATTACATGAGATTGGCAGCTTACAGACCCTTCAATGTCCACTTTGTGATAAAGCAAGCAACTTGTAGTGCTTAAAAGACACAAGACCACAAGTTGTTCTCAGTGGACTCCCGTTTGCTGATGGACGAGAATATCTAAAGAAATCTTTTGAAAAGGTGTCTTCCTGTTTAAAGTCTTCTTCAGAGTCTCATTATGCCATGCCTGAGGCACTGCATAAATCACATGAGACTCCACTTGGTGCCTTTGCTTTTAAAGTGATAATTATTATGTGAAACTACCTTCTATCTTGTGAAGACACTGGGTAGATTTAGACTTTAGTTGTCTTTAGCGTTATCCTCAAAAGTCCAGTTTAGCCTCAGACAGAGTGGGAGCGGTTGCCAACATACTGTCAGGACTGTGTTGAATTTCAAATATAATGTTCCAGTGATGGTTTGAAAAGTGCTAGATTTTCCTGATGGGTGCGGTGAACACAGGACTGTGGAAAGTGGAACAAGGTTAGAGTTGTGCAGCAGCTCAAGTCATCGGCAGTGACTCACAATTGCTAACATGCTCTGTTTTAACTCCTTTATTCCAACCTTTATTTCCACCCTTCTCTCACTGTGGACACGGAGCTGCTGCTGAGCCTGTCTTTGAAGATGACGGGCATGACAATACAAGGTCTAAGTTGTTATGACAGTGGAAATCCTCCATTCCCATTTAACTATTGGCACTTATGCCTGAGGGTCAGAATGAGCTAGAACCAAAAGTTTACAATTCTGTTGTTTGATACACTACCTTTGGTCCCCTCTAAACACATAACTGAGGCCTGAACAGAACAGCTTCAAAGAGTGAAAACAAGCCACAAAGAGCACTTCACAGAAAGTGATAGAGGCAATATAAAATATTCAGCATCTGCCTCTCTGTTTGCCAGTGTTTTGAGTAGTCTGATATCGCATCATGAACAACAATAAAATCTTTTAATGGAATTTGGACCTAGAGCATCTCAGAGCTGAAGGGCTCCAAATATACCACTCAAGAAGAAGTAGTGCTGTTGAAATTAAGTTGCTGGGATAAAAAGCTATTTAAGAAAACATGAAATGCAGCTCATTAAAAATATAGGCTGTACTTCAAAAGGTATAAGCTACATTTTATATTTCCTGTGCAGTGCTTAAATGTTACGAGGTCTACAAACTAGGTTGCTTTAACAACAAGCAAAGCCCCTAAATTCACCAATGTACCTGTGCCATATTCATCATTTCACTCAATCACTGAATCCATCTTTCCCTTACTCATTGTTACTCACTTACTTGCCATTCTTCTCTCATCAGCCCCCTCAGTGTTTCCCTCAATCGCCCCAAAAGGTTGCTGTGATTACATTTTGCTTGCAGTGTCACTGCTGATGTAAATGCAGGTTAGCAAAAGAAAAACTAACCCTTGAAAATATTGTGTAAATGTGGACATCAAAGCTAACAATTTTCAGTAGTATTCATAAATGAAATATGTTATTTCCGTGTCACTTATAGATGGGATTGCAGCAATGTCCAAAGGATGTGATGAATGAAATGTGTGTCTGTGATTAAGGGACTCCTGTGGGCAGAAGATTTTTCCAGATTTTGTGTTTGTAAATTTGTGCTTGCATAAGAATAAGAAAGAGAGAATATAGTTCAAGGATTCAAGGGTTTTCTTTGTCACGTACACAAGCAAAATGTGCAGTGAAATGCTGTGAGGCATATTGTGCTAAAAGACTACTGTGGAAAATAAGAAGTAGAAAAAAAAATAATAGAGATAAAGGTAAGAAATTATAAATATATGTAAAACCTTGAGATGTACACATGGCACAATTGTAGCCGAACTATACAATAAATATAACCTACATACAATTTCCAAATTCAACATATTTTGTATTTTAAAATATGCAACTGCAGCTGCTTCAGGAGATTCTACTTTTAACATTTACTAGCTGTGACAGCGTCTGGTATTGTTTTCACCTTGTGTGTGTGTGTGTGTGTGTGTGTGTGTGTGTGCGTGTGTGTGTGTGTGTGTGTGTGGTGTGTGTGTGCATGCGTGTGTGCATGTGTGTGCGTGCGTGCATGTGTGAGTGTGTGCGTGTGTGTGTGTGTATGTATGTGTGTGTGTGTGTGGCATCATGGCAAGGAGACACCTGGAGACACCCTCTGTAGCAGGAGGTGGTTTTGAGTACTTTGGCAGGTGTTTTGTGTGTGTCTGTCTGTGGACCGACTTTGTCAGCATGTTAGTGTCACAACCGTTTGACCCATGAGTGCTGAGTGCTACTATGTAATAATGTAGTAATAATGCAGTAATGATTAATGAATACTCATGGAAGGTAATGTCAATATATTAATGGTTGTTGCGGCTGGTGTGATCCCATCACAAGATGGTTGCTAGTTTTTTTTCATCATTTTTGTACTGAGCATGAAAATTCAATATTGAACTTGGAAATAGTATTTTGATAAAATAATCTTAATTGATGATCCATTTCAAAATCCATTTGCTTGACAAACAAATTGTCAAAACAAATTCCGCTGAACAAAGACAATGAGATGTGGTTAAAAAGTGGACCTTGAGATGAGATTACTTTGGCAAACTATTTTTATATAACTTTTTCAACGTACAGTATATCATAGTTGAATTAACTGTGTTAGGTGGTATTTCTTAAAAATCTATTAAACCTAAATGTCTAACTCAGGATCCAGGTCTAACTTCCACTTTTTCCTGTGTTCTCTTTATCATCTGTGTTAGACCACCGCCGTCAGACCCAGGACCTAAAGCTGGAGTCCAGAGTGGTCATGGGACAGGGGACAGATTAGCCTCCCATGATACCCCTCAGCATGCCACACCTCAAGGAGAGCAGGGCCAGGGTCATGTGGCCAGGAAGAGTCTGCAGGTGGATGTGGGTAGCAGCAGGACTGGGAGGTCCCCTTCTGTGTCCCCGGACCGAGGCAGCGTCCCCACCTCCCCTTACTCTGTGCCTCAGATTGCACCCATGCCCAGCAGCAAACTGTGCCCCGTCTGCAAAACCACCGATCTGATGGGCACTGGGGATGACAAGCCGAACTTCAACACCTGCACACAGTGCCGCTCCATGGTGTGCAACCAGTGTGGCTTCAACCCCAACCCTCACCTCACAGAGGTAGGCAGTGCCACTCGACTGAGATTCACCAGGATGAAACCAGTGTTGTACATTTTTCATTATCTGATTTTTTTTCCCCACTCCTCTAGTTCTATAAAAGTTTACTCAACAACCAACCTGCTACATAAACCCAGTAAATATTGTCATGCATCTGAAGTCAGCACTGTTACAAACACAGTCAGCATCTGCCAAGGACGCATTCACGTGAAAAACAAAAACATCTAAAACACTGCTAAAAAAAAAAAAAGCTTCTGTGCAATCGACTGCACCACAAACAGATTCTGAATGAATTCAGGCATACGTTTTTACATACTGCCCAAAGGCGAAAGGGAAAGAAGCAATGGGGTGGCTATGATCAGGCACATGACTTTCTGAATGAAACGTGTAATATAAAATATGAATAATTTACAGACCTGTCTGCAGAGAACCAGGATATCCTTCAGAGTTCTCATGATTTTGATCAGGCTGACAAACGGTGCTTTAAAATAGGACCATGGATCTTTATACTGTCAGGCTTTGTTTAGCGTAACCTTATTTCCCCTGTGTGGAGCTATATACATAAACATATGAGTCATGCATGTATATCGAATGGCTGGTACATCATACAGATTGACAGTCTTTCAATTTTCAAGACATCCATTTTCTTTCCTCCCAGCTGTATGACAGCTCAACCTATTCATAGCATCCATAGCAGGTGTTGGTGACAGAGGTGGCATTGTGAAAAACTGACGTCAGTACATACCTTTCATCTGCAGTGTCTTTATAAAGTATATTGACAGCAATACAGAGTGTGCATGTTTAAATTTGGATGAAAGTGGGTGGTTCAGGTGTTACATTATGCTTTAATTTGTCCAGTGGTAATTATTTCTCATTGACGTTTTGTGAGTAATGTTGGTGATGACTATTGTTTTCAAGTTGAATGAGACTGGCTCATGGGCTGAACTGCACCAACTGAATGGGAGTCAGGATGTGAATTAGTTGCATGCTTGTTGAGAGCTGTGAACTTATAGTTCTAGCCATTGTTCACCTTGATTGATGAAGTGTTTAATGATCTGGTGGACTCATGATCTTTCATCCACAGAGACCTGGTTATCACTTAGTCCTTTGCCGAAGTGCCCGCTAATATATTGGTCACTTCCTATTAGCTGTAATGAATCATAGGCTCTTATCTTGAGCAAGTGCTACGTTCTTTTACAGCTGATGTTACACAGTAAATGTACATAGCAATTGGACAAAGCTATATCCATCCTTTCTGACAGAAACTAGTGAGGAGGCTCCAAATCATGCCCAGAGCCTCTCCCAAACAAAGCTTTTTATAACACCACTGAATGCGGTACAACACATTTCCCCTTCATTCACAATTATTCATATGCATCTAAACACTCATCACTGTTAACAGGTAGCTGAGAAAGCCTATTGCCTTCTTCCTAAAATAAATGACTTGCCTAATTTGAATTAAGCTACGCTTCACTGTTACTGTGAGTCAAGTGTGGCTGTGTCATCTGTCACAAAGTTTCACATCAACTCTAGTGAGTCATGTTGCAAATTGCAGCCAAGATGCAATGTCAGTTAAGCTGGCCTACAGGCTATCCAAGTAACTGCAGGCTTAATAAATACGAGGATGTTTAGTTTTTGAACTATTGAAGCGTGAATACAAATGTATGGAACAATGGGTGTGTGTAAGCTTGAGTGCATGCATGCATGAGTGCATATTTGTGTGTACAAGACAGGAAACTCTGTTGGAAAGAGGAAGCTGTGGGAGATGGAAGGACTAGAAAGAAATGCGTGGACCAAAGTGGAGACAGACAGTAAAGAATAGATCATGGCAGGGAGTGACGGAGAGCATGGCAGTAAAGAGAACAGCGGAGGTGGATGCTATGGGTATTTTTCAGCTCAGCCTTGGTGAGCTTGTCAGATGCTGACAGGGAGAGAGACATGGAGGGAAAACGCTCAGCCTCTGGAGACCTGAAGATTTACCCCCCTAACCTACTTAGCATGGATTGGGCCTCTGCCTCACTGCAGCATATCTAACTCAGCCTTATCACTCATCACCGAAATTGATGATGGCCACGTTGTTGCCGATCAAGGTAATGATAATGCTGAAGACAACAGGAATTACAATGGATGATGACCGGAATTACGATTACAGTGAAGGCAAGGACAGAGCAGGTGAAACAGATAGCCATGGAAAGGAAGCGAAAAGTTCCTCCCAAGCAGGAAGAGACATTGTTATGTTTATAGATAAACAGCCATGTAAGTTAAAAATAAGATCTGGTATTTCATGGAGACATAAATCCTAGAGATATTTTGACCTTTTATAATAAAGCGGAGACAGACTTCATGGATTTTGTAGGATTATAAAAGTTGTTTTCATTTGTACATCTGGTGTTTTGACAGAAAAATCACCTGTGGCATTTTCTCATAAAAACAGTTTCTCATTTATTGCAGCTCCGGGATTAGTCTCTTGATGACAACACAAGCCGGGTTCATGTCCTGCTTTGTGAGAGATGTGTCTCTGTTTACAATAGTTCACAGACACTGATTGATCTGTCCCAGATTACAGGGATAATATGAGGAAAATCTGTTATTGAAGAGGATTTCCCCTCAAATTACAGAAAGATGGCAGTGCTGATTAAAGTGTTGATGACCGGGGGCGATTCCATATCTGGATATTTTAGATTATGCTTATTCACCACAAAGTCCCAAATGGTATCTCCAGCCTTGAATTAAAAGTATAAATTAGATCTTTCTTTTCCCTCTTAACATTTAACAAGAAACTTACTCTTGTCAGTCGTAATTTCTGATAATGATAATCCCTGTTCATGTAGCATTGTTTGAGGGATGATGATAATTCATATTATTGTATTATATAATAATACAAGCCAGAACTGTGTTAAACAACCTGGTGACGGGAGTGCAATTTTGAGAGATGTAAACAGCGAGCAACAAATGGGTGTTATACGCCACACTCTGTTACAGAGCTGTCAGTCAGGCTGAGAACACAAGATTTATTTAAAGATGTAAGATGAGAATTGAGATGTGCAAGCAATCATATACCTGGGTTTGCGCATATGGTCATGTTATGATGTAGGCTGAAAAAATAATGAAGGAGGTGTTCGATTAAGAACATTGTGATCAAAGAGGGGAGGAGAAAGCCAGACAGAGTCAGAAATGAGACAGTCAAAGACCGATTCGGAGACGGAGAATAAAACAACAAAGAACAAGAGCTCAGAGAGATAGTGAAAATACCACAGACACCCCCCCCCCCCCCCCCCCCCCCCCCACCTCCCTCCCCCCCCGTGACAGTGTTCTCCCACCATCAGACAGGGGAACATCTGCTTTATAATTGGTTCATTTTCTATTTATAGATCCTACCCTCCTTCTGTCTGCAGTGATGGCCTGGTCCTGAGAAGCCACAGCTGAGAGAAAGAGGGAGAGAGAGCAGTGTGAGAGAGAGAGCTGTGTGGTGGGAGGGGGAGACAGGACGGGAGAGAAAAGCATCATCATAAATTAACCATAATAGTCAGTGTTCATACTAACACTATGCAAAATTGCACTGATTCTGCACCGCAGTACAAAAATAGACAATATAGAAACAAATCAAAAAATAATTTTGATGCACTTTTAAAAACAAAATGTTTTCTTTATGCAGTGTGGTGTGCTTCTCCATGATGAAGGCATCAACGTTGCCAAAACACTCATTCTTTGAGGTATTCATGAAATGATGATGAGATAACTTTTTAATGCTTTTGGAAGAAGAGTTCCTTGGAGTCGCTTCTTTTTCCTTTTAACCAACAATCCCACATGCTGAGGAACAGTTTTAGCGAAAGCTCCCACACAAAAGACTCTGAAGAAGCACTCTATATATCTCCTCCTCCCCGTCCAAAATATATCTAGTAGGTGGCAACAGTTGACAGTTGCACTAGACAGATTTAGCAACCAAACTAAAAACTGTGATATCTGTTTTGCCAACAATATTTTACCTTTACCTTTCCAACAAAGATTAGACAAATTAGTATTTCATTAATATGGATACTTTTATCTAAAAACAATAACGTTTTGTCATTTAAAGCTGCACCAATCAATAGTTTTATATTAGAAATGGATCACATGACTACATGTAAAGTGAAAGTAGCCACTCCCACAGAAATTATCACTCGTCTCTGAAGTTCCTCTCATCTTTACAGATAATTTGAGCATCTTTCATGTAATTGTTTTGGTTTTATTGCTTGCAACTTTAATGTTTTGGTTGTCCTCCCTTTTTCAAACCTTGTTTCCAGAAGCAGCAGACAGCTGTTTTCAGCAAAAAGCTAACACATAGTAACAATATCTACCCAGCCCCAAACAGCAGACAGACAAAGTTAGCAACTAGCTGATGAACATGGTGGAGCATTTAGTAATTAAAGAGAGAGAGAGTTGGAGAACCAAAGCAGAGCTACAAGGAGAATGAATACTGGACTCACATTTGTCAGGTACACAACTCTAAATTAATATTTATGTTGCTCTACATTGGCTGGATTTGCTAATAGGCAACAATTTGCTAACACATTCACCACAAACAACTTTATAAGGTGATAATATGTTAATGTTGTGTTTGCAGCATGTTCCACTGCCCCCAAGTGTTAAAAAAAAATCAGTTATTGTAGCTTTCGGGTCGTCCTTTGTGGGTAAATTTAGAACCTTGAGTGTAGTCCAGAAATAGTTTCCCACCAACCGTTTTTATTTATTTTTTTTGTATAAAAGGGTTTTTAGCTGTGACTAGTAGCTGGTATGAGTCACACCGGTGGCCAGTCAGTCGAATAATGTTTCAGCTCCCTCCTGCACATGTACAGCTGTGTTACTATACAGAGTTATAGTAAGATACCTCCAGGTTTCTCAGGTAGAGTTGTGGGGGGGGTTGACCAAGTTGTAATCCCAAGGCTCAAAATTGATTTTCTCAAGCTGCTACAATAACACAATCTGGCAGAAATAGCTTTCCATAGTGTCATAAGTAAACATTCTGTTACTTTTTCAAAGTGCACTTGAAGGCAGCTTTGTAGGTTGTGAGTGTCTCAGGTACAGAGTATTGATCTTAGTTTGAACTTCAACTTGTGATCACATCTGAACTCTTCAAAACTTTACTGCTTGCCTCAAACTGAGAGCTCCTGACCACAGTTAGGTTCCAAAATTATCCATGGTGTGATTTTTTTTGTCTGAAGGACAAATAATAGCTTGGTGAAAAATGAATAAAACTTAAACTAAAACGATGCGGTCATATTAGTGAAGGATAAGTCCATTATACCTCAAGGGAGCCAGAGCCTACTCCCTAATCCTCTCAAATTAATTCAAATATTTAGCATCAGACATCTCTAATCCCCCTCTAACTTTGCATTATGTGGCACAAGAGATTCAATGGCATTCAGATCTGGAAGACAATGAGGTTATTTTATAGATCTGTCACTAATACTGACTTAATGATATTCATATGTGTTGAAGTTGCAAAAGATGGCACAGATGACCATCCAACATGGGTGATCTGTGTAAGACTTAAAGTAGAGAATCAGATGTGATTTCTCACACACAAAGAGTTTTAATGTTTCATATTTGGAGATACCATTCTAGTTCAGGCCCTCAAGGTCTGTTCATCTGTCATGCTTTCTTTTCTTTTGCATTTTTGTTTTTAAACTTTTGTTGCCCTGAAATGGATAGGCTATCTTTCTGAGGCTGAATGTGTCCGTCCGTCCGTCTGTCCGTCCGTCTGTCTGTCTGTCAGGTCTGTCAGGTCTGTCCAGTGTGTGCTAGTAGTTGATTAAGCAAATTAATGAATTAAAAGATACATCCTGCACAGAAATGTACTCATTTTGTTTATGAGACTGAACTGCTAGTCATCAAAGGTTTTGCAGAGAGAAATTAGCTGTTTAATTATTTGTAAGGACAAAATGAACCATAGTTTCACTCTTGGCTTCCCATCAACAGCAACATTTGGTGAGTTAGCGACTGAGGCTGTACCATTTCAGAAAAAAATGAAAGCCCCATGGCACATATGATACAGTATGTACTGTATATGTTCAAATAATTATTATATCATTATGATATACTGTAGTTATAACATATAACATCTATATATATCTATATATATATAGATATATATATATATAAGAGTTTAGATTAAAAAGTCTTGATCATCTAAACTTAGAAAGCATGCACATACACCATTATCAATGCCTGAACAGTCTGACTTCTCAGGTGACACCAAATGATTTGGAAATGAAATATTTCTGAATCTCTATGAAATGTGCCAGCGATTGGATCACAGTGCATGAGGCTGTATTCACAAACTTAAAGTGGACAAACGATATGAACTGGGTCAGGAATCCAGCTGAGACACTACAAGCTGAATTTTGCATATACCAAAATATTTTGCAATGAGAACTGCCAGCAACTAAATCTGGGACACCGGTTTAATTATTACTCCATAACTCATTGCATTTAAAGTCCCAGCTCACTATAGTCATTTTGTATTGGATCTCCAACACGGAATACTAGGACTCATCACATTTTGTCAGTCTGTGTCAAAATGCGGGCCCACATGAGCGTCTTTAGTCCATTTCTCTAACCCAGCTCCTGTAATACAGTAAGACAGAACAGACACATTAAAAGCTCACACTTTGAAAAAATTTGACATTTGTTTTATATGCAAACTTTAATCACTTTAATTATTAACCAAACTGTATCTGTGTGTCAGCGCAGTAGCATCACTATTACACTCTAGATCCCTGTGACATACTGAAATGATTTGTTTGTCATTTTTATGTCAGTGCTTCATGTCGAGAATGATCTATTGCAAATTTCAAAGTCTATAGCATTCTTTATACTTTTAAGATACATTATGCTTATTTCTTCACACTCCCTTTTTAGGCTTTGTGCTTTTTTTTATTATCTACCAACAATTAGGACTGTATTTTTCCACAGTTTTCTTTAGTTTGAGACTTTTTTGTCAAGTCATTGTATATTTTCCATATGGCTGATCAGTCCACAAGCACTTTTCCTTTGCAGCAGATATTCTGGTACTGACTAAAATGGGTGGATAGAAACAGCTGCACAATCTAATTTAATCAAAAACAGTTATATATATATATATATATATATATATATGTACATGTTTATGGTAATGTTTGCAATTTGTGGTGGTGTATATTATTATTATTATGCTGTTGTCTATTATCCAATAATAGCTACCTTTACAGTAATACACTCTAGTACGACAACAGCACAAAATGCAGTCTCAGACATTACAGCTGAATAGAGTCAACATCTCTGGAGCTCAGTCTCAACAAAAATGAATATCAAAAGCTTCACATCTTTCCCTCTCTTAAGGGATTACAGCACATTACACTCTTCTGGTGCTCATTATATTACGTTATATTACGTCCTAATCTCCTGTACTGTATATCAACATTTAATTGAATGCACTACAACTCTGTACTACTTTCCAGCATCCTTAGTAACACCATGGCTCCCTGCTGTGTCTGACACTGCACCAGCACACCTGGTGACAGACACTCAAAAATTTAAAAGTGATTTTCCCCAAATAATTTCTACTAGTCTTCTTTGTTTTGATGAACCTCATTCCCTTGACAAATGCTTGGCAACATTTAGGAGTAAAACAGATGTGTTATATATGGAGATTGTACTTGTGTAGTTGTTTGTAAAGCTGAGTTTGAGTTGAACAGAGGCAGAGAGAGAGAGAGAGAGAGAGAGTAGTTGACAGGGAGAGGGAGAGGCATTGAAAGGAATTTTGGTGTTTTTTGGCCCAGTTTGCAAGGAATTGATAAACCGTTGCATTCTAAACATCCTGATCCCCAAACTGCAGTGCTCAGCTGCTGTACGTACTGCATGGTGATACCGCATTGTGATCTCTGAGGCAGAGCTTCTTTCTTTGTCTGCATTCTTGTTCAGCTGAAGTTTGATTCGGTCTCTGAGCGTGTTCCTTACCCAGCTTTCCTGGGGAAAGATGGACAGCATGATGTCTCGCACCCGTCAACAAAGGCAAACTGGAGAAGAAAAAGTGGGACACTGCGCACCTGTGTGATGTATGCAGTGTTACATCATCTAACATGTGCGAGTGTGTGTGTGTGTGTGTGTGTGTGTGTGTGTGTGTGTGTGTGTGTGTGTATGTGTGTTTCTACCTCCCTCCTTAGCTATCATTTTCCTTTACTCGTTAAATTTGTAATTTACAGGATCATTCTGTGGTCACAGGGATGTTGGTCAGGGCAGTGCTGCAACATTACTTCACTTAAAGACATAATTTGTCATCAAATGTAAACAGTTTTTGCCCCACTATCAAAAATAAAAGCACAAGATTGTAATCTGCAATCATTTTATTTATTTAAGTACATTTACTCAAGTACTGTACTTTTTGAGGTATCTGTACTTCATACTTCTACTCCACTACATTCTGGAGGGAAATATTTTACTTTCTATTCTATTTTTTTTTTACAATTTTAGTGACTAGTTACTTTGCAGATTCAAATGATCAATATAGAATATAATCAACTGATAACTTGGACCGTACATATAGTGGTAACAATTAACCCCTACATTAAAGTAATACTTAGACAGTAATGCATCTATAGTTAAAATCCAGTACTTTAATACATATGATTCTCAAATGGCACATGCTGCATAATGAGCACTTTTACTAGTATATTGTGATGCTAATGTGTACTTTTATGTCAGTAAAATTTTGAATGCAGGACTTTTACTTGTAGATCAGTATTTATACACTGTGGTACTGCTACTTTTACTTAAGATCTGAGCACTTCTCCAGTCATTGGGTGTTTTATTGTAGGCTAATACATTGAATGCCTCGTGGTAACAGCTTCATCTGAGTTATTATTGTTTTCTGATGCTGTTAATTGAATTATGTTTGTAAGCACAGCAGTGAATGAACTGATATTTTCAGTTATGGTCAGTTAAAAAGTTAAAAAAATTACAGATTGAGCTTGTAAAATTAGCAATCTCACAGTAAAAAAAAAAAAAACTGTCTTACTGGCACTATTCCAGTACCAGTAAGCCAGTGTGACAGTGAGCCAGCACAATACCAGGAGCCTGAAACTTAAAGCAGTTAAATGAATTTCATTCATTCATTTGCGATACCGCATATCCTTTCAGGGTCGGGGCGGGCTGGAGGCCAATCCCAGCTGACACTGGGCAAGGGCAGAGTACCACAGGTTGCCAGTCTATCACAGGACTGACATATAGAGACAAAGAACCATTCATGCTCACATTCACACCTTCAGGCAATTTTACAGCTGCCAATTTACATAACCTGTATATTTTTGGACTGTGGGAGGAAGCCAGAGAACATGCAAACTCCACGAGGAAAAACCTCAGCACCACTGCACCACCATGCCATCCTAAGTGAAGTTCAGCCATCATTAATTTGATTATTTACACACTCAAATATATCAGAATGTCTTAAAAAAAAGGTCTATATGCATTTTAATGTTTTAGCAGCTCTATACATTTCAGTTGTACAGAGTCTAGCAAGGCATCAGATTTAATTAACTTAATTCAGCAGCTGAGAAAACAGTCTAACCACAAGGTCCATTTAATAGCTGTTCCAAATCTTTCAATCATACAGCATGATCTTCACTAGCAGATGGAATTTGCTCAGTGGTCATGCAGTTGTAGACTTTCAGGTTTCTTTTTTTTCTCACCCCTTTAGCTTTAGCTTTCAAGTCAACGTGGACAAGAAATAATCCGATCTAGTTCTGATCCAAATCTGCATAAATTCAAAATGTAAATATGTGTGTGAGTGTTACAGAAGATGCTTTGCTCTCATTATTTGATCCATATCCAAGTCTCTGTGGGTCTTTGCTTCTAAAAGGTTCTATTTCTGGCACCAAGTCGTTCTTCATGAATCCACAACACTCGAACATCCTGCTGGCAAACGCTGAGTTCTCGTGGAACTGTGGGATCAACTCCCAGCTCATGACCTTTGATGTGCGTCATACCATTGTACACACACACACACACACACACACACACACACACACACACATGCACATATCTAGCAAGCTAAAGCAGTAATTAGATCCATGTATGAAGGTAAGGCTGGATGAGAGCCATCAAAAATGTATAGATGAGATAGAGATACAGATGGAGGAGCAGAGTTAGCGGGAGTGATGGGATGTGAGAGATGCAGATAAGAAGGAGAAATAAAGACGAGTGAAGGAGAACAAGATGGAGGGTTGCAACAGAGAACTGATAGAGAAGGAGAGCATGAGACAGCGAGTGTGCAGTACTTTTGTTTTTTGCTGATACAGATCAGATTTCATAAAGATCCACATGATTGCCTCATAACAAGGGGGGGGGGGGGGGGGGTGCAGGGAGGAATGAGATGGAGAGATGAGGCGGAGGCAGGCAGAGACACAATGAAATTGATAAATAGTTGCTTGCCCTCCCTGTAGCTGCTTTCTTTGTTTTTCCGGTTAGTTTTTTTCCCACAAAGAGCTTAATATGATTATCCTAACTGTAATTTGGAAAGAAAAAAAAAATCAAGGACAATACCAATGACAGAAAGAGGAGTTCCCACTTATGAATCTCTGATTGGATGAAGAGTCCCATGCAGGATGGTGTTGTGTTGCGTCAGCGTTGGCTTATTTCACTGTCCTCGTAACTCGGACTGTCCCCATGGTTCACCTCTACTCCCGGCTTCTCAGTTTCCCCTGATTGACAGTGAAAACCATGAACTCATCACTCCTCCTACTGAGGATTGGCAGGGGACCAGGCACTGGGCTAAGATGCTGCTGAGCCTGTGACTTACACTGTTTACAATGACTTACTGAATGACTGACTTAGAGACACACTGAGATACACTGTAAAGTACACGGAGTTGTTACTAAACATTTTAAAGCAGTGAGCAGTGCAACTTTGAATGAAAACATTAGTATACATACACACGAGATCATTGTCAGTGCAAAAATGTGTTTAAAAGGAAATCATGTATTTATCGCAGTTGTATCTTTATCACATTGTATTATGATGGCATTAAAGAGTAACTTAACACCAGGCTGAAAAACAGTGTTTCACTGTCCTGCTGTTTAGAATTTCAACCTTCACACCTCTGACCACCTGTCAGTGGTGCTGGGTGTGGTCTGTCACGCCTGTAAGCAGAATTAGATTTTCAGAGAGTATTAAGTTACTCTTTAACGACTTGCCATCCAGCAACACAACACAGGAAGTAAGCTAATGTGCATGATCTTCCTGATTGGTTGACCAGAGGAAGCAGTCGTGAGTTAGCGCGACACCAGATCTAAAGGAAATACTGAACAGATCGACGCTGTAGGCAGTGATTCTGAGGTCTGGAACCAGGTTCCTGTACTTCTCACTACATCAGAGGGGCCTGATATGTGCTCTGTTGCACCTGTGGCCACAACACACCGATGCTATCAAGGCATACTGAACACACCAAGTACATTTCTACATCACTTCATCAAAGACCTTTACCACCGGAGGCCAGCAAAATTAGCCTGGTGCCAGACCTCTGAATCATTGCCCATATCTTAATTTTCCTGAGCAGTTCAAATAGCGAATAATTATTCATGAATAATGAAGTGCAACGAAATGACTATACAGTCTTATTATCAAGCGACAGCGAAATTAGATGTTAACAGCAAGGGTTTCTTGTTTAACTAAAAGTCACAGCACAGTAGTGAGTCAGTGCTTTGCCACATACTACACTTTAGGTTCAGTGACTCATAAGACTGTAGCTAAACTGTGAAGGGACAGGCTGCCCGCTACCTTGTCTGAAATGTATTTAACAGATAACATATGGAACAATGCTCGAGGCAGTCAATAACATTATGCAATTAAAATCGAATAAAGCAGTGCAGGTTATAACATGTGCACAGTTCAGCATACAATTAGCGTCACATTTACAGCCAATCATATTTAGCATTACTGCCCATGTAAAATTCATCATCAATACTATATGACACAGTAGTAAACAGCCATTGTAAAGTTTTGATTATATGTGTATAGTAAAAGTGTGTTGCCTGATTTTAAAACAGTAATATTGTATTGAATTGTACTTCATAGTCAATGGTTTAAGCAATTCTAATAAATGTCAAAATATAGGGCTTATATAGAGACTACCACCATGTGTGTTTATGAGTGTGTGTCTTGTTTGTGTGTTTGTGAACTTGTGTGTGAATCACTCTCCCATGGCCACAGGCCCTCCTGATTTCCTGATTTCCTGATTCCAGTGCGGAAGTGAAACAATTTCCTTTGCTAAACACTCTCAGCTGATTGAAATCTTTATGAATCCATCTTTACAGGATGAAAGGGGATTTTGACCCAAAGGCATAAAGGAAAAGGCTGGTGGCCAGGCTTCCCACCTCGCTCTTTGTGCCCCAGACCTCCAACCCAGCCACAACCCTCACACAACCTTTTTCTGCTGGTATTTATAATGCATTAAGGCATTATGTAATGACCACGAGTCCAAGACAGCTACAATAGAGCGGCAGCTGTCAGAGCACCAGGATGCCAATTACCACATATGGCCATGTGCCATCACTAGGGCCTCTTTCTGCCTTTCACTTCTTATGTGCCTATATGGCTCAGAAAATGAACAAGAAAGAAGATAGGAGAAGCCAAGACATAAAGGAAAAGAAAAAAAACGGGAGAAACAAGAGGAGAATGGTGGGAGGATTTTAATGAGGAAGGGAACATGTGTAATGAGAGGGAAAGCAAGAGAAAGCAAAGAGGGAAGATACACACAGAAGACGTGAGGGAAGATTACAAAACCATGGGCAGCCATGATTTATTGAAGGAGTCCAGAGTTCACCCCATCTGTCACATTTATTTCCCACACATTTGTTTCTGGGTAAATGATGTTTACCAATAAAAGCCCATGCAGAGGCACGGGGACGCTTAAATCCTTCCTGAATGAGATATTTTACATCATTCACAATTATTCTTTCATTCAATCATTTTCCAAACCCAATTTTTCCTATTCAAATCTGGCTGGAGGCTATCCCAGCATGCATTGGATGAGGGGAAGGGAAGACAGCCAGGCTGTCACACAAACGGACCAACACATTTAATTTCACATTAACATTCAACATTATAGAGTTTTAGTTTTTTATCTTATTTGGATCTCTTTGGACAGTGGAAAGAAAGTGGAGCAGCCAGTAGAAAACCAGGTGGATGAAGGGAAAAATCTGTGATGTACTTTATCTTTGTTTGATTATTTGAGTTTTTTTCAAGTTAAGCAGTTCTTCAGTTAAGCATTTTTGTTGAAGGAATAGTTACATTTTTTTGCTTTGTTGCTGAGTTATATAAGAAGACCGATACCACTCTGGTGTCTGTACAGTGAATATGAAGCTACCATCAACAGCCGGTTAGCTTAGCTTAAAAGCATATAGACTAAAAAACAGGAGGAAACAGCTTGCCTGATTCTGTCCAAAGGTAACAAAGCTCCCCAAACCTTAGCATGAAAGCAAAGCAAATAAGCTTATCTCCCAGTATGTTGAATTATTCGTTTAAATCCCGTTCTTTAATTCTCTTTTATAGATTGAATGGTGAAGATTAGATACTGTAGCATATGGTCATTGTTTCGTTTATTTTTCTTTTTCTTCACAGGTGCAGGAGTGGCTATGTCTGAACTGTCAGATGCAGAGGGCATTGGGGATGGACATGACCACACCACGCTCCAAGAGTCAGCAACAGATACACTCTCCTTCTAACACAGCCAAACCAGAACTCACACCTGATGCTTCGAGTCAGCCTGCACCCCAGACACAGACCCCTCCTCAGACGCAGCCGCCAGCACAAGCTCATCCAGCGCCTGGCCCTCCCAAACAGACTGGTCCAGTTGGCCCAGGTCAGCCACAAGCTAAGCTCCCTCCAGGCGCAGTCCCTCTCCCCGGCATAGCCAAGGCCCCATCCCAGCCTGATCTATCTCGCAGCTCTCCCGCCCACCAACCCCAGCACCCCCGTCAGGATCAGACTCGCAGTGCGGGGAGCTCCCCTTCGCGACAGCCCCCACCTCCAGAGCAGACGTTTGGGAAGTTGTTTGGCTTTGGTGCTTCTCTCCTTAACCAAGCCAGCACTCTCATATCTGAGACTACTCAACCCCAACAACAGCCCCCAAAACCAACCCCCAAACCAGGAGGACCTCCTGGTCCTGGACCTGGGGCAGGTAAACCCTCAGGACCTCAGCCTACACAACAAGGGCCTCGGGCCCCTGTGCAGCAGCAGCAGCAGCAGCAGCAACAGCAGCAGCAGCAGCAGCAACAGCAGCAACAGCACGCTCCCCCAGACTCCTCTAAGCCCAAAGCTTGTTGCCCTCTCTGTAAGACAAATCTCAACGTAGGCAACACAGAAGAACAACCCAACTACAACACCTGCACACAGTGCCACTCCCAAGTGTGCAACATGTGTGGATTCAATCCCACTCCACATCTAGTTGAGGTAAGACTTTGATTTGATCTGTCTGGCTTTCACTTGTGTGTAACAAAGTGTCATTTGGTCTCTAACAGCTTGCCGACCATGGATTTGCTAAATGAAATGATTTATTGATGTGTTTTTGTGAAAAATGCTGTGTCACCGTGCAGTTCAGTTGGTTTTGTTATTATCCATTTGTGGCTGTCTGCTCTTGGAGTGAATAGGTGCATTTTACAGAGAAGTCCTGTGTGCATCAATCAAGTACTTGGCTTTAGGTGCTGTCAACAATTGCCTCTGCTCTTTCTGTCTCTGAGGTTCTTCATGATCCTCTTATTGTATGTCTGTGTTGGTTATATAGTTTCCTAGTGTTTTTCTTTAACACAGAGGGATGAACACATTTCTATCAAAATATGTAATGTGAAGAACCGTTGAAAAGAACAGGTTGATATTTGAATTTTTTTGGCAGCAGGTTTCTGTATGCAGCTTGTACACACACAGCTTTATGTAAGCCTGTGAGCTTCTTCTATTTCCTCTCTTTCCTTCTCTGTGTTTCTCAGTCAGGACCTGCTCTGTTCTGCTCTGTCAGGGCCTTTCATGTAGTTAGCAGAGTGAAGTCCGGGCTCTGACTCACCTCATCAGTGCGCGCTCTACCCTGAAGCTGCACTGAAATATATGACCAATCTACAGGAAATGGAGCCTGATCAAGTTCAATTTAATGGATAATTTTAGTATTGATTAGTCACATCCAGGGGTCAGCTGAGAGTGTATTCCTCCCTTAAGTGCTCCCTTGTCCTCTGTCATGGTGGGAATCCAGTTGGTAAGAACGGGGACTTGCAGTGGCTTCCAGAGCCAGGCAATAACAGAGTTTAATTATGCAAATCAAGTCCAATTGAATGATAGCAGTAATAACAGGCTTTCTGCAGAGCGCTGGCTTTTTATGGGCGAGCGTTGTCTTCCCAGGCATCTGCTTGTCACAGGCACTAGCACAGGCCATTCATAGATTGCTATGGAAACAGAGAGATAATTTGTTTGTCAGGCGTCCCTTTCATGCTTGGCTGATGAGATGCTGAGAATCTACAAAAACTTTGAGACTGCCGTTGCTCTGTTTTCATGAGAGACTCCGTTATTAGGTGCGTTGTGTTTCTGCTCTGCTGGCCCCATCTGCAACCCAATCCAGCATAAGGTGCATTCTTTCCAAACCCGTGAACAGTTTTTGTTGTCATTCCATGTGAGCTGGCAGGTGGGTTGCTTCAGATTGGGTGAGAACCATTTGGACATGGTGTGAGGCTTTGTACTTTGAATCTAGGTTTCTCAGTTTGATTCCCACAGCCTGTTTGGCACATTCATCCTCCTCATCCTCTCCTAATCTCCCCAAACTTTTCTGTTTCTCTGCGTCTGCTTTTTCTTTGTCTTTTCCTGCCTGTTGCAGGCAGAATTATGATCATCTGTCCCTATTCACGAGGGCGTGGTGGCAGAGACTGTAGGTGCCACACTTCTTTGTGTGTGCCGCTGGTCTCTCCATGTGTTTTATAGAGCATCTTGATTTGGATGCAAGACTGGAAAGCCCTTTGAGTTTAATCTGCACTCACAGGCTGAGCAACTGGGTTGAGACTGAACTGAAGAAACTGTTTATCAAATGAAAGGTATTGAAAGGACAACAATAACAATAATTATAACAATTAATCTGTATCACAGTACTTTCTGAATCTACTATCCTATCTGTGGTTGTCAGCCCATTGGTTCTTACTGAAGATGTAAATTGAAAAAAGTGTTCAAGAATATATACATTCATTTAGAGGTTAAACTATTTCCTAAAACCCTGTAGTAGCCCTGTAGTTTTTAAGCAGATGGAATTGTATTTGTTGTGGCCAGTTTCACTTGCAGACCTGGCGCTCCAGTGAATACAGCAGCAGAACAGTGTATATGGGCTCAACTAATAAACTACTGAGCCCATGCTCAGCGTAATGAAAAAAGATGTCACCCAGTTCAATGGTGTGGCTTATTTATGTGTTTTTAATAGCTTCTGGACAACAATGAAGGTCTGTGCCACAGAGGAATAAGCTATGCCAGGCTTTGGCTACACAGACAATACCTGTTCTTTTTAAAACGAGCAAAGAAGTTTAAACTCCTTTTACTTGGATCATGTGTCACCTCACATCCAAATGCTGCTGTTTTTTCATCTGCAAGAAGAAAACAGTTTTCAGTAAACAAAGTCCTCCTGCGATACTCACAGCTCCGGAAATTCCACTAATAGAAAGTGATGATGCAACTGTGGAGAAAACACAAATGAGCTGCTGATTATGTGCCAAAGTAATTGAGTCAATTAAAAAAAAACAATAAATGGTTAAATTGCAGTCTCTATAAAAAGTATGTGGCCAACCTTGGACTTTTTGGGGTTCTGTTTATTTACTACATTAAATGAAAATGAATGTAATTAGGTTACTGACCAACAGATGAAAATGGTTCACTCTCTCAAAATGAAAACAAAATTAATCACTAATGTTTACCATGCCACATGTAAGCATCGCTTGTAATAGAAATCTTGTAATGGAATTTTCTGCAACAGTAGCGATGACTTTTAAAGATGATCTATAGCTTGTGATAATCAGAAAAATGTTGGAAATATTCATGAAAATACATTTTCTGTCACCCTATGAGTGACACAATGCATAATTCATTCAGAGCCAATTAGGCAAAGCTGTATCATATAAAAAAAAAAGTCATCCCCTTTTTAATCTGTGATGAGACGATGAGCGCCAGCGTCTGTGCGAAAAACGAGTGGAAGAACGGGGGAGGAGAGAAAGGGAAGAGGTGATAGATTGAGAAGGAGGAGGAGGAAGAGAGTGAGAATCAGAGATAATGAGTGAGAGGAAGCCAACTGTTTGTTACGTTGCAAAATATTTCACATCAATTAGTGCTGAAAGTCATGTGTGGCTCTGAGTAAATAAGATGTCCTTGTTTTGGGACTGTTTCCTCCCACATTGTGCTGCTCAAGGAGATTAAAACCAACCTTGTGTCATCGTCGACTCCCAAGAGTTTGGCTGTAAATAGAACATAAAATGATTTCACTGAAGTGTCTGCTGCTCAATCTGACTTACAGTACACCGCATGTTGATCCTCATTCCTAAATCGCTCTGTCTTTGCGTCCACTAGCACAGGCTACTCCAGCCTACCGAAGCAGATGCAGCCATGCCTTAGCTCTTTCTTGACTCTAAATAAAGGTAGAGGTGTTTGACAAAATGCATTACGTTTCAGTCTCCAGCAGTTTCAAAGGCTACAACATTATTTTTCCAGTTTTCCCATATGCCGTACGTTTTGTTCCTGTGGTTGGGCAGGTGCTCTGATCTGACTCTGTGTGTCTATTATTGTGATATAGAAGTGTGCCCACTGTTCATAACCAGACGGAGGTCCTGAGTGGATCATTAGTAAAACGACTGAATTTCTCACAGAAGTGTAGAAAAAGTGTGGAGAAACAGAAAACATAGCTCATTAATAATTCAGTGAGGGAGAACATTATGAATAGTTCATGCAGTGTGGAGCAGTGAGAGAGCTGTGTTTGATTCCTCATGTCACATAAGGTCAGTGTGTGTTGATGCCCGTGTGTTGCATGTGTGTGACAGGAGAAAAAACGTTAGTTTTATTGCAAGTGTCCGTTTGTATGAGGCTGTTAGGTTGAGTATTGGGAGCAGGCTTTATTTGACATGTTACAGTCACATATGATTTAAACACTGGACTTCAACTTGCAAAACCTGTAGTTACTCTTTCAGGAAATATATGTCAAGTCAAGTCAAGTCAAGTCAATTTTTATGTGTATAGCGCCAATTCACAGCATAAGTTATCTCAAGGCACTTTCCACATAGAGCAGGTCTATACCTTCTATTTATAAAATTATTTACAGAGACCCACCAACATTTGGTCTTTCATATTAGACATTTTCTTATGACTGCCTTAATGCAAACTTGAACTCCTCTGGGAGCTCATACCAGATTGATTCCCTCATTTACAGGTGTCTGTTCAGCCTAAACATGCTGCTGCTCAATGAGACTCTGTCTCATCTCCCAGAATATTAAGCTGGATCAGACAAACTTCAGTTTAATATTAGCATTATCCCGGTGATGTGTCAGCAAAGTAAAGTTCAGCTGTGGTCTACCTTGGCTCTGGTCCCTGGTCACAAAGGTTTGTTCTGCCAGAAACAATACAGAGCTGCAGTAAGGCCAGTGTTTAAATAACTTTTTGACATTGACATATTTACCTACAAATGAGTCATTATTTTACATTCTGTCTGCTGCTTATCTACTGATTACGTCACCTTTACCGGTATGCAGTCATTGTACTGTGTACAATAAAGCCATACATGCCCACAGGACACACATACATTATATACACTCATACAAAAGAGCACTCTCATGATCTCATTCTGTAATAATCTCAGCTGTGGCAGGGCAATTGCAGTCAGAGACTGTGCAAAGAGAGATGTTTTAACAGTCTGTATCACAGTCAGCAGGAACTGTATATTGGCTCAGTTTTATGTGCCTGGAACACATGATGCAATAAATGATGCGGTTAGCACATGATGAAATTTTGATAATGAGAAATTGCAGATAAGGCAATTTGTAGCACAAGTGGTAACCTTTACAAATGATGTTTAATTTTAAAACATTTCTTCGTGCAAATGGGCCATGATGTTGACTCACTAAAAGAATCGCTTATAACCAGCAGCTACTGAAAGCTATGCACAGACTAAATCCATCTCTTGAATTATAGAAATTCTTGACGGAAATTGTATTAATGTCTATTTTCCATTTAGCACTCCAAATTGCTGGAGCGATCTTGAACACACCCGGCATACAGGGAACATATGTAGAACATGTACTATTTGTGAATGTGTCACAACTCTGCAGGAACACAGGTTTCCGCTCTCACACAGAGCCACTGTATAGATGAACATGTCATTCTCATTCTCAAACATGCTGGAAGTGTTTTCTGAAGGTTGGCACCAGCCTGCGTCTCCCTCAGGAGTCCCATCCAAAGCCAGATGGCTGCCGGCATCATGCATCCAAGCCTGCCGTGCTCAGCCTGGCTGCTCCCAAACTGATGATGCTACGCCATCACAGACTCAAAGAACCACCCAGCCTCAATCAGCTGCTTTCCGCCTTTTAATACCTCCATGTCCCTGTGCACTGCGTGTGCTCATCCATGTCAGCGCACATACAGTACTGGTCTGAGGCACAAGAATCCAGAGTCACACGCCCACATGCATCTTACACATGCTGTACACGTCAGCATGCATTTATTCACACCCACGGAAACACAGTGCTGCAGACTAACATTCACTGGGACTTGAATAATATTATAACAAAGTATACAGTCTTTGTAAGTTCACTATTAAAATGATTGTATTTGGTTCTTTTGTGAATTCGGGCAGAAATTGTTTTATTTGTAGTTAACAAAGACTATCAATAATAACGCCATTATATTAATAGAGTAGATGACAGATGATTTTACTACCTGTTACTTCTTATGATTTTAGTTATTTTTGCAGTTGATGCATTGGATCGTGCTACTGACTACAATTTTAAAATGGTAGCTGATCTGACTAGCAAGAAGTAAGAAATTTTCCAGCGCTGCAAACACCCACATACACACTCACATACACCACAGACGCCCACTCATAGTATTGTACTTACTGTACAGTATTCTCTTATTTCAAATGTATTAAATGGGTGAACTGTGTGATCCTGACTTGCCTCACTGTAAAACCGACATTTTACCAAAAGCAGGGATAGATTCTTCTTCTAAATATTTCATTGTTGGCTTGTACCTTAGTTTATTTCTGCCCTTTTTTTCCCCCAAATGTTTTTAGTTCTCCATGCCAGATGCATGAAGTGTTCCCTTTGACTTGTCATTCTTTAATGTGACACTGTGGTTGTTTTGTCCTTTCGTCTCTCTTTTTTCAGTTGTGCTTAGGATGGATCTACGCATGCACCCTCCTCCTCCTCTTTGCACGTTTCACTGCTCTTCTCACTCCGTTTACATTCCTCTTCTTCCTGTCTGCATGCTTTAGTTGGAGACTGCTTGCTTTTGACACATTGATTGAATTGGCAATTACTTCTGGTTGAATCACTCACGGTTGACATTGCAACACGGGTACTCAGCCCTCTTGATTTAGTCTGCGATCTGTTGATTTAGCAGCAACATCAGGGCGAGCATTTTAAAACCCCCTGCCCATAATAAGACAGAGAATTTATACATTTATAAGAGGTGATACAGACACAAACAAAGAAAAAGAGACAGAGAGGGGGCTATGTTTCTTTGTGTGTGTGTGTGTGTGTGTGTGTGTGTGTGTGTGTGTGTGTGTGTGTGTGTGTGAGTGTGTGTGTGTGTGTGTGTGTTCTCCATGGTGGGGGGAGTCTTGTGGAAGGAGCTAATAGTTGAGAGTGTTTCTAATCCTTGTTGAGGGAGTGTAGTGATCCCCTTGAGTATGGTGCTTAACCCCAACACACCATTGTAAAGATCCACCCACACAAATAAGTGCCATCTGAGGATAGTAAGCCTTGTTGGATGATTAAACTGAGACAATGCCATTTTGACTTTGTCTGATATTAGACTGTATTGGGGAAACAAAGGTTTTCCACCTAAATTCGGTATTTCCAATGAAGCAGCGCATGTTGAGTTTAAATTACATGAGGCATGTTTACCCCAAATCCTTGCTCCACAGTTGACTCACTGATATAATTCAGTGTGTGACTGTGCTGCTTCATGACAGGAAGATGATGTGATGTACAGCAATGACTGCTTCCTGTTGAGATTATGTGGCACCCAGCACAGATGGCTCGCTGGTTTGGAGGCTTAAATGCCACTCACTCTCATCTCTGGGACCTTTGTGTTTGGCAGCAGGCTCTGGACTCAGACTGAGCTGGAGTTGCATACACTTTGTCTAAACTCCTGTTTATAACAGATCTTCTGAGAGTACCAGAGGCGATGCTCCCAGAACTGCGTTTTCACTCCAGTCCTATTTTTTTGTGCCTTTTAAGATTTCTGACATTTTTTCACCGGCACTGTTTTGCCTGATTTGCCTGGGAGAGAGGAAATAGAAGAGGGTGAGAGGAAGATCTACAGTGACTAGCACCTTTTGACACAGCGATTGCATTGTATGTGCCTTATTCTGCTAAGCCAAGAGTTCATTTTTCATGAGATGTCTTTGAGGTCAACCTCGACCTGTTCCAAGCCATTCCTGCACCAGCAGTAATATCAGCCCTTTTGATGAATGACTATCTGAGGAGCACAGTGACCGTATTGAACTTGAATTACCCATCCAGTCCTTTTCTGCGGTTCTATCTTCAAATGCCCTTCCTCTCCTACCTTGTGAGCGAATGTGCTATGAGGCCTACAAGGGACCTCAGCATTGGCTTAATCACCTCTTCAGAACTCATCATCTTCAAGGCCTGGTGGCTATGCTAACAAGCTTTAGCGATGCTCCAGGGGCCCCTGGCAGCGCCGTGTCTATCCACGCTGTCAGAGCAACAGAGGTGGGCCAGAGCAGTCCTCCAACCCTCCTGTCTCAACATATCACTTCACCCACCTCATCGTTTCTGCCGCTCTCTCTTCCCCGCAGCACCTCAGGCATGCGACTACTCCCTAATGCTGGCATTAGAAAAAGAAGGAGGGGGTTAGTTAAGTGTGCGCTATGCTCAGAGGCTGCAAATACTAAAAGGCCAGCGACACAAACGTGAGATTATAGAACAGAGACGTGTGGTTGTATGTCAGGGGAACAAAAAAACACAGCCAGACAGCTATAATGAAAGGGAGCAGGAGATTGAGAGACAAAATGAAAGAGATAAAGCTCACTGATCACTCAGATATTACATTTAACCCCTTGCTAATCTTCTCAGTGCTGCAGCTGTCAGGCAGCAGTGTAGTGGAGATGACCAGATCAGTTAGTGAGGGTCTGGGATGCTGCTCTGAGCAGACGCCTCACAACAATAACAACAACTAGAAAAGCAGCATGAAGACCATGACACTCAGTCAGAGAGATGGTCCGCCCACTGCCTCCATCCGTGAAGACACCGGGACTCCACTGCCAGTGCAGTTTGCTGCTGGGGGCGTGAGACAACAGTTATAGGAAAGGTGATAGTTCCTAATGGGTTCACTTGGTCGCTGTTGTTTATCTGCATTCTTTTAAACATTTCACCTCCCACCTGAACACATACAGCTTCTTTGTCTCCAACATACGTTTGGTTGATTTTTTTTTTTTTTTTCCAGAGTGCTGGCTTAGTGTGCTGTGCAAGAGGCAGCAGAGATGTCTGATCAATCTACTACCTGCAATTTTAACTTCCTCTACATCTCCTGAAAACCACTCACAACCCACTGCATGGCATGCCACCCTTTTCATCCTTCCACTAACAGCTGTAATGGGTAAAATGGCCACAGTACAAAGTGAAATATATTTCATATGGACATGTCAGCCTCTTAAATGGCTTAGATAGCCCCCACAGGAGTTAATGTTTTCTCCTATGATCAGTTAAAAGCCTTTTTTTTTGCCAAAGTTGAGACATCAACAAGTGATTTTCCGACATGAGACAAGTTCAAAGTGGCAGCCAGATATCATTAAATGATTGTTGTCACGTGTGTAAAGCTTTTACTGTGTCTGTTCTTTAAAGGCCCTGCTAATCTATTTTCTCAGGGTCTTAATGCGAGCAATGAGATCCTACATGATCAAAATTACAATCATTTGGTTATTTGACGTGAGAGTTTCCTGTTTTTGTGTTTCTGTCTTTGTTCTTCTCACCGGTTTGGGACCGGTAATGTCACACATTTCTGTCCACCAATGAGGATTTAGCAACATCTGAATCAAATGTGATGACAGTTGTGCAGTTGTTTTGCTTCAGTTGTCAGGTCACTGTCAATCAAATCTGATCAAACCACACTGACACAGTCGCGAAGAAGCAAATTAAACTCTTAGATAACATTTAAAGACGTTTGGCTTTGATTGCTGTGCATTTAGTGATTAATATGTAATATCTAATTACTATTTAAGTCAATTTCTTTAAATGTAAATTACACATTTCTCAGTTTTGACAAAGTATATCAGATAGATTGATGTGTTGCTTTTAAAGGGGTTTTTTAATAACTTTTCTTTGTGACCGTCCTGTGACTGCTGCTGTAATTGACAATTGAATAGTGGGTTATGTCACTCCATTTTAGGAAGTCACTACTTCCCCCCATATGTACAAGGCCTACACTCACTCAGAGGATGTTGATACTCATACTGACATACAGAGCTGCTAATCTACTTAAAAAATGTACATACGTCTGCAATGACCAAGTAGACATATATTTTTGCTGGGCTTGCTCCTGTAAAGTTGTCATCTCGCTGGATGATAGGTTACAGCTCGAGTAACTTGTCTGAAAGACTAATGTGTGATACATGAACTGTATTTTCTTGGCTGCTAGCTGTGGATTTGGCCGGGAGGAGTATTAGAAACTCATCTAAAATAAAGCAGAGCTGAGGAGACAGCCTGATTAACTTGTCCTGGGGACAGACATATGTGACGAGACACATGACTTGTTTGGGCTCGGCTGCCAACCGCAGTGTAAAATAGGCTTGTTTGGCTGCAGCTTGATTAACATTTTGGAAAACAGATGCATGTTTAGAGGCCTGACTTTTGTTTTTGCCACTGCCTTTATTCTGTTTGTGCTTTGGAGGAGTTTTCAAAATGCACATTCGACTGTTTAATCCTCCTGTGTGTCCATGGGAGTGAGCGAGTTACCCATGGCATCACCCGTTCTCTGTACAGTGCTGCAGACAGACTATACTCTTATTGACTAATGCATACATCTGACTTATTCTCACTCAGTCACACTGGTGTTTTATTATCTTGGTGACATTCAGCCTGTATGCTGATTAAAGTCCGCAAAGATGGAGAATGGTAAATGCGTCAGGAAATGTGACTGTATAATCAAGGAAGTAGGTAGATATGAGGTAGGAAGGTGAAAATAATGCACATCAAAGACCTCTGATTATACTGACTGCGTTAAAGAGTTTGACCACAGAGAAAAGTGCATTCACTAAACTAAGTGGACCTGTGTGCTGCTGCTCTGGGTGCTTTTTAAGCGAGATTGCAGAGGGATAAACACTGCAATTCATCTTGAATTTTCTTAGGGCAAATTAGCAGAGCTGGTCTAAAAGGCATTTTAAAAAAAATACGGAAACAGTCAAATACCACCCTTTGCCTTCAGAACAGCTTCAGTCCTTCTTTGAATGCTGTCTTACAAGTCCTGAAGTGTGTGAAGTGGGATATTGGATTGTTCTTGTCCTCTAGGAAAGATTTCACTTCTTTGAAGGATGGAGGAGGTGGCTCCACTGATTCTCTCTGAAAGTTCCAGTTATATTTAGCTGTGGCGGAGGCGATGGATTAGAATTATTACATGCTTTGTTTAGTAGTTTAGTACCTTGGCCATGATACTCTGGAATATCAATGAGGCTGTCCTGGTTAAATAAAGGTTAAATAAAAACAATTTCACATCATACCACATATTATGCTTGATTTTTGCAGATTTTTTCATATGTAGATGGCTCCTGATACGTTTATAGATTGAAAACTGTTGGACAGTAATAGGCCTTTGTGCTTTAAAGGCATACTATGTCTTCCCCCAAATGTAAACCTGCCCAGATGTAGAAATGGTAAAAAATATCATTCACCAGCCTATATCTGTGTCTGACTCACTATAAGAAGGACTAAATTTAGAAACATGCTCTCAGAAAAGATCCAGGGTCACTTGGACGTGTTGGTGTCACTTGGACGTGTTGGTGCTTCATACACCGTCATGTTTATGCATCATGAGCCCCCTGCTGAGGCGGGACAGTCTCACCAGTCAGGTTGGCCCCTGTGTGTGCTGGGCAAAAAGAGAGCACCTGTTGCCCCCTGTTGAATCAAATAGAAACAGACAGAATAAGTAAATAAAGAGCAGAAAACATGACCTGACCCTGTGCTACTCTGTCCCTGGAGAGACATCAGACACACACACACTTAATGGCAAATGACTCACTGTTGTCCTGCAGCAACACATTCTGCTGGAGAGATTGTGAGTCCTTCCCACAAAAAAAAGTTATTTCACATGTAGTCTGCTACTGTTTCATAACATGCTTCTACAGTAAACACCTTGGTGAGGTGCTTGTTATCTGCCGTGTTTTGCACTTGAGACTAGAATTGGAAATTAATAGATTTGTATTATTTTCCAATCTGAAAAGCTATTCACCGGGACACGATTCTTTGAATATGACCTTGTTCAGACTGATTTGATGTTGTTCTTATAAAAATAATCTCAGTGTCTACTTAGGAAATTGGCCTAATGTCCATGCGACTGTTCTTGAAAACCAGTGACTCTGAAGTAGAGGAGGGAGAAGTATTCATTCAGAGCTACGTAGTGTTGATATACTGTCAATACCTGCAACACCTGGAGATATCGGCAATACTCCCTCTAAAGATCACCTAACTATACTTTGTATATTAATCTTCAGTGCCCTGTGTTCGACTGTATGTGAGAGACTGTGACTGTAGTTGAGGCCTGCTTGCTCAGTGGATGATCCTTCATTTCCTGTCTAATCCACAGGCCTGACCACGTGTCCCCATTGAAGGAGTCCCAGGGGATTGACCTATATACCTGCTGACTCTTACTGACCTGTCACAGCCGTGGCATGGCGTGGCACAGCCTGACACACTGCTGTGACATGTGCTCGCTCACGCTTCGCACTGCGCACTTGGTAGCCTTAAACCACTGTTCATTCAGATTGTGCACAATGGAAATGGACACTGTGGTTTAAAGGGCCCTAATAGGCCTTTTATAGAGTAATCTGCCCTGCTGCTTTTTGATTCTTATTCTGCATTTTGCTGCACTGAAATCCGGATTGAATACAGTGAGTATGGTTATTTGTAGTCGATTTTATCTTAGGTGAATTTAAACCATGACTGCTGCTGTTGCGTTTTTTTGTTTACATTTCTTTATGCGCATACCTAACATGCAGTGTGTTTAGATGTTCCTGTGCACCTTTTCTGACATTGAAAGTGTATGTGTGTCTGTGTTTGTGTGTGTTTGTGTGTGTTTGTGTGTGTGTGTGTGTGTGTGTGCGCGTGACTACGTGTCTGGGCACCAAACTGTGCGTGACATATTTCCCCAGTCACCTTAAGCTCACCCTATTCACACCTGCTTGGCAGCGCGCCCCTGTGCACGTGGTAGTTAATAATTTACACTGACCCTCTGCTCCCCTGACCTTCACTTGTTACAAATTAATTATGACCACCTCTGTTGTATGCCTCATTAATCTCTGTAAGACGCAGAACTTGAAGGATTATTATGGTGATTTCTGCCTTTGTTGTTTCATAGTTATCCTCTTTATTTCAGTCCTTTGTTGCTACTTTGAAGCTAGACGTGGCCTGTCACTTTTGTCGTGCATTGTCAAAAAATAATTAATATTCAGGTAATGACCGAGGCTGGTTTGATGGGAAAGATAAAGATCTTATTGAATTATTTTGGGATAACGAATGTAAGAGGGGGAACAGACAAAGTATGACATTTAGAAGTAAAACTTTGAGGATAGAGGATTACACATGATGGGTGATTGTGTTGCTGCTAATATTTAATATTGCCGTGCATTTCTTTCATGTTTCTGGCGGTTCTCTTTCCCAGCAGAAAGTTTGTATCCACCTTTTTCTAACAGAGCCTCAATTTTCTTTTATATTCATGATTTCCACTGTGACATGAAAACTACAAGTGTCACATCATGTCATGCTTTATCCTCCACTGATAACTTCAGCAACAGCATGCTATAAGCCCCCCTACCATTACAATCTTGAACTTGTGCTTTTTGAAAGACTACACCTCACATGTGGGAAATTATCTTCCTGTCTTTCCTGTTAATGAGCACCTAAAATATTATATCTCAGTGAGGTATGTGACTGCGCTTAATGACAGCTGACATTTCTTACTCACAGCTTGTGGTCTGGTTCCTGGCAGAGAAACCATGCGGGGGACAGACTCTCGCTGTGAGATGACTGACAGTGAGAGGGGAATACTGAGGTTGTGTATGGTTACACACAGTAAGTCTGCTTGCACATGTGTTGCTACACCTTGCTGATCAGCATATCAAAAATATATATGGTGTGTGTGTGTGTCAGAAGTAGGACAGAGGGGTGTGACTGCCACCACCAATTGAACAGGGAATAAGTGCTAAGATGGCATTTAAAAGGTTGGTGTTAAATATGCAGCCTACACCAAGTGCAATTTTTAGCAGGATGCTTGAATCCGACTTCGTGAGTGCACTGTTTGTTTTTCTGTTGTGCGCGTTCATGTTGTTGTGTGGGTGTGTATGTTCCCACAGGACTCCATATCTCTCTCTAAAATGCCGCGCTCTCTGGCTCCCTCCATGGGTAGGAAGTGTTCAAGCTTTCCACAGACCTCTTCCCTCACCAGCAGTTTGGCTCTGTAGCACTTCAGTACATTTTTGTTATTTCATGATCGCAACTAAAAAAAAAAGAGAAACCGTGAGATTTATGATCAGGACTGTTTGAGTTGAGCTGTTGAACAAAGTGACCAGTCAAGGGGAGAAAAAAAAGGTGTGACATGCAGTACAGTATCAGACAAATCACAGAGTCCATTCTTAGTAGGGATCTCTCCCTGAAGATAACGTTTTCCAACAGCGCCCTCTTCTCAGATAGATAAACTTCCACTATCAAAGTGGTTAAGAAGGTGGAGTCACCGGCACACCAAGAGTTTAAAATGTATGCAAAAATAAATCAATCACTGCTTCACTATTATTCAGAAGAAAGAAACGAAGACAAATAACCTACATGTACAAAGAACAAACATTTAACAATACATGTACAATGTACTGCCTCAAATGTCCCTGTTATTGTTTTTCACATTGAATGTACCAAGAGGCACTTCCAACATGTTGGAACAAGTGGCGGTACCCTACAGTATGAGTGACGTCACTCTGAGGAAAGGCATTGGATGTGTACAGGTAAACTGCTGCATAGAGAAACAATCTTTAAAGCAGCTACAATCAGCATTTTGATATAAACAACAGTTCCCATGACCACTTCGTATGTGAAATGTGTTGCTTGTAGTGACAAATCCCACAGACAATTATCACCCAGTTCTGCAGTTCACTTCAACTTCATAGCTTCTTTCAGCTCATTGTTTGGGTTTTGATTCAGCATCATTTTAAGGCTGTTTTCTGCAACAACAAAAAAAAACAAACAAACTGTATGCTACCTGCCCAATGCAGACGGCACACAGAGAAAGTTAGCAACTAGGTGGTGGAGCATTTAGCAGCTAAATAGCCAGATATTTTTCTCAGGAGTTGGTGGACAGCAAACCAGCACTAAGAAGAGAGTGAATAATTAACACGGCCAGTAATACAATTGGTTTTCCATTTAAACATAAATGGTAGTAACATGACAATGTTGTGTTTAGAGCTTATTTTTGCTGCCTCCAAGTGGCCAAAAATCAGATGTTGCAGGAGACTCAGACGGGCATTCTTCGCTGTTTGATATTTGATAATTACCACATTAACCAATAATGAAAATAATAGTTAGTTGCAGTCGAAATGTTTTTATAAATGTGATATCTTTTTTGGAGTCTTGTACTTGTGGAAGTGTGTAAATGGTTGATTAGTATGCAAACTACAGAAAATAAATCAAGGCAGTTTGAAATCCTCCTTTGAGACACACTCTGAAAGACATTCTGCAGGGGTTTGCAATTTATTTTTTATTTTTCTGTGAAAGTTTGCCTAAAGTAAGTCAGCTACTTTTTGTACTTCATACTTGTCGTGTTTTTTTTTTACAACTTCTACAACACCTTTTATAGCCTGGAGTTCATCTGCTGCTTTTGAGTACTTGGTCTTCTCGCTTCATTACATTTGAGCTTTTTTTTTTTTTTTTTTAGCCTTTACTGTGGATCATTCCAAATTGAGAGATTCAGTAAACATGGTGGGATTTTAATTCATGGTGGTACATTTCTTAATCAAATGAGCCACTTTGAAGCCCCATCTGTTCACTTTTAATTTGTCGTTCACATACCTGCATTTAGGTTGTCATTAGCTTTTTGCAGTCTGGGTAATTGATATACATGTGATTTCCTTCCTGACTCTGCTAGTTTCCTTCATTACATAATTTGGTGAATTTATACCCGACCACACCTGCATAGACTTTGGACAGACTCTCATGCACATATTTGCACACACACACATACAGTGTGTGCCCACACCCACTTTGTGTGAGTGATCAGTGCTGTAATGTCTCAGCAAGCTCCTCTGAAAGTGGGATCAATCTATAAGAATGGGATCAATCTGTCTGACCTTTTCCTTGTGGTAAACTGCAGTGTTCAATCTCTCATTATTTTGACAGTGAAAGGGCAGCTTTTCCGGCTGTGAGCTGACGGGATAGAGCATCACTACACTGCTGGTGTTCACAGTATCCACTTTTGTCTCTCATGGCAGAGTCGGGCTTACTCACTAACTGCTCCCTCAGCTTCACTCTTTTTACTGTGTCAACTGAACTGCAAAAATCCACCAAACAGAAGTCACATTTGCTATTGCACCAAACACACCAAACACTTTTTGCTTCAGCTGCACTACTTTACGCTACACTACACTACAACTGTGAAAAAATAGCTTTCAGTTGGAGGAGCTCCACAATGCACCACGTCATAAGCTTAAAATATAGTATATTTCTAGATTTCAAATTTATGTCTATGGAGTTATATGGTTGCCCTGAGAGCTTTGTATTCTGCTGCTGAAGAAAGCACAATCCAAGAAAACATCTACAGGGTTTTATTTGCAAATATGTGTGAAGAGTTGTTGAATTGTATTTACAAATCTGAGTACACATTTACAGATTTATGTACAGTTATTTACCCCCTGGTAAACATCTTCACTAATGAAAATACATACAGTGTGTATAATACGTTTTCTTCATTTTCTTGTGTTGTATTTATTCTTGTTTGTTAAGTTGCAGTGCATTGAGCTCTGAAGGCCACCATAGAATTCCGAATTTTCTCACGCAGAGAATAGATAGATGGTTGAAATAAGGACAAAAACAGTTTGTTGTCGATGTTGGGGAATTCAGTAGACTTTAGCTTGTGTTAATACCACTAAGTTCTCTCTCTGGGTCTCTTATACCAGGTCCCAAATGGTTCAAGTAAAATGTGAAATGTTAAATTCATCATATTGAGATTTTGATTAGAGATGCTGTAAAGCCATTGATGCTATAGCTGCACTGGCGACAGGAAAAGATTGTTAGAAGGATGCAGGTTCAATGCCAGAGTTCTGTCAAAATGTCTGTCAAGCAATATGCTGACAACCATTTGGTCTGACTCATTACATGTTGCAGTGAATAAGAGCAGACACTAAATGCTTCAAATGTAATTGATGGATTACAGTCAGTGTGTAGTCCCGTCAGCTGCAGCTGAGTTACAGTTCAGAGCCAAGGTTAAGTACATTCTCCACCGAATAGACAAGTTAACCTCCTGCCATTTAATGAGGTTACCTATTCACTAACAACATGATCTCACTAACAAACTGAGCGTGCTGCTGGCATATGAGCTGTTGCCACACACACACACACACACACACACACACACACACACACACACGTACAGTTGAACCACACACACACTGAATCCCCCAAAACATGAAAAGTGAGAGGTCCAGGTCTGTTTCTTGTCTCTTTTGTGGTTTTAGCTGCAGTTTAATTTCTGTGTGTTGAGCTGTTGGAGTGTTGGTCTATGGAGGCAGTTAAAAAAGTAGAGAGAGACTGCCACTGTGAATTGGTTGCTCTGTTTTCAGAGTGCATTAAAGGCCTGTCTCAGAAGCGCAGAGGCTCGGTCCTTTACACAGACTTGATTTTCTCCACACAGTGTGGGTAGAGGTGGGAAGCGCAGCCCACATTGCTCACTGCTGTACACGCTAAAGCACTCTACATGAATAATTTGCTACTCCCAGCTCCGGTTTGGCCTTGCTCCTCTCTCCCTTTCACCCACGCAGTGATGTTATGCTGATTCAGGGGCAAAGAGGAGAGTATGGCAGTGTCAACATGGCAGGAAGAAAGCTGCTTCATGGAAGAAAAATGTTCAAAAGTATTTCATTTAGATATTTAATTAGATTATACTGTACTGGAGAATAGTAAAAGCAGATTGCAAGTGGCTTTGAGGAGGGTGGAAGTGAGTTTAGACATCAGATGCTGAGTTTTTTTTTAGCTTGGAAGATCATGTTCACGTATGTTTTCACACAGTACACACACGTAGCATGTCTTCACTGTCTATATTGTTGCATAACATCAGTATGTTTCTGTCCCTTCCATTGTGCTCTAGCTGTCCACAAACACACAGACGCTAGTCTCTGACATTTCAACACAACTTTTTTTTCTTTTTTTTTAATATGTGAAAGAACCGACACAGATGGCTAGTTCTGAGAGTACTGCACCTGTTTATATATAGCTTCTCAGTAGAGCAGATGAGAGAGATGAAAACAAAGCAAGTCTGTCTGTTTGGCATGCCAATGGCTCCATCCACGCATTGTGGTCTCAGTTGAGACAACAGATTCCTGCAGGATTTGGGCATGTCAAGAAAGGTTTTATCTCAAATAGAAAAACAGCGTCAGTAAAAATAACATTTTACACATACATTTCAAATGAAGCTAACGAATCTGTCTTTACTGTGTTATATTATATTTGCTTTTGGCTTATTGTATTTAGAAATGTCACTTTGTCAAACTAAGTGGGTAAAGTTAAAGCAGAGTTCTCGGAGCCACTGTGGGTTTTACCGTCCTTGAAAGGTTTTTAAATGGACAAAGTGTTTGCCAGGCTCTTATTTTATCTCCTTTTATGCTGAAAAATGTTGTAGCTGCCCACACTCTTTCTAAGGTTGCTGCAGCATTATACACGGTGAACTGCATATTTTCACAGTATTCATCATTCAGATGGCATCACTTCTAAAGGAGGGAGTTGCATAATTTATCACTCATGTTGCGTAATGGCTCTAATTGAGTTATTATGAGGTTCCATGTAAGTCATGTTCCAGCCATAAGTGGCACTGCTTTGTGTTGTATGATATTCTATTGATCACAAGCTCCATGAGGTGAACTTTTATTTTGGCAAGCCTGTATTAATTGCAGCTTTTACTGACAATATACCCATGAACAAATAACAGTCGCTCTATAGTAACATATCCACAAAACTTGAGTCTCACCACTTTCATCAACATTATTTCAATCAGCAGTAGGCAGCTGTTTTTGGTAACTCAAACATCTCACAAGCAAAACATCCAAATGGCGATGACCAAACCACTGTAAAAGTCCAGTAAATATGTGACTTAAATGTTTGAGGTTTAGGCAGAAACAGGAGTTCATTTATTTAATCAATACACAGTAATAGGATCACATACAGTAAATATGATGTATTTTGTGGCCATCATCTTCACCACCCCCTGCTTCTTCCTTGCCCATCCTCTGCCTCATCCATTAGCTGGTAAATTTTAGCCATACGTTTGTCTCCCACCACCCACGTCAGCGTGTGACTAATCATTATTTGTCAGCTTTACTGGACAAGTACTAGACATGTCCTGTGTTGCTCTGTATCCACCCTTCACCGCCGTGGTCAGTGAGCCACACAGTATTTTCTACAAGAATCCAGAGGACACACAAGGAGTCCTGAGGAGAGCAAATAATCAATGTCTGACTCACATGGGGCCTGATCAATTTCTCTAAACAGGGTTAGCATGAAGTGAAAAAGAAGACAGACTGTGCCCTCTACTCTCAGACCTTATCTGGAGACTTATCTGTCAATCGCTGGTCTCTGAGGTCTAGATTAAGATCCCTATCATGCTGTTAGGGTGTTCCTTTGCCAACTAAATGATTGTCACCCTCTGTCTATCTCTCTTTGTCTTACTTGCACTGTTGTCTTTTCTCAATTATTTATATCATCCAGGCAGATAACTCTTCTTTTAGGAAATGTGACAGAAGCGACAGAACCCCAATAACTTCACTAAGTGCTGATTGTATTTGACAGTTGCAACATGAGGAAAATGTAAGGGCTTTTGAAGAAATTAATAATGTACTTGCAACCTTCTCTGGCATCTTGACTGTTGGGAGTGCAGTAGAGATGCCCTCTGATACAGTCATTGAGCATCTGCATTGTTTTTATTTCTTAGCCATTCCTGGGCATGATGTTGAATTCCATCTTCTGTATTTATACCTTTGAAGTGTGAAACCAATAAGAGAAATGATTTATTAGACAGATGGTAATCAGCAGTAGAGGCATTTATGAGGTTATTTGTTTTGTTGTACAAATCTGTGACACAAGAACGATCGCTCTTCAGGCCCGAAGCACCGATGATTATCATAGAAATGGAGGGTTATGTTACAAACATGGTGCCGCCACCTCTCTTTTCAGCTTCCTTGACCTGCAATATAACCATTTCTTTTCATCGAGCAGCTTCATCAATCTGCTGCATTGACCTGAAATTGAATCTGCTTATGTTAATGTCCTGTCTTTGATGGGTTTTGTTTTAGATTCTTGGCCGTGTCAGAATCTATAACTACCTCCAAACATACGGCTCAGTGAGGATGATTGTGAAGGACGAATCCTGCTTTTGCAGATAGAAGGTTTGCTGTGGGCTCCATCAGAGGTCTAATGACAGTTGCACCCCTCCAATCTCAGAACAGACGTGTTAATTTGTATTCACACAGCACTCTTCCTCTGTGTACCCTGTTTGAGAGTGCTTAATGTTGTCAAATGATTAAGTCTTCTGGAAGAGATGAAAGGCCTTGCTTGGACAGGCTTTCAAATATTCAGTTGTTCAGACTCGTTATACTGAGTCCTTGGTACTCCATGAATGTTTATAGAGCAACAACTTTCTGATTTAATTTATTTAACTTTGAGACAGATTTATATTTCTGTACCCATCAATCATCATGAATAATAATCAAATAATGTGTTGAGACAGTGTCAATATCAAAGTAAATACCAATGTTGAGCATACTTAATCAGATTACTGTCCATTAACACAGTTTCTCTTTTTGTTTGCTTATTGTTGGCACCAGGTGGAAAAAGAAACCTCTGAGCTTTAGTATTTAATTTTGCAGACATGTATAAGAGTGTGTTAGGAGAAACCATGTGCTTCTGTCTGATTATTTCCTTTCAGCATTGTTAATTGTTGTTTTCTTTGTGCTTGTTTTTCAGAAGAAAGAATGGCTATGCTTGAACTGTCAGACGCAGAGGGCTCTGTCAGGAAGCTTGGGAGATATTCCTGCTCCTGTTGCACAGCCTGTGGGATCCCCCCGGCCACCTGCAACAGCCAATCAACAACCGCCTCAGCAGAAAGGGCCCAATCAACTTTCAGGGCCTAGGCCCGCAGGTCCTCAACAACAGCAGAAACCATCGGGTCCCCAAGTAAGTGGCCCCGTCTCTCCTGTGAAACAGGCAGGGCCTGCCCCTCAAACCAAGGGGCTTAGCCAAGCGTCCCCTCAAACCAAGGGTTCTGCCCAACCTGTTCCTCAACCCAAAGGTTCAACTCAGCCTCCTTCCCAAACCAAGGGCCCAACACAACCCACAGCTCAGAGTAAGGGTCCACAAATGAAAGGTCCTAATCAATCACATGCTCAAAGTAAGGGCCCTATTCAGTCTGCTAACCAAGTAAAAGGCCCGAGCCAGGCCAAAGGGCCGACGCAGACAAAGGGTTCTGCTCAGACCTCTGCTCAGGCTAAGGGCACTTCTCATCCCTCTGGTGCCAAGGCTTCATCCACCCCTGGTAAAGCAACACCCACCCATGCCAAGACCTCTCCCACCCCTTCAAAAACAGCACCTACACAGTCTAAACCCACAGGTAACAACCAGGCCCGCAAACAGCCGCAGAGCCAGGAGAAGACTAAAGTCGCATCTAAATCTCTAAAAGAAGATGTCAAGGCCTCACCGAAGAAGGCATTGTCAGAGACTGTCACTTCACCAAAAGACATGAAGATAGCTGAAGATGTACAGAAGTCAAGACACCATGAAGTGAGCTACCTGCAACTTCCTCGCCTTCACCTGTTACTCTTGATTCACCTTTTAAATTTTTTTTTGCCCATTTGAATAATTGTAACCATTTCTCATCGTCATCGCCATTGACAACATCTTCGCCATCAATGTCATCATCATCATAAAATCATAATTATTTTAATCATATTATGCAATCATATCTTTCTTGGTTTTTTGTTCTTGTTGTGATTATAATTTTTGTAATTAACATGTTTGTTTTATTTTTCATTAATGATCTTGTTCTTTTTCTTCTCCGTCTTTTTCATGAACATCAGGTCCCTCATTCGATCATCGTCATATTTATCTTACTATCTATTGTTCATCCTCAGCACCAGCATCCAAAGTTAGTTAGTACTAGTTCTCACCAGCTTGTGCTGTTATCACTAATGTAATAATAGTTATAACATAATCATTCCTTTATTAAAATTATTCCCTATCAGTGTAATTTTCCATCTCATATCTCATCATAATATCCTTGTCATCATCATCATCATCATCATCATCATCATCATCATCATCATCATCATAACCACCATCATCATCATTGTCTCCGCTCGTTCCCCCATTTCTCCACCTTGTTCTGTACACTTTTATTTTGTTTGTATCAAATGCAAGCTTTTGTTTAATGTGACACTTTGTGATGATATTTTAAGCATTCTAAGCATGTTCGTTATTCTTCAACGGTTCGAAGAATGCAATGGAGAATGCGTCAAAGATGGCAATCAAGCATGTAACCAAATGACATTTGTCTGTAGTTGTTTGTATCTTCAGCTGTCTGTTATAGTCACTCTGTGTGTCAGTGTATTTATCCATCTGTGTGTACATAACATTTCAAGGCAAACTCAACCCAAATCAATAGAAAAAAGCTTGAATAAACTACAAAATAAGATTGCATTCACAAACAGGTTAAAATAAAATTCATTAACTAACTTACTGACTAATTATCCTGTTGTGAATATTATATATTTAAAGAATAGAAAATGTTGAGATAAAGTTTTTTTTTCGGAATAACAAGTGCATACATGTTGCTAAAATTCACCTGATTTCTGAAACCAAAAAGCAATTCAATGTAAATATTTGGGTTGATTTTAGCCTGAAGTATTACTCTATCCAATTTTTGGATGAAGCGTTTGTTCTTTACTATGTAATTATTCTCTAATATTTTAGTGTTCATGACTATTTCATCTGTATTAGGCCTAGTACATTAATACTGTTCCCTATTATCTCAAAATGCTCATAAAAATGTCACTGCTGATGAGTTTGATGAAATAGTGGGATACAAGGTGTGCACTGAGGCTTGTAATAGACCTTGCCATGAGTTAATTTAGGAAAAAATTATGCCTTTTTTCGCTTCTGACCTCTTTTTTTCCTCTTTCTCTCTTTCTGCAGGATTACAACAAATCAAGTACCCACAGTTTAAGTGACACCGGATACTCTTCAGATGGGATCTCGAGCTCTCAAGGGGAAATTACAGGCCAGATCCGAGAGGAAGGAATCAAGCTCAGCGAAAGAGGTGCTTCCATCCCCTCAGAAATCACCAAGCTAGAGAGCTCGATGAAGCCTCTGCTAGAGTCAAACACCGTCTCAGACCAGAAGCATAGGCCACGTTCACTGTCAGTTGGACAGGACCGGGACTACAGTCCTGATGACGATGCAGCAAGGGATGAATCAGAGGATGACCTCAGTTGTAAGCTTCGCCATGATTATGTGGAGGACAGCAGTGAAAGTGGTCTCTCACCATTGCCAGTAAGGCAGAAGAAGTCACATAAAGATTTAACAGACGAGGAGTTCATGAGGAGGCAAATTATGGAGATGAGTGCTGATGAAGAAGAGGCAGAGGAATTTGGAAACCAGAAGACTAAAAGAGGGCATAAAACCAGTGGGGATGTGAGCAAAGAGAGACGACGACTCTCTCACCATTCTAATAGTTTTGAGGAAGACACCAAAGTAACGGAGGGTGCATATAAAGAAAATGAAGAGGAAGATGTTGTAATGGCCGGAGGCCTTCGACGCTTTAAGACTATTGAGCTTAATAACACCAATAGCTATAACCGAGACATGGAGCTCAGTACTGAGCATGATCTACGAGAGCCAGAGCTAGAGATGGAGAGTCTGACTGGTTCTCCAGAAGAGCGGTCCAAGGGGGAATATTCATCCACTCTGCCTGCCACCACTCCCAGCTACACCTCTGGAACATCCCCCACATCTGTATCGTCTATGGAGGATGACAGTGACAGCAGCCCTAGTCGTAGGGCAAGATTGGAAGAGGCAAAGCAGCAGAGAAAGGCTCGACATCGTTCCCATGGGCCACTACTGCCCACTATAGAGGACTCATCTGAGGAGGATGAGCTCAGAGAGGAGGAAGAACTACTTAGAGAACAGGAGCAGATGAGAGATCTAGAACAACAGAGGATCCGAAGTACTGCTCGGAAAACAAAAAGGGATAAAGAGGAGCTACGGGCACAGAGACGCAGGGAAAGATCCAAGACTCCCCCGAGTAATCTCTCTCCTATTGAGGATGCATCGCCAACAGAGGAACTGAGACAGGCTGCAGAGATGGAGGAGCTTCACAGATCATCATGTTCTGAATACTCACCTTCTATGGACTCGGAGGCAGAGGGGTTTGAAATGATTGGTGGAAAGCTTTACAAATCAGGAAATGAATATAACCTTCCAACTTTCACATCACTCTACTCCCCTACAGAAAAGACATCAGCAGTGTCACCATCTGATAAGACACTAAAAAGTGCAGAGGAGGTTTATGAGGAGATGATGAAGAAAGCACAGCTCATGCAGAGGCAAGGACAAACAGTTAATCAGCAGAAAGTTGCCTCTCAGCCTGACGGTAAACATAACCTTGAAGCAGGAACTGTCTTAACCCCTGGCTCAAGCCCAACACAGGTTTCCGCTCCTATGTCCTTCTCCACAACAGGGAGTGATCCAAGAATCCCAGGAATTCATGCAGCACAGCATCTATCAAAAGAAACACAAAATAGGATGATGACACAGAGTGCCAAAATTGAAGGTGTTGTTGGAGTTGCCACAACCAAACCCCAAGTCAGTCAGACCGCCACAACTCGACAGGCAGGCAGCACAGTGCCTGCCGGCAGCAAACCAGGCTCTCAGAGGCCAACGCAGGCACCACCTGACTCTGGAGCATCCTCCCTATCCTCCAAAGTCTTTTCCCTTTTCAAAGGTCCAAGCCCCCCAGGGTCCCCCAGTGCTTCCCCAGCACAAAGTCCAACACATATGCCATCTGTTCGACCCACTGGTGGTAGTGGCAGGCAGCTGCCATCCTTGCCTGGTGGTCCTACATCAGCTACAGCCCCCCATGGAGCTCAGGCACCTCAAAGGGCAATTTCACCACGTCTTGCACGACAGCAGTCCTCTCAAGATTCACCAGTGATGGTGATAACAATAGCCTCTGAAGCAACTAGTCCTGCTAAGCCACTGACTGTAAATTCTTCAACTTCCCCTCTGTCATCTCCAACACAGGTCAGTTGTAAAACATTGTATAGCTCCCAGCCCCCGTCTACAAGTTCCCCAACATCACCACAAATGCATCCATTGCAACAGTCTCCTAAGCATTCTTCGCAGATGGTTCAAAATGTTGAAAAAGTAAATGTTGGTATTAGCACAGTCAACACAACTGCCCATGGTCGTGGATCTATGGAAAATATATCTCTTTGTAAAATCTCAAATATTCCAGGGACTTCAATGGTTGTGGGTCAGGGCCAAACACATCCAAGCACTAATGTGGTAGATCTGAGAGCCCCAATGAGGCCTGCCCCAATTATAATGACAGACCAGGGGATGGACCTAACATCCCTTGCCTCTGACACGAGAAGATACTCTGTAGGATCAGAGCAGCCATCTGGTCGACACACGGCAGTGCAACCCCTTATTATGAACCTGAACGCACAAGAGCAACCACATATATCTGTGTCTACACCGACCACAGTTAGTGTCACGGTTGTAGGTTCAACATTCATGTCCCAACCCAAGCAGCCAGTGGTGTATGGAGATCCTTTGCAAAACCGTGTGGATTTGGGGCAAGGGGTTGGATCAGCTGTATGTTTAACCCAGAGTAAGCCACCGATTAGTGACCCGTCTATTCCCAAAATTGATGCCTGCCTGGAGAACCTGGGTATACAACAGCAACAATTGCAGTTACAGCAGCAGAAGCTCCTGCAGCAGCAACAACTTCTTGAGCAGCAGCTCCAGCAGCACCAACAGCAATCATCTTATGCTCGATACAATTTAGCTAATCAGGTCCAGCCACTGCTGACGAAAAAAGACCTTGTAGTGAGCCAGACAAGCAGTGCCCAGCCTGTAGTTACTGCTAGTGCCATACCTAGAGTATCCCCTCTGGCTCCACCATCGGTGTCTGGGGCTCCTGCTTCTAACGTTCCCCATGAAATCTATGGTGGAGTTGCCTTAGAGCTAAAAAACAAGCCGACAGTAATGAACTTGTCCACAGGTAAACCTCATGTTATGATGGTGCAACTTGATGAGAGTAACACATCACAGGTGGGAACAGTGACTCAACTGGTAAAGCGAGAGGAACCTCCTCCCCCTCCTCAGGTCTTGGATCTCACGGGACAGATCAAGTCAGAAAACCAGGTGGCTTGTTGTGATGTTGTTTACAAATTGCCCTTTGCTGGTTCCTGTTCAGGGTCATTCACTCAGAAGCCTACAACAGTATCCTCAGATAAAACTCCCACCTCTGAAACCTCTCAAGCAGCCCACCCTCCCCATCCACCACACTACAATGTCAGCCAACAACAACAACAACAACAACAACAACAAACAACAACAACAACAACAGCCTCAAGCTACACAAGGAGTGACAGAGGAACATAAACCATATCAACCACCCATAGTCCCCTCAGGAAGAATACAGCCCTCAATGTCTGATACTAATCTGCCTTCAATGACTGATGCTGGTCACTATCCAAGCAATGTCCAGGGGGGTCTGGCAGTAGATCTCAGCAGCATGAATCAGGCTTATGATGGTGGATATCTTGGCATGGGAGCACAGTATGGATCTTACACGGACTTGCGTCACCAAGGAGATTTTGCAGGCCCTTCATTACCCCTTCGCCGATATGGCTCCATGTCAAATATCAATTCCGACTATGCATACGGTTCACGTGACCTAACAGGATCACAGGACTCCAATCTGGCTCAGTACAGTGCAACCACTGCCAGGGAGATCAGTCGCATGTGTGCAGCTTTGAACACGGTGGACCAGTTTGGGAGTCGGTATGGAAACAACCCTGAACTGGTCCCATATGGGGCTGGAAGGGGTGGATCCCTAGGTAGGCTTAATCTCCAGCAAAGCTTAGCATCAATAAGAGCAAACCTATTGTATGGCCCAGATGGAAGACCAACGGCAAATGGCCAAACCCTAACAAACCTAATAAATGCCAGACAAGCAAGTATACGCGCCTTGTACCCTGCTGCTATGAGAGGAGGTGATGGCATGATATATTCCACAATAAATACTCCCATAGCCTCTACCTTGCCAATTACCACCCAGCCTGCCTCTGTCCTCCGTCCCATGCCCAGGGGAATTTACAGACCATACCCTACAGGTGTAACAGCTGTACCACTGGCTAGTCTTACCAGGTTGCCTCAAGTGACTCCTAGAATGCCTCTGTCCACACAGGGACCATACGCTTACCCTCCTCCAAATCAGTATCCTACATCAGCTACACCATCAGGAAGTGTGCCTGCTGCAAGCAGCTCACACCAAGAAATTCCAGTGTACCTTGGAAAGCCTTTAACAACAGTTGCTCCGCAAACAGCTGCAACCATTCCACCAACCCCACCTACAGCACACTTAGGAGCACAAAATGTACCAGCACCTGGTATGCAAACCACAGAAGATCAGCAGACAGACCGCACTCAATTTACCTCACAGAGTGTTACATCCCTTTCTCAAGCTCAAGGGCAAAATCCAACTGCCCAGCCAGTCCAGGCTCAAATGCAGCCACAACAGGTACCTGCTCAAACTGAACCTTTATCTTTGACTCAAACCCAACCTCAAGTTCAGCCCATCAGTCAACTTCAACCATTAGTTCTGCCACAGGGCCAGCCACAAGCGACTCCCCATGGTACTGCCCTAGCACAGAGTTCCAAACTTTCTCCTCCCATGGATGCACAGAAAGGAAAGGAAGATGAGAGACTGAGTCAGCAACAAGAACATATGCTGCAGTTAGAGCGAGAGAGGGTTGAACTGGAGAAATTACGGCAGATGCGCCTACACGAGGAGCTTGAAAGAGATCGTATGGAGCTCCAGCGACACCGAGAAAAAGAACAATTGCTTGTTCAGCGTGAGATTCAAGAACTACAGACAATCAAACAGCAAGTCCTACAGCAGCAGCAAGCTGAGCGGGAGACTCAGCTCATCATGCAAAGAGAACAACTGGCCCAGCAGAGAATGCAGCTTGAACAAATTCAGTCTCTGCAGCAGCAGCTTCAGCAGCAGCTGGAGGAGCAGAAAAGGCAAAAAACAGCAGCAGTGGAGGCAGCAGCTGCTGCTGCAGCAGCGGAGGCAGCCGCTGCATCCGCAGCAGCAGCGGCAGCAGCAACATCTGCCCAGGGTGCTATACAAGGGGTAGTTGTTGGAGGAGGGGCCCCTCAAGGATTCATTATCTGTGACCAGAGTGGTAGAGTTATTCAACAAGATGGACAGAGTGTTCAATTTTGGCAGGATGGACAAGTGGTCCAAGCCATGGTGGCGGCTCGACCTATTCATAGTTCTGCCTCTGAAATGTCTTTGAGGAGCAGTGACAAACAGGCTGATTCCAAGACCATGAAAAAGCAGAATTCCATGCCTCGGCTGAGGGATGGCTCAGAGGACGACTCTGTGAAGAGGATTACAGACAGCTGTGTGCAAACAGACGATGAAGATGGAGAGGACAGATTCATGAACAGGCGTAGGAGAACAAGGCGTATCGCAGACTGTAGTGTGCAGACTGATGAGGAGGACCAGGGAGAATGGGACCAGCAGCCAGTAAGGCGCAGGCGATCACGTGTATCCAAGCACTCTGAATCCAGTGGTGAGACTAAATCAGATGGGTCATCTAAAGTGGCTTCTGCAAGTATAGCTATTCAGACCACAAATGATTCGTCATGCCAGACGGAGCCCGACCAGCTAGGCAGGGTTTCACCTGCAATCCACATTACCATGGCAGAGACCTCCAAGGTTGACCTATTACATTATATAGCTGCCCCTGAAAGGACCCACAAAGGAGAGAGTCTGGCCTGCCAGACAGAACCAGAGTCTCATTCTCAGGGTGTGGTCGCCCCTCAACTTAGTGTCCCTACAACTATCAGTCCGTACTCCACAAGTCTGCATATAGTAGGTGCCAACACATCGGATCCAACCTCTCCTAGACTCCAAGGAGTTGCTAAGTTTGAGAGGCGGAAACCAGACCCCCTGGAAATTGGCTATCAGCAGCAACAAAATGAATCTCCATCTCGCCAACCCCCCAAATCTCCCCAGGTGCTATACTCCCCTGTATCTCCATTGTCTCCTCATCGTATGCTGGAGACCACATTTGCCTCCCAGGAGAAACTCAACAAGGCCCATGTTACACCCCAGCAGAAGGCCTTCACCGCTGAATCACCCCAACGCCACCAGACCCTACCAAGACCCATAAAAAGTGTGCAGCGCTCCATGTCAGATCCCAAGCCTCTCAGCCCCACGTCAGAGGACCCGGCCAAGAACAGGTTCTCCCCATATCATCAGCAAGCTGTGTCCAACAGTCAGGTACGAAACCATCACCTTTTCATGAAGCAGAATTTACCACCGAAATTATAGTGAATAGAATCTAAAAATAAAAATGTATATTTTAGGGGAATGTACTCAGAAGAAATATCTGTTTTTAGAAATACACAACCCCCACAACATCTACAGTTTCTTCAAATAAAGCTACAATACACAGTGCATAAATAAAAGCTTAAATAAGATACTATAAAAATCCTCAAATTAGGGATAATGCCTTTGGCCCCCCATGGAGATCTGAGTCTTTTGATACAACATAGTAACTGATGCAACATAGATGTTTTTGCTGTTGATATACAATATGTACTTATGTCAAGTTTACATTACATTATATATGATGTCATAAAATGTGTCTTTTTTTGTCCATTTTTTTGGACTCAAACTAAAGGCCTTTATCATGAATATTTATTTTGCTCAAAATAATGCTTATAATAGTTATATATATATATATATATATATATATATATACACATATATAATAATTGCTTTTCTAAACTATAGACTTAAACTATAGTTTAATGTCTGGAAATGAAAATTATAAAACAAAAATAAATATATGTATATGCAGGATATTTGTGTGGACATAGAGGATCACACAGGATCTGGCATCGACAAAGTGACAGAATGTTCTCATGAGAGCAGCTGGTCATGCCAGAAAAGATTTTCCCATCATCCTTTTCTGCTGTATCTCCTCCCTTATCTTTCCCCTTTCTATTATTTTAGTCTGTTTTCGTCCCTCTCTCTCTCTCTCTCTCTCTCTCTCTCTCTCTCTCTCTCTCTCTCTCTCTCTCTATCTCTCGCTTTCTGTCATGTCTTCTATATCTGGCAAACCTTTAAGAGTTGCCAGGGGGACACACAATGTGGAGCAATCCTGGTGGTGCTTTGCTGTCTTCCTGATTGTTAGCAGCTGGTCAAAGTAAATTAATATTGTTCTGCGCTTAGACCAAAATTAGTCTGAGAAGCAAAGGTAGAAATCAGATGTCAGGCATTTTACACATTTGTACCTCTAATCTCTAGTGTTAGTGTTTCATACCTGGTTCTCCTTTGGATACTTAACAAAATCACCATGGATCTACCCAACACAACTATTTTGTAAGTAGTAGACTAGCATAGATGTCTTTTTAAGTAGTGTTTTTAATTGTAATGTTGACTATTCTTATCTGCATGCTGTACATGAATATTTTGAGCAATGAGAAAAGAAGACAGATACTGTGGTGTTTGATCAGAGGAGTTAATGGAAAATATATTTGAATGAAACCAAAAGACTCACAGCACAACTGTTTCATTGTACTTTGATATCTCCTGGCAATTTGAAAAAAAAAAAAGTTTTACTATTTCATGCTTATGCATGTTTACATTTACTAAGGTGCTAAAAAAGCACACGTCTTTGTTTAGCATTTTATTTTAATTAAAAAATTGTTATGACATTATGGATCCTGCATTTGCTAAATGCAAACATACTTATTGACACTGGTAAAGACATATTTGACTAATATTTAACTCATTGCAGTCACAATGTTATGAATGTTACTTGTTTAGGATAACAAGTAATATGGCTAAATTGTCCCTAAGGTGGTTCCACTTATGTGTACAAGTAGGAGTATTATTATATAATAGAGGTGCTTTGAGTTGACTTCACTGACTGCCACTTCTAAACATTTTACTTAACATTGTTAATCAGGCATAAAATGAAAATCGACACTTAGCATCTTTGGCTTCAGTGAAACAACATTTTAATCAATGTAATGAAATTAAACTATGTTAATTGAACTGCGGATGGAGCTAATGCACATAGGTCAATTAACATCAAGTGGACAACATATCAGGCTGCATAGCCCTTCACTTAGGTCTGGGGATGAGGAAATTTGCAGACCCTCTGTGAGTACCCAGTGTACAGTAATGAGTCTAATTTACATAAACACATTCTGTTTATAGCTCAGTGTTTGCTGATGTGTCTCTGCCTCTCCTAGCAGATGGCCTCCCTGCAGCAGCAGCAGAACTCTCTGATGAGGAAAGTAAAGAGGACTCTCCCCAGCCCCCCTCCAGAGGAAACTCCGCTCCCCATTGTTACTCCAGCACAAATGTACAGCTCTCCTGGCATGCCCCAGAGGGTCCTACCCAGACCCACCCAGGGAGTCACCAAGGCCGGCCTGCTTAGTGAACTGAAAGCCGTTGAACAAGAGTCGTCAAAGCTCCGTAAACAGCAAGCCGAACTGGAGGAAGAAGAAAAAGAGATTGATGCCAAGCTTCGTTACTTGGAGCTAGGCATCACCCAACGTAAGGAGACCATGGTGAAGGAGAGGGAGAGGAGAGAGCTGGCTTACCTGAGATGTATGGGTGACGCTCGTGACTACATGTCAGACAGTGAGCTCAATAACCTCAGGATAGCAGCTGCAACAGGAACCTTTGATGCTAATGGTCTGCTGACAAGGCCCAGCACTGCACCACTGAGTCAGTTTACCAATGACCTCAATGCAGCTTCTCAGTATCCCTCAACCTCATCTTATATGTCTTATTCATACCCTCAAAGTCAACCATCAACACAGCAGCCAGGCTCTGCTTACCAACAGATAGGCTTCCAACCTCCTCAGTACCCTTCATCCTCTGCACCCCAGCCAGGAACTTTCCAACCCCATCCCCCACCAGGCCCTGGCTACCAGAACCAGGGAACCTATTCCTCCCGCATGTATGCCCAGTCCTCCTATCAGCCAGACCTTGGCATGCAGCAGCATGGTCACCAGGGCTTCCATCAGCCTGGTCAGCCCATGCCAGGTCAGAGCCTCCCCTACCCCAGCCACAGCTCTTACCAACCTGGCCTCACCTACCAACCCCAGGCAGAAATCCTTACAGTCCATCAGAGACCAAGGCAAACGTCTTTGGCTGACCTTGAGCAAAAACTCCCCACCAACTATGAGGTCATCAGCAACCCAGCAGTGTCGGTGGCAACATCAGCTCCAGATACCAACTTTGGCTCAGTCTACAGCAATGCATATGGACAATACCGCCCCCCTGAGCCTGGTCTGACTCATTCTGTGGACAGCCCCACCTCTGCTTATGCTTCAGATGGTCTCTACACCGCTAACCTGGAGCAGAATATTCCTAGGAACTACGTCATGATTGATGACATCAGTGAGTTGACAAAAGACAACACTAGCCAACCCACCGATGCTTTAGGTCATCCTGTGGGAGGGCGTTATCGCACTGAGAACGGCCCTGCCCGTGGGACTGCCTATGGTAGGCCTGAGGATGAGCCTGTGGATGCTTATGGTAGACCTACAAGCTCAACAGGTTACCAAGGAACAGTAGACAGTCGCACCAGCACCACAGTGAGTGGAGGCTCTTCCTATTACTATGATGATTATAAACACTCATCACGGAGCAGCTCCAGTAGCCACAAACTCACACCCAAGAACCTCGCCCCTGCAGTAGTCTCCTCTAAACGCAGTAAGCACAGGAAGCAGGGAATGGAGCAGAAGATTTCTAAATTCTCCCCTATTGAGGAAGCACGGGATGTGGAGTCTGACCTTGCCTCTTACACGATGACAACATCAACAGGAGGCAGCTGTACAGTCGTGTCCAGATCCAAGAAGCTTCAAGATGATGTCACCTATGGGATGAAGAAGAGCGCATACGACCAGCAGAAATATTACGGCACCAGTCGTGAGGGTCTTGAGGAGGAGGACCGCATGTATAGCTCTGGAAGGTCCAGGTCTACTGGATATGGTATGGACAAGATTTCCTCCAGAGATGCCACAGGCCACAGGAGTAAATCCTATGAAAGAGATGCAATGGAGCGGTCTCAGAGAAGCGGCCGCAGTGGAAGGCCTCCCATGCGCAGCCAGAATTCAGAAGAGGAGAGCCCACTCAGTCCTGTTGGGAAGCCTGTAGGCATAGGAAGAACATCTGGCATATCAGAAGCCCATGATGTGAGAAATCAGTATGGCTCCAGCCATTCATTGCCAGATGTGCAGGACCACCACAAGAAGGACCTGCCCAGGAGTCATGTTTATAAACCAGATGACCCTTACCTTGTAGATGACATGCACTGTGCTGTTTCTGACAGTGAAGGTAACTGGTGCTGAATCATTTGTACTGCATGAAATTCGTTCCTCCCATCTTTAAAGTGTGCTGGAAAGAAACTGCATGCCAAGTGAGAAGAGCGCATTACTTTGTTTGTCTTGTCTTTTTTTTTATGGACTGGTTCCTGTCGAAAATGAAGCCAAATATGCCTATTTTATATTTATGTTTTGGATACATAATTTTTCAGTGTGAGGTGATGTCTTCTGTTTTTTTAAGCTTTTTTTGTTGTTGTTGGATTCCTCCAAAAATGTGCATGGCTCTGGGATTTGGAGCATGTTTTCCCTGTTATTTTGCATGACTTCGATCTGCATGCTGCTCCTCTCGACATGTAAAACAGTTGACTGATAATGTTTGTTTTGGTTTTGAAAAGCCTATCACCTGGGCCAAGAGGAAACTGACTGGTTTGAGAAGCCACGAGAGGCCCGTTCTGATCGCTCAAGACATCATGGAAGTGGAGGTCACTCATCAACAGGTAGGCGTAGTAAACACACCTACCATGATTATGATGAACCTCCAGAGGATTATGGTCCCCAGGATGAATACAACCAACAACGCCACTCGTCCTCCACACCGTCACGGGACCACCGTCACCACAGCGGCAGCACAGGCAGACACAGCTCTTCTCGCCACTCCTCAGAGGATCCCAGGTCCTCGCGATCTTCCAGGACACACCCCAAAGACCCATCTGGTCGCTCTGATGGCAGAAATGCTTCATCTACACAAAGAAGGAGTGGTCCAGACTCCCGTTCTGCCCAGGGAAGCCCCCGGAACTCAGGAGACTTCTCTCGTGACACCGCCTCTGGTCATCACCATGGCACTGGGGGAAGGAGCCAGAGACCCCAAGGAGATCGCGTAAGCTCCAGGAGGCAGGATCCCTCTGCAGCAGGGCCTAAACCAACGCAACAGCAGCAGCAGCAGCAGCAGCAGCAGCAGCAGCAGCAGCAGCAGCAGCAGCAGCAGCAGCCCCCTCAGGGCCATGCTGGGCAGCAACGGTCAGGTGGTCAGGGTCAGTCTGGGAGACATCCAGGCTCTGAACCACTTGATATCACCCAGCAGGCCCAGCAGCCGAGTGCACAACAACAACAACAGCAGCAGCAACAACCACTGCAACACAGCCAGACCTCTCAGAGCAGCCAGCCCACAACAACCACTGCAGGAGCAGGACCAGCACAACAGCAGCCCAAAACCGGCCAAACCCCACCACAGGGACGCCAGCCAGGAGTAGGGTCTGCAGCTGGGCAGCCGGCTACTACAGCGGTTAGTAGACCTAAGCATGGTTTGATTTTACCTATACAGAGTATATAACATTATGTTTTTAAGGATGTGATACAATCCTGTGGAGTGTGGTATTTTCTACAACAATCTGACTATCTTAAAAAAGGTTGGTTGGCATTATATAGAAAACTGGAGAAGGGAAATCAAGAGTTACACTTCAAATCATAGAATATGATGTCAAGTCTAGAATAATATATATAGTAGCAAATAAAACTTAACTTCATCCTTGTCTCTACTAAATCTTCTGCAGGCAAAAATGGACGCTACGCCTGCAGCAGCAGCAGCTGTGGGAATGAAACCTACAGCAGCAGTCCCAACCGCACCTCAGCCTACCAAAATAGCTACACCTCCTCTAACAGGCATCGGTAAGTCTCAGTTCCACCGCTACCATAAACCACACAATGACCACAAGCTAATGATGACATGTGGGGATGTGTGATGGTTATGTTGTTTGTTGTTTGCAGGCTCCAAGGCCGCCCCTGTTGGGATTGGTAGCAAACCCGGAGGTATAGGCGGCGCTGCAGCAGGACCTGCACCTGCTGAGGGGGAAAATGTACTCACCAAAATTCTGCAAGGAGGGGCAGCAGAGCAGGCGGGAAAACTGGGAGATGGTACAGTCATGAATAAATAAATGTTTAAAATTGTATTACTGCTTATCTTTGTTAAATCTTTACCTTTTATTTTAAAAGTAGTAGTAGTAGTAACAAAGTAAAAATGAAGACAGTGGAATTCCTTGATTGGGCATTTCACTGTTTGGGGTAGGTTGTTTTCTCATTTCTATATTTACCTCCTTCTCTTTGTCACTCACAGCTTTGTCTGGCCTCGGGAAGAAGTTCACTTCATTTTGGTGAACTAATCAGAGGAGGGTAGGTGAACTCAAGTTTTCAGTGAAAGTTACAGGGAACTCAAACTGTTTTCGTTTTTCAAACTTCTAATTTAGAAGGATGGATTGATTTTCGGATGGGAAGCAACAGATAGCGGTCTGCTTATCAACAGAAATGAGGAATTAAATTGTGAATTAAACCATGGATATATGGGAAATGATAGTGTTTATGTGTTTATTGCTTCACTTTAATCTTACTTTGAATCAATTGTGCTTTTTTTTTCAGGGTATCCAGAGTTGAAATGAGATGGATTGGTAGCTTTGTACTTGAAAAACCTATGAAACTGCATTAAATACATTTCACATTACAGAGGAAATAGAGGAAGAGAGATCTTGGGTGCATCAGTGAGTATCTCATTAACTCTTCCTTATCCCTTGAGAAATTGTTACTTTTTTTGGACATGTTTAAATTATTTTGGGGTGGGCTACGTCTTTATAATAAATATTGTGTCACCTGCTCCACTAAGCAAGTAAAAACCATGTCATCGTAGGAAACTATTTAAAAAATGTATAATGCGTTTCTTCACTTTTGTGACATTTGCATCCTATAAAATAGATGCAGTAACTTGTTAAACTGTTGATGGCTGGGTGATACTTTCCATTTTACCTGGTGAATCGTAGTTTTATTTAACGCACTCCAAGACTCCAAGCTGTGAAAACATAGAATGCTGTCACACTTTGATTAATGGATTACGTGTTTTATCAGATGGATATTTACATAGATTAGCATAGTCCATGTCTGCATAATGAGAAGACTCAAGTGAAGTGATGACTCATTAAATGCTGTGATTGTAAATTCGGACTGATCTGCTGTACCTTCCCCTTACCCCAAATTACTGAACAGAGCTGGAATCAAAGGATGCCTTGTCAGCACTGTATTCCCCAGACGCGGGCACACGATTGAAGTGAATTAAATAAGGGTGATCGCTTCGTCAGCATGGTGTTACAAGACATGAGCAGAGGCCTGAAAGTAAGTGGGTGCCTTGACAAAACTACAGTCCCAGAATGATGATAGTGGAGACATCTGACGACTCACTGGTAAGTAACTAAAATGCATAACTTTTGTTTTGTTGTTGGTTATTTGTTGGTTGTGTTTTTGCTTGCATCAGCATTTTATTTCAATGGTTCACTGCTGTGTCAGGTCAGGTAATTAAAGTCACAGTTTGCCTGAACTTTGTGCTGGAGAGGTGAGAGGCCAAAGCCAAGAACAAGGGAGGTCAGCACTAGTACGCTTTACCTTCTGACTCCACACACTTGCAATAATCTGGGCCAAGCACACTGGGCTATAATTAGCCTGAGAAGGCTAACTGTGGCTTGGCTTTAATGTCACACACGCAAAGACACACAGGGACAAGAGCACATGCAGGCGCACAGAATCATGACTCATGGAAAGCATCACTCATTACATGGAAGAATGAACAAATGAACTAATCCCGCTCAATGGTGTGGAACTACAGAGGCGCAAATAAAGCAGATTTCAATGCACTTTATTTAGCTTCTGTCAAAACACATACTGTGACTTGCACAGGATGAAGTTGTGCCTCATTTGAATGAAGTTCTCTCATTCAGCTGTTGTGTTGTCTATGTTGACACTTGCATTAATATCAGTGGCCGTGTCAGTCTTCTCCGTGTCTCTGGCCTGTCTGAGTACTCAGAGGGGGAATGTGGAGATAAACCCGACTCAGTGCTTCTTGGAGCAGCAGGCCAGCCTGCTCAGCCCAGTGGATTACTGCCGATACCAGCAGGGCTGTGATTGGTTGGAGTATCATAGGAAGTAAGGGGGAGTAGGCTGGCAGAGCTGTAACATAAACATAGCAGAAGGTTTCAGCCTGTGTCAGTGAGCTGTGTAATGGCCATTGCAGAACACAGATTTTTTAGAGGCTGATATTAATTTAAAATACAAATTTAGTTTTTCACTTTTCCATATTGGTATACTGTATGTTGCAGCATTATATTTTGTGTTGGCATCAGGTCTGGTAGATTTGATGTTGTGCATTAACAATTAATTTGTTTCTGCCAGCATTCACATCTTCACTGTCTTTATTACAGGAGGACAACAACCGTCAATAATGTGGATGCAGTGAGGCGGAGGAGAGTGGGGGAAGGGGGACTGGAATCCTGCTTCCACTCCTCTTTTAGAGAAAGTCTCCTGGGACCTGTGTGACAGTGAAAGGCCTGCTAACTGAGGCACCTGGATATCATGGGAGAATTTCAGCGTGTTTGGCCGTGCATGTCCATGGTTTCAAACATCTCAATAAAGGAAGCCTCACAGCGCCCTCTACAGGGATTTTGAAGGAACACAACTCATGTCTCAAGAGTGCATTTCTGGCAAGGATTTTTGATTCTGTATTGATGTCCTCAGAGCCCAGAGCCAAAACACAGTGAAAAAATAAAGAAGATAGATTTTCATAGGTTTTCCTCGTACCAAAGATACCAATCTTAGCCCACAACGATGCCACATAGAAGACGAGGTGTATCACGGCAATGACAACCAACCTGATGATTCCACTACAATCCTTGAATGCTTGGTTTCTCTGGTCTCTACAGTACATTCCAGTATAGGGAATTTGACCCTTTCGTTGAATGTGTTTTTATTTCTCCTCTTTTTCTTTTGATGTCTACAGAATGCATTGTGTAAATGTGGACATGAGAATGCACGCACAAATATTTGAAAAACTGAAAAAAAAAAAAAAAAAAAGAAGCCCATTTTTCACCACCTATGAGATGCCACCAGTCATTAGCTGTAGGTGTTTAGGGAAGGGAATTACTACCAGTGTGCCCACAAGTGTGAGAATCACACAGATGAGAGGACCAAATGAAAGAGTGGCCACGGCTCTTTATTAGCCATCGCAAAGCCATCGTTATAGTCAGTCCCAGAGCCTTCTGGGACTTTGTCCTTTTTATTGATTTGTCTCATCTTCTAGTTTCTTTTCATTTTTGCCTGATATTCACTGAATGGAAGAGCCTTATTCAGTACATGTTTTTACTTGTATACCTCATATGTTTTAAATCGTCCATATCATCATGCATTTCTTTTTACACAACTGTATACTATTGTATGTACATAAAACAAATCCAAATCAGAGATATAATGATGTAAATTTGTCTTTTGTGTATTTATGGAATCACTTTCTGGTGACTTTCTTTTCTTTCTTTTTTTTTGTTGTTCTGTGTTTTTCTTTGGTAAAACTTTATATTTTTCACTTTTGATTTGTTTGAATCTGTTTTCTTGCATCAAATAATTTGCTTGTTGATTTTTAAAAGCAATAGCATGCAGAAAATGGTATATAGCACAATGGTATAAATATTGTTTAAATTAGTGATGGGAAATATCAAACACATCTGTCGATAAATAGCCGTAATACAATTTGTCAGAGGGTTTACAAACACAGTACCGTGTCCAGACGTGCATGTTATGTGCAGATGCATACGAGCATGTAGACAGGTACGAACACACTCACACAGACACTCTCTCTCTCTGTCTTCTGCAAACACATATACACACACACTGTACACGTTACACATTTTGCGTCCAAGTTACATTCAGAGCCAAGGTTAATTTAGTTCTCCACTGAACAGACCCATTAACCTCCTGCTGATTAATGTGGTTACTTATTCACCAACAAGATAATCTCACTAACAAGCTGGGCCCACTGCCTCTATTTGTGACAAAGACACACACACATACAAACACACAAGTGTACACGATCATACACAAACACACACACATACACACACACACACCTGTGCATACAGATATAGGAGAGGATGAAAGCAATTATCAATTTTAATGTTCTATGCAATGACTCATTTTGAACCTGGAAGTGATTCAGCCTAAAACAGTTTATTATCATGACTGTATTCACAAGAAAAACAACAAAATTATGAACTAAAATAGTAAAAAAAAAAAAAAAAAAAAAAAAAAAAAAAAAAAAGTCATGAAAATGTTTTTACTTAGCAACTTGTCTGTATGAATTTGAATATTGAATATTGAACTAGAATTGTTTTTATTTTCGTGGCATGTTTTCACCCCTCACACCCCACACGGGGGACTTGTTGCCAAAGGGTAAACTGTGTAGACTGTCGGTTCTGAATGTCCACCATCATGTCGCTTCGAAGCATGGGTTTGCTTGGCTTTGTCTGGCTGTTTGTAAGCCCTCATTCAGTTTTTGTGCGTTTTGGCTGACCTGGGCACCTCAGTGTTTGGCTTGCAGTGACTGTCCGTGCGGCTATAAACCTGTGATACAGATGGTCAGCACTTCTCATTAATACGTGTCAGTGTACATATTGAGTGTCAGTATAACCTGTGGGGTGAATGGAATGCTTCTATCAGATATTTCATTGTTGACTAAACCACTCAGCAGCCAAGCCATTGGAAAGGTGCATGATTAGATCTTATATTCTTGGAAGTTGTACCTGAATTAAAAATAAAAAATAAAAAAAAGGAAAGGCATGATTTCACTAAGGTTTCAAACCTTGACTTTCACAGGCCAACGTAGAAAATATTGATGAGTAAAATGTTCAGCCAGTCATTCACAAATCAGGGCATGTCATTTTGAAAGCACAAGCCTGACTGGTAGCACTTGCTTCTCGATGAAACACAGAAATATGGGGGTTGCGTAACGGTGCCTCCAACTAAATAGTGTGAGATCTGTATCAAAACAAGAGGTGGAGATGCTATCTGGTCGATATGAGGTGCATGAGACAAAACAGCCTTCAGTGCAAACGTACGGATTTACAGAGAGGCAGACAGACACACATTCTTACTGTAAATACAAATTAATTCTTCTGTACAGCTCTTGAGTTTTGAGTACGGCTGTCATGTGCATCCCCATGCCGTATTTGCTGCCAACTTTTGTGTATAAAAAGAATATTTATTACCACAATAATGAGGATAATGATGAAATTAATGATGATGATTATTATTATTATTATTGCATAAGCATAGTGTATGTGGCTGACTCGTATTGACTGTTTACAACAGTGGAACAAAACTCATATTCAGAAACATATCTGGTCTGTGTAGAGTTTCTATACATATTGTGTATTGTAAAACAAGAGTGAAAAACCTCCACGGCAATTGCAGAGTAGAATGCCTTTGTCAGACTGTCAGGAGGTCTTGATTTGATGGATACGATCTGCAAAGTGATGAAGGTTATGGGAAGAAGCTGAAAAAAAATGAAACAAAAAATCTGGAAAATGTCATTCACTGTTGTAAGTGCAATGGGCAAAACGTCAGTCGTGTATCCATTGTGAAACCTTGTGTTCTATTCAGTGTATTCCTGTAAACAGATAGAGTAAATTTTGGTGCATCATGTCAAGTAATGTGATTAATGAAAATATTGACCCTGCAATTTCCAAACAGAGAAAAGAATAAAAAGAAAAGGAATATATTGTGGTTATTGTCTTAAGTCTGTGTGTGTGTCACCGATTTCCTTGCAGTACAGATAGAGACACTTGGTAGAAGTTGTGTAGTAGCTTTGCTGCAGACAGAGGGGAGCTCAAGAATAAAACCTCGAAGGCAACGAAGACTGTTCAGATAAGACCAGGCTTTACGTGCTGAAGCAGTGATGACTTATCCCAGTGTGGGAGGTAGGGAGGCAGGAGCAGTGATTGCCAATGCATGGGGAGAGATGGAAGTATGACTGTGAGGATGTGTGGTATGTCAGCCTGCATGTGTTTGTGTCAGGGAAAGAGAGAATATTAAATAAAAATAAAAAAAATAAAATACTGTAGTTTCTAGTCATCCTCACTTTGTCCTCTATTCTCCAAAAAAATGAATTGAAAATTCTTAACCTGATGTGTCAAGGTGTAAATATGCCATTTAGTATTTATCTGCTGCCACACTGTTACAAATACAGCTGCAACTGGAATTGCTGAAGAGTGCTGTCATAAAAGTTTTTAGTCATTCAAGTGATTCTTTAAGATATTATGAAGTGGTGAATCGATAGCATCTGGACGTGCTGGTAAATCCTCAAGATGTTTATCCAAGAGGCTTTGACTGGTGGGGAGGCCCAGATGTCAATGGTCCACAGAGGTTTTAAAGCACTCAGTATGCTACAGATGAAGTGCTTGCCAGATCTTGGTATTCTTCATGTCAGTGTGGTGCATATATTATGTTTCTTCGCTTATGGCAAATATCTCCAGAACCCACTGACTTACCACTCGTTTATGAGGAGATCTTGCAGTATATTCATGCTGGCACTGCAGTGCAGCTCTGGTATTAATTTACCAGCAGCCTGAGCACACAGGATGCCATGTTTCTTTATTGTGCTTGTATGTGTGGCACCACAGCACAGTGGAGGACTACTCCAGCGTAAGAAAGTTGAATGGGCCATTAGGTTACTATAAAATCACAAACCCATTCTCCAGCTCCCCTTTCCCACATAGTAGGGCATCAATAATCACATCTGCAGCTCTTGGCTGCCCTCATCAGGTTAGGTACATAATTAAAAGCACAGTAGACCAAGTAACTAAGTTTTAAATTTACCTAATTGTCTATTGAATATGATCTGCCACATATAACACTATTGCTGTCAAAGTTTCATTAGTCAAAGGAATAAGGAGCTATAAGTGTGTGTGTGTGTGTGTGTGTGTGTGTGTGTGTGTGTGTGTGTGTGTGTGTGTGTGTGTGTGTGTGTGTGTGTGTGTCATTGTTAAATGAACAAAATGGTTGGGAGGCCTCCCCCTTCCTGTTAATTAAAAGTAAATACTAAATTAAAAATCTGAACTAAATCTTTGAAAGCCGGAGTCATGTTGGCTGATGGACAGTCAAATTCAATATGGAACAATTGAAAGTGTTGAGTAGGGGGTGATGGTAAAGAAAGAAAATAGCTCTTTATAATACAACCAGCTGGGATCCTGTAAATGCAAAACAGGACGAGGCCTTAAACTGAACTTAAGTGCTATGTCCTTGATGCTAATCCAGAATATAAAGTGTTCAATTATAATTGCATGGACTACACAGTCAAAGACAACACTAGGATGTGAAAGGATTAAATTGAACTTTTACCCAACTCTACTGCTAAAAGAAGGTCACTGGTTTCTTTAATGATGTCAGTCTCTGTACTTTGCACTGAACAGCAAACCAAACTAGATATGAGCAAAAAAACCTAATGAGGAGGAAGTTTTCCCTGGGACTTACAGGTCTAGAATCTTCTGTTTTTTTAAATGTGAGGTTGAACTGTGAGAAACAAAATAGTTCATTTTTAGAGAACAATTGATCCTGCTGTACCGTATCATAACCAGCAAGACTTCAACAAACTATTTCAAAAGGAGCAATATATATGGCAAGATGTTCATACATGATATGTATATTTATTATTTTTAAAGATGATTGAGACATAGCTTCTCAAAGGTTAAAACACCACTAAAATTTCTCTATTAACTAGACCATCATGACCCATCATTGGCAGTGTTGTAAAGTCTTAAGTGCTCCATCTATACGCTAACACAGATTTATTGCTGGGCCCAGCAGCCAAATCTACAGCAAAGGGGGTCCAACCTTTTTTCCTCCAGGTCCATCTAATGAATCATATTTAACATCATAATAATACATATAAAACTTCTGACCCCCCCCCAACCCCCACTTCTCTCATAATTTGTTGGAGGTCAGTTACTCTATAGTACTTTACAGATATTGTTGGTCTTAGAGGCTTCTCTTCCCGTCTCCCACTGCAGAGCAGGTGAATGCTTGTATACAGCAGGTTGATTAATTGTTATTATTGTCCTCAGTTATTAGTCACTTGACATAGATGTCCTCTTAAGGAGATAAAGGTAAGTCATTATGGTATAATTGGGATTCTTGCTTTCATCCATTTCCTGAAAGCCATCACGGGAGCCTTAGCCTCTGAGCGAGGATTATTTTCCCCAGCAATGACCGCAGAAAAAGCGCTTTGTGAGTCATCCTCAAGTGATGGGAAGTGTGACATATAGAAGTAGAAGAAGCGAGAAGGCAGGGAGTGACCAGAAGCAATGACCACTCATCCCACAAATTAATAATGTGTCATTGTTACAGCCAGAGTGCACTCACGCATGACCAGAATTGAGCTGACTCACTGTACTACAAGCAGATGATGTGGTTAATTTTTTTCTTGAACCAACTTCGACATTTCAAAGAGACACTTACCTCTCTTAACAAATGAGAAACCTTTCTGATGTAGAAAAGTAGCCTACAAGCAAAAGGTGATTAAAGAGTCTCTTAACAAGTCTTTGATGTGTTTAACCACACCACGAGAGGCCAGCAGAGAGCAGACCCACAACCCTATCAGCCCTAAATATGTCCAGACCCATCAGGCTGTTGAGCAAAATGACAAATGAATGGGGCTGAGGGAGAACTGGCTGCTCAGGTTTTCCTCCCTCTCCTGTCACTCATAGTCTTAATCTGCTTGCTTGCAAGTCCCAGAGACTGCATAATCAATGCACAACCCTTTAATAATTTGTGCTATTTTGATTCACTGGGAAAAGGGTTTTTAACTTAAATTATTACTTATCATCATCCTTTTGTGTTCAATTAAGAACTGGTTGGTTGTAAGCAGATACTATGGAGAAAACTGAAAATAACTAACTAGCTATAGGCTGGGTAGAAAGCTTGGATTATTGCTCGGTAGCCAGTTTTTGCAGTGTTACTTAGCTCCTCTTTGCTGGAGCTACCACAGAGTCTTTATTGAAGGAATCTTCATAATCAAAACTCTGCTGTGGCAAGCTAAACTAGCTTGCTGCAGCAGGATCCACCATATTGCACAACAGTTACAATCAGATAACAGTGAAAATACATGTACAGGAGTTCGGAGGAGCAATACAGTTATTAAAGCAAATAAATATATGAATGCATATAAATTTTTTATATTCTATTGGAATTTAAAATGGCTACAATAAACATCTTTTTAATAGCAGATCAGCCGTGTGTATGTTAAAATGGGTGTTCATAGTGTTAAACCTACAGATAATATATTTGAAGGGCCTTTCACATTAAAGGACCAGTGTGTAGGATTTAGGGGGGGTCTATTGGCAGAAATGGAATATAATATTTATAACTATATTTTCATTCGTGTATAATCACCTGTATCTAAGACTCATGTTTTGTTAGCTTAGAATAAGCCCTCATATCTACTTGGGGAGCAGGCAGAAACTAGCTGGTCAGCATGCCATAACCAATTAATAAATTAATTTAGAAATGTGCTACTTTGGCTCTGGTGCAACTGCCTCTCTGTGTCTATAGTTACCACTCTGTGGTCTGGAGCAGTGTCCTGCCCACAGCACCATCTGATTGGTTACATCATGAGTAATAGCCTGCACTGAAGGCCACACCACACTCTGATGAACAAGTCCATTTGTTGATCCAAGACACATCCAGTAAGAGAGAGACAGGGAGAGAGAACTCATCACTCATCACTCAACTCATCAACTTCTAAACTAACTAGCAGATCTTAATAGCATCTAAACAATTGCTGAATTTGTGAAAGTGCTTCAGCAGAACTAGTGTTTTAATAGCCAAATAAAAAAAGTGAGTGACTGTGTTTATTTACCCCAGCAGCCTCTAGTTGGCTGGTTCAGAATGACTTAGGCACTATTGTTGTTCTAGCTAACAGGAGCTAACCGGTTAAATCTGACAGCAGTTGTTGAGCCTGCTGTGTAAGAGAGGCAGGGAGTACATGATTGGCTGAAAGGCAACAAGGTGGTGACAAACCCACTCTCATGAAAAGTGACATCATGAAATAAAATGAGACATGAAAAAAAAATGTCACTGGGAAAAAAAATGCCACAATGAAAAAACAGACTTTTGAAAAAGGGTATTTTGAAATAAAACATCAACTCCATTGATATAAATGATGATCATGAAATACATTTCATAGCAATAAGTTGAGTTTTAATAATTTCTCAAATGGTTAATTTATATATGTCACAATCATAAAGTTATTTTTGTCAAAATTACTTATTCTTCTATTCAAAAACGAACACTGAGGATCCATAAAACCATAAAACCATAAAAAGCATAACTAATATGACAAGAGTATCTTGTATCCTGCACAATAGAACATATCTATTATGTAAAAGTTTTATCTTCCAGATGTTCCTTTCATTTGTGGCTGTACATCAAAATTTATATTGACTGTTGTTGTCTCATGCCCTGTAAGCCAGTGCAGGCTGGATGTCATGTTGTGCAGGACATGAAAATATACTTGTGGATGTGTATGTGTGTGTGTGTGTGTGTGTGTGTGTGTGTGTGTACGTTTGCATGCAAAAGAGCACCTCTCAGAAATGTGTCTAATATTGACACTGAGACTTTTACATCTCTGATATCTTGTGAGAAGGCAAGGGTCTGATTCTCTGTCTAATTGATTAATGGACAATTAATTCTTTCTTACTCCACAGAAGTATAATTTGTATTCATTCAGACATTGATACTGACAAATCTGAAGAAAATGGAAATTTCTGGTAGCATTTCACACATTGACAAAATGAACGCTTGGGCACACAGGAGCATATTGCAAGTCAAATTGTGAGAAGGAAAAAAAAAGAAGCCTCTGCACTGGCTCTAATGCCCTGAAAGAGACAAGCACATCTACAGTAACCAGCCACCACTCACATGCTGCCTGTTGGTGGGATCTCATAATGGAAATATAGAGGAAAAAGGTATTCAATCAAATGGAGCTCAAAGAGCCTCTAACTGTACCCAATCCCCACTTCCTGTTCATATAACCTTGTATGTATGCATGAGACAGAAAGAGAGAGGGAGACAGAGAGAGTCTATGTGTGTGTCTGTGTCTCTGTGTTTGTGTTCAGGACATAGAAATGCTGATTCCTCTCCTTTGGGCCCTGTCAACCACACTTAGCGTCAGTGTTTACAATGCAAAATGGGAGAAAGTCCCTGTAAATTCCAGGAGGCCTGAAGGCAGGTGAGGACAGCAGGAAGACAGGAGCCAGGGGGACATTGTTATGTTTTGGAAAAGTCTGCAGGGCTGTCTGTTTGAACACTTATGAAGGATGTACTCACCTCGTGGTGAAGTCACAGTGTGTGTTGTCGTCAGTATAGTTTGATTCATGCTGCAACAGAAGTTCCTCTGTCAGACCTGCTCACTGTATATGTGGTTACCTTCAGGCAAATCATATTTGTAATGCTGTTCAGCTGTTTGGTTTAAAACAAGAGACTATCTGTGCTCTTCTGAATTCTTTCAACTTCAAACATGAGGGACTACATTCGACATTTTGGGAAATACATTTGTACGCTTTGTTGCTGACTTAAATGAGAAGATTAATACCACTGTCAAGCCTGTATGGTAAATATGAAGCTACTGCCTTGAGTCTTGTCGTCACTATGAGGTTACCAAGCAACCAGCGGAAACTCCAGCCAAGAAATAATCCAGCACAAAATCCCATCAAAAAGCACAATGTGTGGTTTTTATACTTTGTTTTTTGTACAGATTAAATAGAGGAGATACAGTCTAATATGTTAATTAGTCAGGTTTGGAGGTGCGGATGGGTAGATTTTATTAACTTGGGAAAGAGTGAGGCTGTGTGTTGTCTGTCTTTGTGCTAAGACTGTTGACTGTAGCCTCATGTTTACCACTCAGGCAGGAGAGTGGTATTGATCATGTAACACTTGGCAAGAAAGAGAAAATGTGCTTTTACCAAAATGTCTTCAATTTGAATTTTTGATTTTGCTTTTTCTAATAATCCAAATCTCATCTGAACCTAAAATATAATATTAGCATGACAGACAACTTTCTACTGTATGACATGCAAGTCAAAAGTGTTTCCTGACTGAGAGCTCCATGTGCTACAAGCTTTTATTTCATCTACTCCTGCACACTTCATCCTCTTTCATGCAAACAGTGTTGGGGTAATTTTGCTTCCTTTCCTTAGCCAATAAGAATCAACTGGATCAGCTGTGCAAGAGTAGTGATGGAGCAAGAAAAAAAAAAAAGAAAAGAGGCAGATAAGGACAAAAAGGTATTGTAACCCAGAGTAGCGCCTGTCAGGCGTGCAAATCCCCCTCCTTTGCTATTATTAGCACAGCTCCATCTCTTGGTGAACCCCTAACATTAGCCATCTGTAGGGTGAGAGTCTGTTTTGGTGCAGCACCACCACAGGTTGCACCCAGAACATCACCCCAGACACCCAGTTCACAACCTCGCCTGGTCCCTGCCAGTGGCTCGCGTCTAGTAGTTCCTTTCCGCCTGACTCAGGGTGCGGCAGAGGGATTGGCGGGCATCGTGGTAGGCCAAGAGTGAAGGCTACAGCCCAGGCATCATTCCAGTTGAATGGTCAACCTCTGTCAGTCAGCCGTGGAGTGGGTTGGCCACTTGTGTATGGCCCCCAAGTGGTAACCCACCGTGACGTCACCCATTGGTTTGTAAACAAGCATTTTGAATCCAGGAGTCTGCATTTTGGCCATCGCCATCTTGGTTTTTTGAAACCAGAAGAAGCCATATTTGCTTGAGAGGGTGGAGCTGAGGAAGAGTGAGGGGTGGAGCTGACCTGAGAACCGAGGACACTATGCACGCCCACCTACACTGGCTACATGACGGCAACAGGCTCCTGGATACGAGGTACTAAGTCGCCAATAACACAGTTAGCATTCATTGCCTCTGCAGCGCCATGGTCAGGGCGTGGAGCTCCTGCTGCGTTGTTGGGGCTAGGTCAAGGAGCACCTGCAATTCTTTTCTCTCCAACGCCAGGGCCAGGTGGGTGGCAGCTTCTTTGTCGCTCCAGCTGCTGAGCCATGCTACTAGCTGGACTTGTTAAAGAGCTCTACCTCTGTCATCCCATTATACTTGGGCAGCTTGGCTGGCGTTCTGGGTGCAGCAGTGGGGTGCAGTAGGATGGGTGTAGAAGCCGGTGGTGCCGGTGCATTAGCAGTAGTGGCAGTGATGGGCAGCAGCAGTTTGGCGTCAGGAGCAGTCAGCAGGTTGTCGCTGGCAATAGTTACCTGCAGAGTGGAATGAAGGCTTACACCTGGCCTTGTCAGCTGGCATCCCCTTTGGTACTCCAACATTATCATTTTCTTTAATAATACGATAGTCTGCTGTCTTATTGGTCTTACAGCGACCACCCTCCAGTCGCTGGAATACTTTATTCTGAAGAAGTCCATTTTGCATGAGTACTTACTATTGGTATTTTAAGTGTAATTTGATGCTAATACTTTTGTACTTTTATATATATATACAATTTTGAATGCATGACTTTTACTTTTTTTGTTTGTTTTACTCAGTAAAAGCAGCAATACCAAGTAAGATATGAGCACTTCTTCCACCTACGTCTCTAACCTACAGCATTACATAGGCATAGCCTGCTGTGAGTGATGCATAGTGTGGGAGGAAGTGCTGCCTGCGAGTCTAATTTTAGGGCATATGTTACCTCAATCCAGAAATTTAGACACTATTGCTAGCTCTACCCGTACAAGTTTGGCTACTAATCAGACTCACCCATATAATTTTAAATTAGACCCACCCATCCTGACATATAGGCCACTGTATCTACATCACAGTAACATGTAAACACCGGTGAATAAGTGATCAGGGACATTTAGTGCCAATAAGCGAAAGCCTACATATATATATGTAAAAAAAAAAAAAAAAATCCAAACATAACCAGTTAATGTGAGTGGACAGGGTCAATGATTCCCATTCGGCACCAAGATGATGTGAAATTCAGTGCAGGCCGCTCACTGCATCTCATCCGCCCATCCCCTCCTGCCAGCTGCCACTTGCAGTAGTGGTGATGCTGCTCCCTGGTGTGTAGAGGAGGAGAGAGAGCGTGTCCGCTGCCCAATGACAGCGCAGGATGCTGAGAGAGGCTGCTAGGGTGAATGGAGGCGACAAGATGCCGTCTAGAGCGGCGAAGGAGAGGAATTAACATCGATAAAGGTATATTTGTCTCTTTTATTTTGCACCCAGTCCATCCGCTTTTCATTATAGAGATAATGACACTTAAAATCCGTGAAGTGTCCTCTCGTTTTGTGAGCGACTTGCCCGAAAAAGCACAGGCTATGTGCGTTTAAAAAAACCCTTCTGTTGATTGCATAGACACAGCCAGTCAGTGATCACTTGATAGCAGACAATTTGCATTTTAAAGCCGTGTTGAGACGATAGAGCAGCGGCGTATTTCAAAATAAAGGTTTCAGCACGGCGGGTTACACTAATATTTCATTGGTGTGTTCAGGTGCTCGACGCACGCCACGCTGGAGCCATCGGAAATGTAGGCCCAATGAGCTGTCAATTGCTCGGTCGTGCCTTCCTGTGCTGCATCAAATGTAATTCTGCCTGCACCTCAGTTAGAAGACCTTAAGAAAAAAAATGTAATTGAAAACAGATGCCTACGTGTAATTAGGATAAACATCTGTCGAGGACGTTTCACGTGTTTAGCGAGTCTATTAGAAGCCATTGCTAACGAGCAGTTTTCGTTCAACATTGGGATGTGCTGGTCGGGTTAACCGGGCCATTTAGAGTAGCACATTTACATTTTCTCATCCAATCAACCAACCAGTGAAGTCAATGTGAGGCACGGGGGCGTTGTGGCTCTGTAGTAGAATACGTGATGAGGAGGCTGCATGTGTTGCATGCACTTGCCAAAGTGGCACTGCACCGCACTGAACCGGTTGGTGCTTCTTCTCACATGAAATTTCTCTATTATCAACCTATTGTAAAGGCTATTTATAGAAGAATGTCCTTCTTTGTCCGCTCCAGACATGCGCTCTGACCTCAAAAGCGCACCCTCACAACCAAAGATCCCTGCTTTAAACTAGTATCCACATCCAGTGCAGTTTTATCAGAGTGAAAACAAAATGCCTGCATGCTGGCTTTCAAAATGTCATGATTGCCTTGTAGAAATCAGTATCACTGACCCCTCTGATAAACTCAGCATGGCCTGTGGTGAAGTCTTTTTTTTCAGAACATCTGTATCCTCTCTGCTGTTTCCGCGTCACTGCTCTCTGAATTGCCAGTGATAATTTCTTCAGTGGTCTCTATGGGCATTTGCTGACAGGTTTTTGGGTGCTGGTAACTGTAATTACTTACTAGTACCTACGCAACTGACAGGTCAGAAATGAGTGACAGCAACAGCATGGGCAGTATTCACGAGAAGCTGCATGAAAAAAAAACTATATCTGTAAAATTACACATAACAGCCTACAGCTGCAATAGTAACATTTTATGCACCTTCTCTCAGATTTTACTTTTAGTATCCTTTGTAAAGTTAACTGTAGAGTGGAATGAACGGTTACAACTGGCCTTGTCAGCTGGCCTCCCTTGTGGTACTCCAATATTATCACTGTCCCTATAATAATATGACTAGTCTACTGTCTTATTGCACTTTGGTCACTTCCCTCCGTCTGGCATCCTCAGCAATGTGCCTTGGCACTGTGTGGATCTGGTTGATGCAGTGGTGAAATCCTCCAGTGCAGATATGAAATTTTACTTTAGAACAGGGTTAGAAGAAGAATAAAATGATTAGAGTAATGTTATTAAATAGGCGTAGAACATTGAGGTAGAACATCATTGTCTCTATCAGGGGTTTGTAGACAACTTAATTGATATTTGACTTAGATGTCGACTGTGCTAGTGCTGAAATGATTAGTCAAATAATTGATTTACTTACAGAAAATTAATTGACAACAATTTTAGAAACAGAAACACCAAACATTTGGGAATGTGCTGCTTTTTTCTGTTTTATATCATTGAAAACTGAACATCACATTTTCTGGCATGTTCATGGACTAAAGGCTTAATAGATTATTCATAAAAAATACATATAGATAATGAGCTCTTTAAGTTATTTGATCAAACCACATGGATTCAGTATTTCCATCCCAGTGCTCCAAGACACCAGGCAATCAATCTGTAAAATCTGATCAGACCCATCTGATTAGAGAGTGTAGCCACTGGATGGACAGAAAAACAGAAGCATCATACAATACAAATGCCCTGCAGCATGTAGCAGTTAAGTAAAGACATTTGATTTTTGTTGAGGTTGACAGAGCTGCAGGTTTTTTATTTTATATTAATGTCGTAGTCTATTATATTCCTGGCATATGTGCCTTTGTTAGATACACTAACTGACAGTGAAGACTGGCAGGAAACATGGGCAGTGAGGGGGACGACATGCAACAAACATCCCCAGCTGGGATGTTGTGGTCACATGGCACACATCCCAGATCACTGGTTCACTAGCATGGCACAGTTGGCATCATTTTTGAAACTGTCCCCCACGTCACATTACATTGTTTTTTTTTTTTTTTTGTAGTTTACAATAACAAAGGCAGCTACATAAGTGAATCATAGTTGAATACCACTTGATAGAATGTGTCAGCTTCAATAGGGGGCTGGACAGCAAAAGATAACGCGAGGAAGATGTACAAAGGAGCCAGAGAGTCACTGCCTGGATCACTGGTGAATCAGTGGTGACATGGACAAAGTCTAAAAAATGAGGACAACATATGCCAAACAGACAAACATAATGAAAGAAAAAAAGTCATTACAAGTAGATCTTAACAAACACTGACTGAAAGAAGCTTCAGAGGACACTTTGCTTTTGCAGTACGGACTCAAAAATGACCACTGAGTTGAATCAACAGCGCTAACAGTTGCTTTGTTTGTCCTGTTTCCACTGCACTGCTATTACTGTTTTCTACTCCTAAACCATTTAGCAGCCAGACTTCACAGACCTGCTGTAGCAAGCTGACCGCTGAAGATAAGCGCAGCAGTATTTGGTGTTGCATATGTCTGCATATTTAAAATTTGAATTTAATTTGGTTGTGTCTCTCAGAGGAACTAAAAAAAGGTTTTACACTGTTTATAGGTTACAATATGAATTCAAAATCTTAAGACATGCTCTGTGCAAGTCTTTAAACAGATTCTGTTTGATTTGTTCTGCCATTTTATATCTGTACAGTCCCATACCATTTCTAGGCACCTGTTACTTAATATAGCAGATATGACAGTGTGAGATCTCCTGCAGTGATTTGAGTTTCCCTTAGAGATGATGCCTCGGTGAGCGCAGCTGAGGGACCCTGTAGCCCAAAATTTTACTGAGGAGACACATGGTTCTCTATGCCATGAATGAGCATTTCATCTGTCACTCAAATTAAAATAAAATAATTTACATGAAGTTAAAAACGTGGGATTGTAAGAAAGAAAGCACCCATGCATCCTACAGACCGACATGTCTCCTTGGCTCTCCTGCAACACAGCCCACCTACATTTTGGTCAGTTTTTTTCCACACCTTTTGGAAACTTCTGCTACTGTTATGTCAGACGACTGAGGTGCTTTATCAGTGTTAGTCCAGGCATAGTCACCATGGCAACTGGGTCTGAGCAAGAGTCACCAGAGGAGAGAAAGTACCATAGTTCACTTTGATTGAAGAGTTTTTTTTTTCTCCAATATTATTCATCTCCATGCAGCCTGTGACTTAAACAGCCTGAGTCACTGTCTTTGTCTTCAACGTGTGTTGCTGTTCTCAGCTTTCTCTGTTTTACATAAAAATATCTTCCATAGTGTAATAATGGCACTGTCATTACCTGCCATCTTAAGCTTTAATAAATCATAGCCTGTGATGTATCTTGAGATATATTGAGGCCAGAGATGGCATGAAATGGCAGACCCATTATTACACTATTAAAAATTAAGCCTCCAATATCATTTTCTCCTTGTTAGCCAGAAGGATCTGCACTATTTTACCATTTTTTTTTTTACAATTTTAATTAAAATTGTGGCCAGAAAGGCTGATTAGGTTTTAGTCTCACAGTCTGGTATGCTTGTTATAATTATCTTATTTAGCTAATTGCCTTTTTTAGAACTGTGCAAAATATAATTTGTAAGGTATTTTCCCCCATGTGTCCCAACAATAACATTAGTACTATCAGACCAGCAAAAAGGTGCTCAACCCAATTCTCTGCACAGTCATACTGTGAATTGAAAAACATCAGTGGTTATTAAATCACTGCAAGTCTCTTGTCTATTTTAATTTGTAAGTTGTATATGTTTATGAGACAATACAATGCTACAGAGGATGACTTTATGTCAAATGCCATGGGCCTGATAATGTTAGCTGTCTGTCATAGCTGATTTTTATTGCTTTGAGTTACAGTTATTGTGTTGATTGTATTGCTTGGTTCAACATAGTGCCCTTTGTTGATGTACTCTGCTGCTTTTATACCGTAACAGCATACACTGTTGGCCTTCTGTACATATGGGATATGCGATGAGCTAACTATTTAACAAACCCACTTTCCAAAGTTCTCTCCACAGGAAATATAAGAAGAGCCGATCAACTAGGCAACCAAGAGTTAATACCACACGCACATAAACTGCTAAATGGGTCTATACATCATTACTTGATGCACAGAATCTTTGCTTGTTTTAAAAAAAATGGCATTGGCATTTGAATGATTAAATCATAGCCTGTATGTTTTTGCAGATAATTAATTAGAAAAATAACAATTTATTTAACATCTAATATGTTTTGTCAGTAGACCGTGGATTTTGCTATTCACTCTTATATGAGGCAGTTGGCCATCACTGTTCAGAACAGACAAATGTGTCATAAGACATACTCTGCACTGTATCCTGTGTTTTAATTAGTCTGTTATTTAGCTGATATACCGTGTGGATGTAGCGCTGCTCTGTCTCTCCTGACTGTATCAGCAGAAGTAATGGGATTTAGATAAATGTTGGCCAGTGGGAAATCCAGGATGATGGGAAATTCCTGTAGGCCATTTGAAATAGTATAGCCACATAAAATGTGGCAGTTTACTGCTGATGTTGACTAATACAGTCTTAAAGCTAACAGAACTGTTTATTTTTCATCTACTGTCGAGCATCTTACAGTCCAAATCTATTTGTTTTCCCAAGTTCAGTTTCTGAGGGGAATGTACTTTTCAAAAAAGTTTTGTACATTTTTTTACTGAGCCTTTCATCTGATACATACAAAAGGTTGTTATTCACCTAACAGGTGCTCTTCTCCTGTTTCCTCAGATCGGACTTTGATGTGCTGCACCTACTAAGGCATGAAATAAGTCACCCATGTGTGGTTCAGAGAGTCAGAGCAGTCTCATTTCAGCGTGCCCCTGTTAAGGACCCTCTGGTGGCTACACCGCCGATTCACAGGACATGTACGGCAGTGCCAGAGCTGTAGGCCATATAGAGAGCAGCCCCGCACGGTCCCCGCGCCTGCCAAGGTCCCCCAGACTGGGCCATCGGAGGGCCAACAGCGGGGGCGGGGGTGGTGCGGGGGGCAAGACGCTCTCCATGGAGAACATCCAGTCCCTCAACGCTGCCTATGCTACTTCAGGGCCCATGTACCTGAGTGACCACGAGGGCGTGGGCTCCACTGCCACCTACCCCAAAGGTACTATGACTCTGGGTCGCGCCACCAGCCGGGCCATGTACGGGGGCCGCGTCACAGCCATGGGCAGCAGCCCCAACATTGCTTCAGTGGGGCTGCCCCATGCTGACCTTCTGTCTTACAGTGACCTGGGCTCCCTCTCCATGCTGCACCCCCACCACCACCAGGGGGTGCCCTCTGCCCTGCTGAGGCAGGCGGTGCGGGGCAGTGGGGGGGAGCTGCTGGAGATGCAGGCCCAGCTCAGGGAGATGCAGAGGGAGAATGAGATGCTGCGCAGGGAGCTTGACCTGAAGGACAGTAAGTTGGGCTCTTCCACCAACAGCATCAAGAGCTTCTGGAGTCCTGAGCTGAAGAAGGAGAGAATAATGAGGAAAGAGGAGGCTGCACGCACATCAATCCTTAAAGAGCAAATGAGAGTCACTCATGAGGAGAACCAGGTGAGACCAGCACTTTGAGGTAATTCACTCAATACTGCAGTAAATATCAGTTGCTGCTAGTATGTTGTCTCTCTATTTTTTCAAGTACTGTCTCTTTTGATCTGTGCCTCTGCTTTCACCATTCTTTTCTCTGCAATAGACCAATGTCACCCCCAGTCCAAGAAATCAGAGAATTACTGCAGTCAGTCATGTTTTTCAGTACTTGTGGAAACCTTTCTGGAAAGAGTTCTTTGTGTACATAAATATTTAACACACACTCTCCTCGCCTAGTACTCCAGTACAGAATCAATGTCAGAGAGACCACTTGAGCCACAGGAAATACAAAACCCTTTAATCTTGTTTTCTATAATCTAGTTTTTGAAATCTGTGCTAATATACAGAGCCTTGAGCCCTGTGTGAAGACATTGTCTACTCTTGATGATGACACTGCCAACAGGTGAATTGTAGCTTCTGTGTAGAGTTTTGCCACAGTGACACTTTATTTTAGTTTATTTTATCAGATTGTCGTTATCAGATTGTCCACAGAGAGTGAGATTGCTTGCCTCATTATGGGGGTGTAGTCATGGCCCAGTTAAATCAGTAACTGACAACAGTAGGCACAAGGCCCAGAGACAAATGTCAAGGACACTTAAACACTTAATGTTTGTCTTACTCTCTCTCTCTGTCTCTCTCCCTTTCCACAGTCTCTCCTTTACTTAGTCGGACTTTGACCATTTCTATCTGTCCACCTCTGTTCATCTGGCCTTCACTATTTTCAAATACAGTTCAGTGCTTCTTTTTTGTTTTGTTTGTCCTGACAGAACGCAGAAAAAAACACAATTTGCAGATATACTCCCCACTATATACTATATGCCCCACACGTATTCTTCTAACAGTAAGCTAAAAATGTGATACCATTAATTGCAATAATGTAGACGTAAAAACACAAACATCACTCATTGCACTTGGGTTCAACATGGAACGATGCTGTCCGTGTTCGCCTAATTTTGATGATATTCATGTTTAACCTCAGTTGCTGGATTACATTTTCCTCTTCAAATTGAGAAACAAATTTCATCTTCTTTGGGATATCCAATATATAACAGCAAATAGTTAGCTGACTCATAGTGCAGACAAAACGTTTGCATATTAAACCCTTCCTTTAGTTTGACATTTCCACTGCAAGCAAAAGTGCACGACACACTGAGATAGATCGTGGAATAGGTCAACGTATTGCTTAACTGGATAGATGAAGCTATACAGTGTTTTTTTTTTTTTTTTTCTTTTTGAGACAGGCTGTGGCATGATGCAGCAAATTACACAACGCCTCAAGCAACGTAAAGGCTGAATTTTACCAGCTGGTTGTGGTCTTTTGCGCCAGTCTGTCTACGTTTCTGTCTGAGGAAGTGAGTGATGCTGTCAGACGCGGAGTAGCCAGTAGGCCACTCATTACTCAAAGCGGCGCACGCTGTTAACTCCACCTCTTCAAGGTCATAGCAGGACACCATTAGTGTGACCCTTAAATGAGACCGGTCTGTCTGTGCGCGTCTGCTTGGATGTGGACATTCCCTTCCAAAACGAATAGGTTTTCACTTGAGCTCAAAGAGGCTGCAGTTTTCCAGCTCGTCCCTGAAGCAGTGCCACGCCGGGAAGGATGTCGAGCTCTCTGCCTCACAATCGGATGGTTTTACCTGCTGGCGATCCCTAGAGGGGAGCCAGAGGTACTTTGATTCCTTTATATCTTTATGATTCATGAAAATGTGCAAGGACAATGTTGTGGAAAAGAATGTGCCTGTTCAAGCTAAACCAGCACTGCCACTGACAGAACCCAAGCCATTCATCATTTCACTTATTTCTTATGTTCAGTGCGATTAAATACTCAGCATGAATCCTCTTGTACAATATATTTTTAGCTTGGCTTCATACACTGTAGGAGCTGAATGTGTCCGGCAGAATATGAAAGCTGTGGGCTTTTATGCCTTTGTGCTCGATACAAAGAAAAGACTCTTTTTTTTTTTTATCCTCAGCCTTGTCCATCAGTGTTCGCTCTGACTCTGCACTGAATGATATTTATATCCCTCTTGGTAGGGTTCATTAATGAAGTATGTCAGCTAATAAAAGGCAGATGTGCCTTGTTACTATAATTGGTCTTTTCTGTCTTGATTTCTGGGGCTGTGAGGCGTTCTTACGTAAGTGTACACTTACGGTGGGATGGTTTGGTCACACCCATCGGGCTGACTGAGGAGCAAATTGCCTCATTAATAATGGAGTAATTTCAGGCCAGTCATTAACTCTGTCTTGTAGCACCCTTTACAATTGCATCAGGTACCTCAGGCCTCTATTAGCTTGAGCAAATGCCATGCATTATTTATCTAGTGAAAAATAAAATCCGGGAATATATGTATATATATATTTTGACCACATCTTAGGAAAATAATAAAGCGATTCAGGCATTAGAGTCTGTTTTGTAAAGCACACACTCCACTGTGAGTGAAATACCAACCATTGCCTGCAGAGCTTCAATCAAGATAGTCGATGGTCATGACTAAAGGTAATGATTAGCCCAGGACTGTTTTGTGTGGTGCATTTTTAATGTACTCTGCAACTGGCTCAGGCTGTTTTAAAGCAGAACCGTTTGACTTGAATTCAGCAGAATTTTTTGTCGTGCTGAAGCTGGACATGAGCTGCTGGAGGCAAGTGTGTGAGCTAGAGCGTACCATATCTGACTGAGTCATGACCACTGCTGTTCAGCCACCCAGTCAGCCTTCATCAACGCAATCCCCAAAATGGAGGCTGAGCTTCTGATCTCACACTGCCTTGTCTGTGCCTCAGACATGACATGTTTTTTTTTCATTTACTGTAAGCTGCTGATTGTTACATGTCACTGCGCAGTCAAAGTGTGAACATGTGAACATGGTGGGACTGTTGTGTCTCACCAAAGCGCAGGGGGGTTGGGCATACAGTATTTGGATCACCCATGTGAATAAGCATGCGTGCCTGTGAGCACTAGTGTACCGTACAGTCTGTGGTGTGTACTGTGTGTGGATGGACATGTTTGCATTTTGGATTAGAGGTTTCTCCCCCTCAGTAGTAGTAGTAGTTATGCCAGCTGCTAATGTGTGTATAGAGGTTTAGTCATCACCACCTGGCTGTATTGTCTGTTGGAGAGGTATTGTCACAATCATTTGTTTGCACGTGTGCTTCATATACAGGCGTTTTGCTGTGTTCAGTCAGAGGCAAACAAGATGAGAAAAGGTATTGATGTTTAGAGCGATGTCATGATGACACGGTGAGCTCATGTGGACACAGGAAGTATCATGTGAGCTAGTCAAAGAGCACATGGATCCTTTCCGTGGCAACCGCCCACCTTATCTGAGCACGTAAGATGGCTGCTGCTCCATCCAGAAGACAGGAAGGTGATGAAATGAGGAGTCCCTCTGTCCTCATCTCATCTCAGCAAAACGAGATGAAATGCAGAGAAGCAGGGAGAGATTTACAAAGAGCAAGGCTGGTAAGATTAAGGTGGGAGTGGAGGGTGGAAGAACAAAGCAAAAGGGATAAGACATGTTACAGTCCACTGGTGTCTTTTTCCTCCAGAGCTGCATAGTTTTAGATTAGATCAGAGCAGTGCCAACAGAGCAGACATGTCCATCTTAACAAGTAAAGTAAGAATCCAACGGTGAAGATGTATTCTTCATCGTTGGACAAGAAGGTGAATTCCTGTCATTTCCACTGCTTTTACTTTAGGAACTGTCTGGAAACATATGTAAACACAATACACTGAAACATGACATAAAAATAGAGATTACTTCATTTGACATAGTCTAATCTAAAATCATGATATTTTAAGGTGTAAGAGTGAGATTTTCTTTCACTGCATATTAGGATTAGGATAATATGCAGGGATGAGGGAGTCATACATAGAGTGAAAGAAAAAGGAAAAGCGCTCTGAGAAGAAGAGTGGGTTTATTACTGCAAACTTATTTGAGCTATGTGTCATGTTTTGTATTGAACTCCACAAAAATACAGCAGTTTATGTAACAGCTTGTTAAGGATCATTGTCCATGTTGTTCCTCTTCTCCTCTTGGTATGGAGCGCTGAGTGACTCTCCACTGTCTCAGCTGTAGGAAGCAGCGACATGCTGACACATACTCAGATAGGATCAAATATTACTTGGATCAAGGGGTGTTTACCCCGAACACTGTCTTGAATCAACACCTGCATGGCAATGGTTTTGCGTTTTCAATTTATTTGAATGGGTTATTGATTGGAACTGGTAGATAGACTGTTTGGTTTTGTGCAAAATAACTGTGAAATGAAACAGCTTCACCTCATCATTACACACTGGCTGTGGATCGCTGAGTATTTTACTCACTAAACTAAGATGGTCAACATGGTAAACATACCATCATCGTGTTAGCTTTGTCACTGAATCATAGATGGTGTATAAAGATATACATCTTTATATACAGTCATTTTTGTGAACATGTTAGGAGGCTGATGCTCAGAGAATGCCATCTTTTTGAGACTTAGTGCTATAAATGCTGAAATGAAAAGTTTGTGTGTGTGTGTGTGTGTGTGTGTGTAATATCACAATTCACTTTGACACTGAGCAAATGAAAGGGAGCCTAGCTCTTAATATCTGCCCAAGTTTTCAGATAATAAACAGAAAAATAAATAAAAGATATTAGCAATGACCTACTACACACTTGGTGAATGGTGAAAAGTACTGTAAGGAAAATATAATTCAGTATTCAGTATAATATTACTTACTTTTTCCCTGCTTGCTGTCCTGACTCTCAGTTTTCTGCATTCACATCACTTTCCACCTTTCTCTTTTATCTTAGTGGAGATGGATAAATGCCACGTTTGCTGGCATGGCTGTGGGTGTAATTGTATATTGTCTGCCATCACGACATACAACACAGAGATTAAGAATATAGTGAGCAATAGGCCTCTCTGACTCAGTGCTTTGGAGCTGTCCATCTGTCAGATACAAACACCCACTCTTTCTAACACACATACACATATACAATATACCACACATGTAGCTGCTTGTGCCTGTGCCACCTGATAAAAGAACTGAATGTCACCAGCTTTCAGTATCAATCTGTGGGCAGAGCAGCTTCAACAGTTTTCATGTTTCATTGCAAAGCGCATTTTTAGCAGTGCTAGTGGAGTGGCAGTAGGTATGTCGGTCAGTTGGCTTTTCCAGCACATTGGTCCAGACTGAAATATCTTAACAGCTATTGGATGAATTGCTATGAAATTTAGACATTCATTCACCGTCCCTTCAGGGGAAAAGTCAATCTCCTGACTCTCCCGCCACAATGAGGTGGACATTTTTGATTTTTAGTCAAGTATCTTATTTGGATATTGGATGGTTGCCATGGTTGTCATCCTCTGGGACATTCATGGTCACCAGCGGATGAATCATATTGGCTTTTCCTCTACCACCAGTACAGGGTCAAAGTTTTTATTTACCAGTGAAACACAGTACATCATTCCCATATCTACTTGATGGATGGCCACAACATTTTTACAGGCATTCATGGTCCCAAGGTGATGAATCTTAATTACTTAAGTGGTCCCCTGACTTTTTTTTTTAAATTTGGTGCATTCATGTCCCTGTCAGGATGAATTGTTATAACTTTGATCATTCTTTAATTTTCCTCTAGTGCCACCTTTAGGTCAAAAGTTTAATTTCAGTTTTGGTTTATGACCAAATACCTGCAAAACTAATTCCCATCAGTATCAGCTGTACTATGTGTTTACTGCTAATGAGCAAATGTCAACATGTCAACACTCTAAACTAAGAGGGTGAACATAATAGTACGACTTCGTAACATAAAGTAAAGCCTCACACAGCTGCTACCATGCCTGCAGACTCTTAATCTTGTGAAAAATCAAACCTGCAGCGTGCTGCTGGATTTGTAATTAACTTGCATGTAAGTAGACTGAGCTTTTGGCATTGTGAGGTTTTGAGGAGATGAGGAGGATGGCAGAATCCAGCTCCTTGTCTATTGTAGCTCTCAGAAGGATTTTGTGTTTCTGCACAAAAGGATTTTTGACAGCCAGTTACTCCTGGCTGCCCCAGGTGTCAGTAAGAGGGGGAAGCACTGTAGCTCAACGTCTCTGCTTGACTCGTGAAACCCCTGGAAGCTCATTTTCAGGATATGCAGCGGAAGAGAAGCCTTCCTGTGAGGTTTGGTGACCACAGCTCCAGTATCTGCTGAGTCATGACTGACTCACAGGAACTGGTACAATTTTGCTGTGGATGACGGGGGAGATACAGGAAGACTGGCCATATAGACACTTTAACCCACAGTGCAATTATGCAAATGGAATCACTGGAGTGCCTCCTGCAGTTTAGTTCCAAGACAGCAGGTTATTGATCAGGGCAAAGAGACAGAGCACTGATGAGAAAGAGAGAGGGAGCAGTGTCAGGAACAAGCAGGGGAGCAGCACTGATATTTTCAGGGAGTTACTCTCGACATGCTCATAACTCATGAAGGAAACCAGCCATTTCTCATTTTGATTGGTTAAACTGACCACAGCAATATCGCATGTGTTAAATAATGGTTGAGAAGACATATTTTAAAGTATTTTATATACATAGGAGCTTATAAATGATTATTTATGAAAGGATTATTCCACACATATGAGGAAAACCCTTGTGATGTCAATAAAATATTCTAGTTTTAAGGTTTGGACAGTGTACAGATCCTGTCTGTCTGTATTTATAGAAATGCGAGTAAGTGATAGCATGTGCATGCTAATGAATGCAAATTACACTCATACAGTATGAATTTGAGATGTACTAAGTGGTTTCTGTTGATGGACCAAATGCCACTGACTCACATAAGGGAGTGTGACAAAAACTGTTGAAGATGGCAGCGGTCCTGCAGTCAGCTGAAAATTCATCAGGTCCTTCTGCTAACACAAACACTGCCCTCTCTTGGTTGGAAGAGCACATGCTTCACATGACAGTATCACAGCTTGTGCACTGTGGAAGTGAGGCGCGGAGTGTTAGAGGGATGAAAAACAGATTTTGCTTTTTGCTTTTTTTTTTACTTTTCCTTTAATTATTTTTCAGGATTAATACACTGCTTTTTTTTTTTTTTATCTCGGTGTGTTAATAGCGTCAATAGATCAGAGCTGCAACTGATGACTATTTACATTGTGCTGCCAGTTATTTTATTGATTAACTGTTCGGTCTGTAAATGTCAGAAAATAGTGAAAAAAGGCCATCACAATTTTCCAAAGCCACACATCAGACCAACAGTCCAAAACCAAAAGATATTCAGTTTACTATCACATAAGACAAAGGAAAGCAACTAATAATCACATTTGAGAAGCTGGAACTAGATAATATTGACATTCCTGCTTGAAAAATTACTTAAATAAGTATTCAGTTATAGTTGTCGTTTAATTTTCTGGTGAACTAGTAATCAGTTCATCGACTAATCTTTTCAGCTCAACAATAAATTAATTTTGCAACACTACAACAACAACTAATACCTAATCTCATCATTATCTGATCAGCATTACACTACTAATTTTATTTTAAATTGTAATGCTTATACAAGGTTAGTTATTACAAAACCATGGTGATCGATTGGAGCAATTTTACAGCCATGTCAAACCTTTTCCTCATCTCTCTCCAGAAAGGTCATCTTGATAAAGTCATATTTTGTCTGTAGCTATATCGACTTTTTTCCCAGCGGACATTTTGACTTGTCATAGAGGAAAAGCACCGGTGAAACAAAAGTCGTTAATAATGGCTCAGTTCCATCAAGTGTCTAAGTAAGGCATGCCAGTGAGCCAGCATGCAAAAACACCAAGACCCTGCAACAAGCTCACCTGAATGGAAAGCGATCATTATTAAAATGATTGATCCCTTTTGCTTTTCCTGCTATGAAAAGCCAGAGTGTCTGCTGTGAAAAAGGTCTATTGTGAATGGGATGTACTGACTGAGGGCTGAGGATTGATAAACATGCAGCTGGACAGACACTGATGAGTGGCTCTCATTTGAAACCCTGGCTGGTTTGTGTTGATCATCCGTCTCTGTTGCATCATGCTCTGACGCTCTGTTTTTTACCATACATTTGTTTTTTCTGTTCATTCTGCCCATGCTCTGCAGCTGCTGGATGCCAGGAGAACCAAGGTTTGTCCCTATGTTTGCACCACATTTTTGTGTGCACAACATAGAGTCACCTTCAGTGTGGCGTGTATTTTCAGACACCTGGCAATCCCTTTGCACCATACAACCTCCTCTCCTATGAATCCCGTAACCTCCAAAAAGAAGTGAAATATTTGCAGCAGTTCAGTCTACCTCCTTGTCCCGTGAACCCTCATATGTTTCCCCATTAACACTGTAAAGCTATAGAAGGGGATTAACTTGTTTAATTTATGTCACTCCAAATGTGTCTGGTGTTCCATCTCCCTGTAGTACCACAAACCATATAACCCCAGACTGCCTGTAAAGTTGACTTCAGTGTAAGAAACTGTTTCCACTCCTTTATATCCAGGCTGGGCCATTTTCTTGGATTGATCTGTTTTTCTCTGGAGATATCTGCTGGAAGAAAGTTTCAACAGGCAAACTGAGCCTGAATCAGTCTTTGAAAGAAATTGTCCCTTTGGACCTTTGGCCCTAAACTTTATTCCCCTAAACCCAGATCCAACAGCCCTGCACACAAAAAAGATAAATAATGCATAATAGTGTGTGTTTTATTTTATTTTATTCTGGACACACACAAATTCCCAGACCTGCACAGCTTTACTCAGCATATGGTCGTTTCCTCTCTACAGTGTGTGAAAGCTGAAGGTCCAATTATATATATTTCATATTTTGAATCCACCAATGGTAACAGCTCATTATTATCTGATGCTTGAAGTACATTATTTGTATCCAGGCCTCTCAGATTGAGTGTCAGAGAGCAAAGACCTCTGCTGTGCTGCAGGAAAGCATCGGGGTGGTCTTCTGCTTTGATTAACTTTACAGCCCTCATTAATTCTGCTGATGTGTATAAAAACAGAGCAGCCTTTCACAGCACACTAATAAATTAGTCCTTGACAGCTGTGATTTACTCTGAACCTTATTATATTTTCTCTATGAGTAGTAAAATTCTTACTACAATTCCAATGGATTCATTGATTTGATTAAAAGAAAAAGCATTTTTTTCTCACATATTTACCCCAGATAAACCGTACTGTCATCTGACAGTATCAGTTGTTAAATGTTTATATGCTTCTAAAGATATCCCAAGGTAAGTAACGTATTCCCCATGTTTGACCCACTGTAGCATTTTTCCACAGAACCGTGTGCAACAGCATTTCAGAAGTGTGTGTTAATGTGTGGTTACCCTCATGTGTGGTGTTATCAAGACAAACTTTGTGTGTTTATTCCTAAAATCAATAATTGTTGAGTCCGTGTGTGTGTACGTGTGTGTGTGTTTGTGTATGTGTCAATCAGCATCTCCAGATGACGATCCAGGCTCTGCAGGACGAGTTGCGCACACAGCGAGACCTGAACCACCTGCTGCAGCAGGAGAGCGGTAACCGCTCCGCTTCCGAGCACTTCACCACCATCGAGCTGACAGAGGAGAACTTCCGTCGGCTGCAGGCCGAACATGACAGGCAGGCCAAGGAGCTCTTCCTGCTAAGAAAGACGCTGGAGGAGATGGAACTGAGGATTGAGACCCAGAAACAGACACTGGGTGCCAGAGATGAGTCCATTAAGAAGCTGCTGGAGATGCTGCAGAGTAAAGGGCTGCCCCCGGGGCCGGGCAGGGCGTCTGAGGAGGAGGAGCAGGAGAGAGCCAGGCGCATTGCTGAGGCAGAGGCCCAGCTGGGACATCTGGAGGTCATTCTGGACCAAAAGGAGAAGGAGAACATCCATCTGCGAGAGGTATCCTATGACCAAGGTTATGTTGATATAAATACATGAGATCCACTGTGTAAGAGCTGAAAATGACTGCTTTTTATTTTGTCATCACTAGAGGGCAGTACAGAGTGTCACACAATCCATATGCTCTACTCTGCTGCTTAAATTGTAGCATATGGATTATGTAATGTATGAACGGAAAACCGCAGAGCACATCCATTGTATTATATGTAAAGAAAGACTTTTTATGCATTTATTTGTGTTTGTGTTTGTGTTTTTTTTTTCTCTTCAGTCTTGAGTTAAATTGCCCTGCTTTCAGTAGAGCTGACAATAGATTCTGCTCTTCAGGTGCCGAATAATGTTGTCTCTTTTCTGAAAGGAACTGCACAGAAGAAATCAGCTGCATCAGGATCCAAGCAAAACCAAGGCTCTGCAGACCATCATAGAGATGAAAGTAAGAACCTGACTCACCATATACAGCCCGACCACAACCAAATACTGCACGCACCATTACAAGAGACATCTTTAGATAATTTTCCTTCAAATAATCAATATGTAGTTTATTATCCAGCTGCAGTAATTTTCATTTATTATGTTATACATATATGTGAAGGTAAGGTAATTCCTCTGTGACTGTAACAAACTAAATAATCATGGAGAGTTTATCTAAAATCAGATGGCGTATTTATATGTGTTTGAGTCACTGACATTCACAGTCCCCATACCGTGTTAATAACTGCTACATGTCTATAGTTAGGCCTACACTGGTGTGTTCTACTGACTCTATTGTTGTCATTGTGATCCTCAGCAGCTGAGTCAATAGTCAGCACACTGTCCCATCTCTCTATCTCTCTTTCTCACACACAGACACGCAGACACACTGTGTGTCAGCTCACAAAGCAGTTGTGTAAACATAAACAAGAATCAATATAACTGTTCAACATTTGCACTGTCGTAGCCCGCCCAAGATGTATAGCAGCCGAACTGCGACACATTGGTTTCATGACAAGTAGTGGCAAATTTAATCATAGTAATTTACTCTTTAACATTAGAGACTGTGTGTGCAAACATCACAGACTGTGGGTCTGACACTTCAACCACATTTTGTGCATGTTCACCATGTGCAGAGCATCATTTAAAATTTCTTAAGACACAAAACATGTCAGGCTGAATTACAAACACAAGATAAGCAGAATTTTCTATTTGATGTAAGCTGATCATGCATGTCTTAAAATGGCATCTTGGCAAGACGAAGTGGAAGAATGTGTATGTAATGGTTTTATGTAACTTTGAAGCTTCAGAGGAAGTTTGAAGGAGATTTAAATATTGGGGCAAACATTCATATTCAATTAGTATATTATACTTATATAATAAGTATTTAAGAAGATGGACTTTTGGATTGCATTTTCAGACCACTGTTATCAGTTGTGATTGCCTTTAGCTTTCAGCTCAAGAACATTTAATTTCACGCACATTAATATTCCATTCTGTAATGATACTGTATGCAAATATTTATAATATGCTTATATTCTTTTCCAAGGGTAATAATGTCTATTCAGATCAGCACTTGTTGTACAGCAGCTGGATCTGGCAGCAGAGAGAAATCAGGGCCATCCAGCTACTGAACCCACTGTAGACACCCCCAGCCTCACTGCAGAGGCCTGACATCACTTCCTCAAAATAAATCATGACATCATCGCTGAGCTGACATAGCCCCTCTCACTCGGCTGGATCGGCGCTGTGCAGGCCCCAGCCTCCCCCGGCGTGGTCATGTGTAGATTTGCATACAGAGCGAGGGAAGACCCGCCTCCTCCTCCACCTCCTCCTCCTCCTCCTGTGCTGTGCTGTGCAGGAAGACCCTGCATCTCTCCCCTCTACTCTCTCCCTCTGCTGTGTTGATGCTGATGGAGGCACGAATAATCCTCCCTCCCTCTCGCTCCCTACATCCCTCCCGCCCTCTCCTCCTCACTCACCAGAGACAGTGCACAGTATATAGCCTGCCTGCTGCTACCATGGAAACAGGTGTGGTTGTTTATGACAGTGAGAGGCTAGTATGCAAGGAGATAGAGAGAAAGAGAGACACACAGAGGCAGGAAAAGAGAAATAAAGAGCAAGATTTACTGTCCAGGTCGATGTACCAGTGATTACATGTGGATGGAATAAAATCTCCCTCCTTTGAAGGTACGGTGTCTTGTGTCTATTGCAGCAATATTAGTTCACTGATGTTTGTCTCGTAACATGGACTCTGAGGTGAGAAGCAGCGGCAGGGCGAAGTGCATGTACATGTACAGTGCTCATGCATTGATGTTAACCACTCAGATCCTTCTCGGATAGTCCATCATTCCTCATCATGATACTTTACCCATATTCCTCTGCAGTGGGTTACAACTGACCCTACTAACGGCCATAAGTTCATAAGTTCAGAGCCATTAGGAGGAAAGAAGGAGAGACACAAAAAGAGAGAAAGACAGGAAGGAACATGGTTGCTCTGTGCTTTGCTGGAGAAGGAGATGGACCATGGCTAATCTTAAAGACGTTGTATTATTTATTTAAAAAGCCGTGAAGCTAAAGCTGCACTCGCAGTCGCAGTCCAGAGACAGGATTCTGCATTGATCTGCAAGCAACTACGGCAAAAGCTACAGCTTGTTACTTTTCTTTCTTTCCCTCCTCTCGTTTCTCTCCGGTCCTGGCTGATCTCTCTGTGCTGGATGTGTGCTCAGTATTTCCCAATGGTGATTAATCCTCTGGGCTGCTGCAAGGAGCTGGGTAGAAAGCTTGTGATTTCACCGACAGATGCTGCAGTTGCTCTCAGATACACCAAAGAGCTTCTTCCAGTTTCTCTTTATCTCACTATTTATCTCTCTTTCATACTCTCTCTGTATTTTACTCCCTCTAAATCTTTTTCTTTTTTTTTTTTTGTTGCTTTTGGTCTTTCTGTTTGTCCTGGACTCTAGTTCAGGTTTACTTGCATCATGCAACTTGTGGACATGCCAGTCAAGGTTTTGAGGTGTGTCTCCTCTGCGTGTTTGTGTGCAGGACACCAAAATTGCCTCTCTGGAGCGCAACATCCGAGATCTGGAGGATGAGATCCAAATGCTGAAGGCAAACGGCTTACTGAACACAGAGGACAGAGAGGAGGAGATCAAACAGATGGAGGTCTACAAGAACCACTCAAAGTTTATGAAGACCAAGGTAGACACCATCTACACTTTGCATGCACATGGTGAAGTACAGATCCTGTGAAAATATGGCTGAAAAACACGAAGGAGTGGTTCAGGGTACAGAAAGATCTGTGCAGAGAGGAGAATACTAAATGAAGCTGATGTGTGACTTAAATTAGCTGCTTTTGCGTTTAGTATCATCAGCAAAGTGTCCTGCTGGCAACAAATCTGAGATGCTTCTCTGCTGTTTTTTGAGAAGAGGTCAGTATCAAGAATACTAAAACAGGCGAGATCAGCAAGAACATGCTGTGGCTTGTAATAAAATACGTAACTTTCCCTGCTTAATTACATCTGAAAGCTTATTACTTTATTATTCTGCTGCCAACAGACAGTTGTGACATACATTATGTTCAAAGAGTGAAGTGCTCGCCTGCCCACAAAGTCAGAGTGATGGATTCGTTTTCATTAAATCGACTTCACCTGCTTTCGTTTTCAGACCTGTCAGTGTTTCTATCAGCCCACGCACCATGACGACACGATAACTTGTGTTTTTGGTTGCTACGCTGTCAAGCCTTCAGCATACTGAAATCAGTGATTGTGTCAAGGGGTCTGTGTCCGCTGCTCTCTGGAGCTCATGTGTCTCTCCCAAGCTTTGACTCTGTGTTTACATACTGCTCCTCATATCAGCCGACCAGGCGCGGACCAGCCACAGTTTTGTTATTCTATTTTTAGCCCTCTTTTCATCAATCATGAATAGAGATGATGTATAATATATGATGAATGCAGGGGAGTCAGTCCCAAATGCATTTTTAATGAGAGAGATGCGTGTCGATGTGTCGTGTTTTCTCTCGCTTTCTCTCTGTCACACACGCGCGCCACGGTGGTAAAACAATACATTGCTAATGTAACGGGTTGGGCGTTCTGTCTGTGTCACGTGTCGTGCAGATTGACCAGTTGAAGCAGGAGCTGTCAAAGAAGGAGTCAGAGCTGTTGGCTCTGCAGACAAAACTAGAGACCCTCAACAACCAGAACTCAGACTGCAAACAGCATATTGAGGTGCTCAAAGAGTCTCTCACTGCCAAGGAGCAACGTGCTGCCATCCTGCAAACAGAGGTAATGAAAATCCCTTAACTCGCACACATACAGTAAATCAACCTAACTGTCCACTGCCTCACCAACATTTTCATCCTCCTAGCCAAACTGAGCAAATAATAGGCTTGCCTTTGGCCTGGGGCTTATTACTGCAAATCATATCAGCACTTTATTTACTTTGGGGACTTCAAACTAACTGAACTGTAACTCAAGGCGCCACCAAAGGAACTGTAATGTGGAGTGTACTGTCACAGCACATCTAATAAACATCAAAAACATCAAAAAGCTGCACCAACAAATTAATAATTGTAGCAGCATTACAGTTACTGTAATGCACTCACTGTAGAACACCACACTAATGAATACTGGCTCAGATACTGGCTGGTTTTTTCCTGCAACTTCATGGAGATTAAGTGAAGATGAATAAATACTTCAAAGCACCTCTAATGAACACTGTTGCAGATCTTTTAAAATGAGCCAATTTTGAAATAGCAATTTCAAAATTTCATAGCAAATTATAGGTTTTGCAAATTTGTTGTGTTTAATAACTCTGTGAAGCATTTTTGCTCATTTACAGTCAAATCCACATTATGGGAAGCTCTTTTTATTTTTAAGTAGGCTCAATGTATGGACTTCCTCTAGAGTGTTTTTGTCTGTGTCGGGCTTCAGGTTGATGCTCTACGTCTGCGTCTGGAGGAGAAAGAGTCCTTCCTGAACAAGAAAACCAAGCAGCTACAGGACCTGACGGAGGAGAAGGGTACGCTCGCTGGAGAAATCAGGGACATGAAGGACATGCTAGAGGTCAAAGAAAGGAAGATCAATGTCCTGCAGAAGAAGGTGAGAATCAGAGATGAAGAAAACCTCACCTCTGAGTTTTTGTTATATTATTTATTGGTTAAACCAGACTCTGGTGAGTAGGTGGAGGTGTATGTACTGCAGGTGTACTCCAGATGTAGTCTGACATTCGAAATAACTGAGGAAGGGAGCAAGTTATTCTGTCAGATGCTCGTGTCCTGGGCTAAACCAGTCACTCAGTGAGAGTACAAAGCAGAGTGGTTACTCTCTCCATTAAGAGTGAGAGAGTCTCTGTGGCTCTCAGGGGGGAAGTGTCCACAGAAAGACAAGCAAGAAGATATTTCTGCCTCACTGCCTCTAGTGTGTGTGTGTATGTGCTATAAATACTCACAGAGTGTTACTCCCTCTCTCACCCTGACTTGCTCACCCATTCACTTTGCTTTTTTCCTCCCTTCGTGTTCTATTGCACCTCGTCTCCCTCATTCGTCCACTTTTATCTCCCTCTTTTTGACCTCTCTTGAGTTCTAAATTTTTGCTTTTTACCTACTTGGTTTTGTTTATGTCACTCATATAATGTAGTAAATTAGATATTTCAATGTCTTGAAATAGTTTTTACAGTAGTTGTAATACACAATGACGATTAGCTACATTTATATTATACAGTACTTCTCAAAATTCTTCTTAAAAGTCTGTCAGTTTTTGATGCATTTCTTCCTGAAATGAAAAATGCTTCTGTTTAAAGCCCCAGCACATTTCAATTTATGAACATGACGTTGTCTGTAGAGGGTGTTAATCTTCAAAGGCTTTTACAATCTCCAGCTGTTACACAAATTTTAAATACTGCTCTGGTTTTGAGATCATGCTAGTTAACTCTGTTTCTCTGCTTTCTTTCCTCCCTGTGGCACCACCGTCCTGCTGGTCTCCTCCTCCCTGGGTCAGATTGAGAATCTGCAGGAGCAGCTGCGTGACAAAGACAAGCAGCTGGGGAACCTGAAGGACAGGGTCAAGTCTCTGCAGACAGATTCCAGTAACACAGACACTGCCCTGGCCACCCTGGAGGAGGCGCTGTCAGAGAAGGTACAGGACTTCAGCAAACTGAAGATTCAAAAATGCAACTCAGCTGTGGTTGTGACTTGATCAGCTGCTGCAAAACTAAATCATTTTTCCCCACTTCCTTGCAGGTTTTGGTTCCTCTGAATGAAGTTTGAGGTTTGATGTCAGGGCCTGTAGTGAAAGTTTGACATTTTTGAATCACTTTTACTCCTTCCCGCAGACTAAGAAATCAAATTTCTTACATCTTAAAAATGTTCTTAAATCCAATAGAGCTCAAGAGGTCCTGCGCACGATTGCCTACATGCAGCCTGGAGAAGCATAATTCTAGCAATAACTGGTTAAGAGTAAAAGAAATCTTTGGTCAGGATAAATAAACACTGAAGCTTAGCTAAAGCAAAATGTAGAATTCAGGATTGGGATTTTTTACCTACTATTTGCATGTGATGTGATTTATTCCCTGCTCCAGTTTGGTTTTCATTTGGTTTCCATAACATCATAACACCAATGTAAAATCACTAAATGGTCTCCCTAGATTTTGCATTTTTGTTGAATCTAAACTGATTTATTTTAATTTTCATTTTCATCATTTTCATAGACTATTATCATATCCTACATATCAGGTTGTTGTTAATACCATATGTTAATGTCTTCTGGAGATATCGAGGATTTCACAAAATTAAATTGATTTAAAAACAAAAAAGTAAAATCAAATGCAGATGCAGGTAAATCCCTGTCTCTGATTGGCTACTACAAAGTTATAAAGTGCTTAACAGAAAGAAAATGGAGAAATAAAAACAGCAATCAAAAACAAGAAAAACAAACACAACATTAAACAGACGTAAGTTACACAAAAATACCTCTAACTCTTTTTCTGTGTGTGTGTGTGTGTGTGTGTGTGTGTCTGTCTTTGTCTGTGTCTGTTAGGAGAGGATTATAGAGCGTTTAAAGGACCAAAGGGAGAGAGAAGACAGAGAACGTCTGGAAGAAGTAGAGTCCTATAAGAAGGAGAACAAGGACCTGAAGGAGAAGGTCAACAGCCTGCAGATAGAATTAACAGAGAAAGAGGTCAGTGGGTGGAGTGAAAAGATTTCCTTTTTTGTTTGGGTAGAGGGGTGTGTTCACAAATAGAGCAGGTCTAGATCGGACTCTTTATGATATTTATTACAGCGACCAAACAATTCCCACCATGCACAAGCACTTGGCGACAGTGGCAGGGAAAAACTTCCTTGTAAGAGGCAGAAACCTCGAGCAGAATCAGGCTGATGGGGGGCGGCCATCTGCCTTGACTGATTGGGTTGAGAGAGAGAGATAGTGAGAGAGAGAAAGGGAGAAGAAAGAGAGAGGGGTACACAGCCTGGGCGCTCGTGCCTGAGGAAATAAGCAAACAGGTAGAATGATGCAGTGATTGTCAGAAAGTTTACAGTATTCTCGTCATGGACATGGACAACATGGACTGAACTGTATGTACTGGGTTTACTTCATTAATTGAGACTGAGGCCGACCCACTGGTGGTAGAGAGGTAACAGGTACAAAGCCTGAAGTTGTGAAAGAATAAGGAGCTAACTGAAAGTTAAGGCGTTAAACTGAGATTTAAGTTTGGATTTGAAGGCTTCAACCAAGTTGGCCCGATAGGAAAATGCTCTGCTGCCAACAGGCGTCTTTTTAACTCTGGGGACCAACAGGAGCTTTAAATTCTGGCAACAGAGAGCACCAGATAGAATATAAGGTTTAAAGAGATCAGACAGGTATAAAGGAGCAAGGAGTATGTCATTCATTCACCTTAAAGTCTGATCTGACATGGATAGGGAGCCAATGAAGGGAAGCTAAAATTTGTGTAATATGGTCAAAATTTCTGGATTTAGTTAAAATTCAGGTTGCAGCATTCTGAAGCAATTGAAGACTTTTAATACTAGCATGTGGCAGGCCAGAAAACAATATGTTACAATAATCAAGTCTCAATGAAACAGCTTCTGTCATGGACAGAAAAGACCAAATTTTAGCTATGTAGGTGAAAAAAGGCAGTCTTGGTGATGTCTTTAATGTGCTGATTGAAGGAGAGATTCTTGACTGAAGATTCTTGGCTTTGAGACTATGGGAAATCACAGTTGTTGAGAGTTACTCTTACTTGAACAAACTGGTTGAGCTGGGCCAATGACTGGCATCTCAGTTTTATCTGAATTTAGGAGCAGAAAATTTTGAGACATCCATCTTTTCACAGCAGACAAACATATCTGTAACTTTGCAATTTGAGAAGAGTCGTTATCCCTCATAAGCACATACAGCTGAGTATCATCAGCATACTGGTGGAAATTCATTCCATGACAGTGAATAATTTAGCCCAGAGGTGAAATATAAAGAGAGAAAAGAGGGCCAAGAACAGAGCCCTGAGGTACTCCATATTTTACATCAGAAAATGTTAGTATAGTATTGTTATAGGAGACATGCAGTCTTGGAATGTGGTGGAATCAGAATACATAGAAATTTGAGGATCATCTACTTTAGTGAGTGCTGTTTCAGTGGAGTGACAGGCCCTGAAGGCAGACTGAAAAGGTTCGAAAAGATTATTGTTGGACAAGTGAGCTGAAAGCTGCTGAGACAGTACTTTTGAAAAGAAGGGAAGGTTTGACCTTGGCCAATAGTTGAAGATCCTGCAGATGTCGTTTCTTAAATAAAGTTTAACCACAGCAGTTTTAAAACTAATGGGGACAGTGGGGATCACTTAACAATGTTCAGCACTAAATGTCCTAAAACCGTCCAGAGATCTTTGGAGAATTTAGCTGGCAGAGGGTCAAGAAGGCAGGTGGTGGGTTGAGAAGCAACCACCAATTTAGACAATGATTCAAGAAATATAATCTCAAATTTCTTTGAAGCAGAAACCATCTGGGACTCTCTAGAGGATGCTGGAGAAGAAGAGGTGATTTTATATCTAATCTAATTTATTGCAGAAAAATTGTAAAAAATCATGAGCTTCGAAGGGCGAGCAACTAAGAGATGGCTGCTTTTGAGTAAATTTGGCTACAGTGTCAAAAAGAAATCTAGGATTGTGTTTTTTGTTAATAATTAACTTAAAGAAATAGGCTGCTCTACAGTGGAGAGAGAATGTTTGTATTTCTATACACATTTGTGTCAGTGGAGGTGGGGAGCTTCAGATTTTGATTTGCACCATTTTCACTCCAATCTCCTTCACGCCTGATTCAAGCACATTTTCTCAGTAAACCAAGGTGTAGACCTCTTTGACCATCTAATATAAGTGGTGAGAGGAGCAACCGAGTCCAAGAGACTAGATAGAACTGCATTTGGTCACTGGTACAATTTTCAAATTGCTACACTAAAAGGAGTCAGGGCCACTGGTAATTGCTCATCAGGAGCAGCTAAAGTTGCTGGACCAATGTGTTTTGTGGTAAATACATTTGAACTGATTCAAATGTGATAAGAAAGTGATCAGAGACCACAGAAGTGATGGGACAGACAGTCAGATTATATACCTCTATATTACCGGTGCAGTGAGTAGATTCACCCACAAACTGGAAGAAACTAAAAGTGTCAATAATTGCTAGACAGGCTGATTTAGAGGATACAGGCCTTATTCAGGTCACCAATAATGAGAATGTCGACAGTTTATGTAACAAGACTTGTGATAAATTCTTGTTCTAAAAATTTTGAATTAGGGGCAGGAGGTCTGTATCACAAGAGGGAACGGTTGTAGTCTTTCATCACAGAGGGGGTGATTCATAACTGGTGGAGATGGTTTCAATACAAGAGCCTCAAAAGAGCCTCAAAAGGTCAATTCAAGATTAGAGGTTAGTGAAATTGGCATTATAGATTAAGCTATATAAATAATTATAGATTAATCAGGTGGGGAAGCTACATTAAGAGGTAAGATAATATTTTGTTTAAGCCATGTTTCACAAAGAGGAATGATATCCAGTAATGCTGAAGAATCAAGGTGTTTATCAATAATGCTTTAGTAGACAGCAGTCTGATGTTCAGAAAACCAGATTTGAGGGTCTTGTTGAGGCTGTAGTTGTCAGTAGTAGGCCGATACAAAGCAAAGCTCCTGGCAGATGAAGCGTTAAGAGGGATAAGACATCTTGTACTTTGGAAATCACGGTGCAATGGATCAGTGCTGTACTATGAAATGTGCACTGCAGCTCTTTGTACATACTGTACAGTCTGTATCGTACTTTTGTCTTTCAGTACGCCTCTATATGACATTTAAGCTGCCACCTCTGGCACTGTGGTCTTGTAACACCTGCTGACACTGTGCTGGCTGCCTGGTTTGAACCTGTTCTGCTTGTCTGTGCTGTTTGTCCATCTGCAGTCCAGTCTCATCGATCTGAAGGAACATGCTTCATCGCTTGCATCTTCTGGCCTCAAGAAGGATTCAAAGCTCAAATCACTGGAGATTGCCATTGAGCAGAAAAAAGAGGAGTGTAGTAAGTTGGAGACCCAGTTACAGAAGGTAAGTGTGTGCATTACAGTCCTGAAACACTCATATAGTCATCTGATCTAAATTTGTTGACTATCTAGTATTGAGATTATAAGTATATGTAAGTGCCTGCTGTACAGTAACTATTTGTACAGTTAGCAAGCAGTTTTAGCATAAATGATGAACAGGATTACATATAATAATCAGCTAAAGTAATGTTTTAAAAGTGTGATCTACACTTTATTGTACACACCACTTAAGAAGTGGTGAGGCGTTTTTTCCTTTTCACAGTTATCGATTCTTTTTGTTGTCCTGGACTCAAGGCCTCTTCTTTCCATTAAGTGTTTCATTGCATTTTATTTGGGAAGCATCCAAACTCACTAATCACTATTATCACTAATAATATCACTCACTATTTCAGGGTGAAAAAACAAGCAAACAAAACAAAAGAAACTATGTTCATTCAAAGCTAAAATGATGTCACAATAGCCTCTCACAAAAACAGATTGAATTTACTCACTATAAGGTTTATGTAGTAGCTGTTTCTGGGACTTTTGACTATATCACACATTCTGCATCTAAAATCTACCTCTAAATATGTGTGATGAGAGCTGCAACTTCATCTGCTGAGGAAATTTCTAGAGTAGCTACAGCGTTGTTTCCAGGGTCAAGGATTAAATTTCAGTTCCACATTTACAGCTATTTTATTATTGTAATGAAAAGGACATACATATGAGGAATTTCCACATATCATTTCAAGAGGTCAAGGTTAAAAACTTAACACCACTGTAATTTTTTCAAATAAACTGTTTCCTATATATAATGCTTCAGCTGTGGCTGAACTGTGGAGAGCTCCTCTGTCCTGAATGAAGACTGTACAGTTGTTCCTCTCTGTTAATTGCTCTGAACTGTAGATAAAAAATCCAGAGCATGTCCACTGTGAAGAAAAGACGTAGCTCACGTAGAGTCCAGGGACCACTTGAATGGAAACTATTAATCAGTTCTAGACTTGAATGAATGAACTATTTCTTTTATTCTAATGACTTTGGTTTCATATTGGTTACGTGAGGTTTTTCTTGCTCAGAAATGCCTGCAACTCAGACCTTGTATTGTGTGTTATTTTCCCATAGGAATACACTGAAGAATTTGACTAATAAGAAAGTCCTCGACAGAACAAACTCTGTGATATTCAGCAGACATACAGAAAATAATACCAAAGTGAACACTGTGAAAAATGTAAAAAGTTCTGTTAATACCACTCTAATCTGGAATGAACCAGGGACCTGCCTAATATAAAACACAGTTAGTTAGGATAATGCTTTCTTCCCTGTAACAGGCCGCACTGCTTTGTTAGGCTGCTGCAGGGAGCAGATAGTCCATTAACTACCCCCCTCCTACTCCATAATCCACAGACTATCCCTGTGTCTGTTCCTCTGCATTTGTCCGTTTGTGTTGCCCTTAACCTGTAACAACATGTGCTGTTACTGATGTTACTGACCTGTCAAACATGTATTGTAACATGTCTGATCCTGCTGTTCTCTCCTTTGGCTCAAACAAAGTCCTAACACTTACTCTCCCGGCCCCCCCTTCCTCCTTCCACTCCTTCCCTCAACCCCTCCGTTTGCAATATAGCAAGCTGAGCAGCTATTCAGTCACATGAACAATCCTGTAAGTCCCTCTCTTCAGCTCTCTGAGGCACATATTGAAAGCATGAGGACACTGATAACTTCTCTGAAATATGCTAGATGGTGATCATGCCAGACCCCAGCACAGGCTCTGCTTTCACCCACTGCCCCGTCCAGATGCATGTTGACCATTGCACTGTACTGATATAATGAGCTTTATATTGCACTCAGAGTCCTGTGCAACGTACTCATTCTGCAGCTGTTTGTGTTTGTGACACGTGGTGAAACTGGTGCTACATATACAATATTTAAAGTTCACTTTATTTGGTTAGTTGGAATTTCAAATATGCCGAATATGCAACACAGTATATCTATTTATATGCAACTTTTTAAATTGTGGCTCTGTAGTTGGTTTATTTGTGATTAGTTTGTTTAACAACAGTGGGATTTTTCTTTTTCTTCCACATCAGAGAAAAGAAGGCTCTATGCACGCTGAGGTCCAATGCAACAATTTAAAGATGCAGCTAAGCTTTCACTGGACCTAGATCATCAGGGCAAATGAGTGACATTAGGAAATCCCAGAGCTTATATTGACACAAAGAACAGCACACCTGGGCTTTTTAATGGAAGTACTTGTGGTGAAAGTTGTGAAAGGACGTGGCCTCGAGTTAACTTCCAGTTTTCGCATATGTTTTGACACCTACACCCTTGCAAAGAAAAGCAAAATTGGCCTTGTGGATGTTGAATTCGATGACAGAAAAATGATTTCGATTTTAGAGTCTTTTACAGAGTCACATTCTGTTTTATTTTAGGATACCTCTACATGTCCAAGTCTAGCTTTAAAGGAGCTATTCTTAAATTTTGCTATTGCTACATAGCCAACGTTAGCATTAACAGCTATTATTTTAAAGCTGATACTCACATTTGATATTTTCGCACTCGCATCACTGAAACATATTTTTGTGGAGCTTAGTAAAATTGCAGGTGCAAACAGGTTGAGCTTTAATCATCCTGAAGTAATTGATTATTTGTGATACGTAAATGAACAAATTATAATAAATCACAAAATCAGCAGATAAACAAAATATTGAAAGCCATCAGGTAAACAAAAGCCATCATAAAGTGGAGTTCATACAACCTTCTACTGGCAGTATGGAGACTAATTTGGATGGGCAATAAAGTTCTCTTGGAAGTATTTTTAATATACTTATTGAATAGCAATTTATTTGCAATGATTAGTGGTTCTAAAGTGGATTTATGTACATTTTAAAATCAAATCAGTGAGAATAATCTCCATCAAGGCAAATCCTAAATTAGCTCCTCATGCTTAAAATATGAAACTTACTATTAGCAGATTGACTTGGTCTCTGTTGCGTCTATTTCTCCATCCTTTTGACTGACAATTGCAAAGACTGTGCAGCTTCGTTGGGTTTGCATGATCTGGTCGACCTTGTTGCATGTCGTCACTGTCAGTGTTGCCACGCTTCTCTCTCGTCTCAGTGTGGTGGTGCGGTTAGCTGAGGTATCAGCCGTGGTTGGAGAACATGGCAGTGTTTTGGTGGATGGCTCTGTATAACTCTTGCACTTTTGCGACCTGTGTTGACATGTGTGGCTGCATATTGTCTCGAGGGTGATGTGTACCAGTGTAATGTAATTCATGGAGAGTTACAAACTGTTGCAATGATGGTGAGATTAGTCCATATTGAGTATACAGTAGTGCTGATTAGTTTGTGACAGATAACTAATGAGACAGACTCATGATTTAGCATTTTACTGCCACTGATTTGTTACTATTTTTTGCTCAAAAAAATGCAGTCCTGTACACACATACACAGTCCTGTACTTTGCAGACTCACCAAGTCTGCAAAGTGACTGGGAGTCTCAAAGGGCTGTTAAATGGAGCTAAATAATAGCTCTGTTAAAGCTAATGAACCAGCACAAGTAATGATGCCTTCGTCCACAACATTTTACTCTGCTTTACTCATTCAGAAGGAGAGGGAGAGAGCAAGGAGAGTAGTTAATATAAGACACTGATGGACTGCAGTGTGCTGTATGTATCTCTCTTCCATGGGCAGTAAAACATTCTGTGCTGCACTGCATGGTTGTGTCGGCATCATAATATCAACCGATTGTGTCTTTGCGTGTGTGCATGTGTGCATGTCTGTATGCGTCTTCCCCTGGTGTGTGGATGCAGAAAGCCCACGAGGTGGAGCAGCAGTCGAGCTCCAGAGGGAACCCAGACTACGTGGACAGAGTGAAGCTGCTGGAGAAGGAGGTGAGCTACTACAAGGACGAGGCCAGCAAGGCTCAGACAGAGGTGGAGAGACTCCTGGACATCCTGCGAGAGGTGGAGACTGAAAAGAATGACAAGGACAAGAAGATTGCCGAGTTGGAAAGGTAACTAACTCTGACTTTCTAGAGAAGTTAGCATTAGACAAGACATTATTTTTAGCTCAGCCTGTACTGATGTAATTACTTCTTTTATCCCATTTATTGTGTTAATAGTGATATAGAGACATAGAAATATTTGGAAACTATTCGCTTCCATCTTATATGAGTGGATTCAAACTGAATATGAAGAAGAGTGAGATGTCATCAAAAACTGTTAAGGGTTGCTTCACCAAAATGACCAAAATCCATATTTTCTCACTTACCTCTACTGTTGTCATGCAGATAGTTTTGGTTTTATCTGCTAGGGTTTTAAGATATTAGTGTGAGAAAAATTCAACTCAAAAGACAAAATATTCAGAATATTATTCTAAACAATGTGTCAGGTATATTCACTTTCTTCCTCTGGAGTTTCAGCTGTCCGAGTTCAAATGTCACTTGGTTTGCTTTGTGAATTGTAAAGTGCCCTGTACTGTGTGCTTCATATTTTAAGTGAAGTTGCGTGTGCTTTTGTATCTGTGTACATGTCATTTCTGTGTTTTTATGTACAAGTGTGACGTCATAATGGTCTGTCCGCACACTGCACTGTACCGGGTCCAGTCATGGTCGTGTATAATTCACTCAGAAATGCCTTGAGATACATCAGGCAGACTGCTTGCGGTTATGACACTATGTTAGATATGAGCACAAAGTGCCCTTCAGTCATCCCCTTAGTGGAAGAGATTTCATTTAATGGACAACATTAATAAAGCTGGTGGCCCCATCAGCTCTTGGCTCACCTCTCAGTGTGGTACGTGGTCCAGAGTGTCCACACTGGAAGCAGCTTTTGTCTTTGGTTCGGCTGATGTCTTTCTGGAGGAGAGCGTCATTTTTGTCATTCGCTTGGAATGGATTTCAAACTGATGAGACGGACACAAAGATCGGTTGGACTGCATGGGAACCGCACATGAGCACTGTCTGCCAATGACAGCCCCCCCCTCCCCTGCCACTTATAGAGTCCAAGTCCCACCACCTACTGTTAAAACCAGTTATATTTTTTCTTCTCAGCCAGTGAGGAGGGCCACTTCGTTTCAGTGTCATGCTAATTTGTTAGAGGTGTTTGATTAATTGAGTGTTCTTGTTCTTTTTTTTACCATCTTTACCCACTTTTTTCTGTCCTGTTCCCCTTTTCTATTTTCCGTTTCATGCCCACCTGTCCCTTTTTTTTTATCCTCTGCCATTGATCACTTTCAACCTTGGTCTTGGACCTCCTTTTATTCCTTTTTCCTTCCTCAAATCCATTTTTTTCAATCTCTTCTCCATCTTCCCTGCAACTCTTTCTCTGTTGTGCCCCCCCACCCCACCCCGACACCAGCCCCCCTCCCTCTGCCCCTCGCCCCACCCCTCGCCCCGGTGGCAGAGCTCCCCCTGACCCGCTCCCTTCTGTGTCCGCTGCTCCCCAGCAGATAGGGGGCATGGTGTGGGATTTCCTGGGAAAGTGAGTGCTCTGCCCTGGCACTTCAGCTCGGCTGCGTGGTTAAAGTCTCCGACTGCTGCAACTGCAACTGGTTTCACCTGTGTGCCTGGGTCTGCCTGCTGTCTGAAGGATTCACAGATCTTTGTATCAGAGTGACAAGCTCTGTTTTTAGCACATGGTGTCATTACTGTATCTGAGCACATGATACAAAGATCCCTGGATTCATGTTTTGCTTTTATTTCTTCAGCATGTGTTTGCTTAATGGTAGCTCTATGCCTATGTGTCATGAATGGTTTTTGATCAATCTGTGTGTGTGTGTGTGTGTGTGTGTGTGTGTGTGTGTGGGTGTGTGTGTGTGTGTGTGTGTGTGTGTGTGTGTGTGTGTGTGTGTGTGTGTGAGAGAGAGAGAGAGAATTTTTACTGCATGTGTATTTATTCAACTGCATGTGACAACCAGCCCTGATGACAGAATGGGGATTTAAAGTCACACAAAAATTTTGTTCTGTATGATAAATCACATTACAAATTAAATCACCATATAGAGTAAGATTAATTGTACTGTATGTGTCTCAATATTAAGATTCAATATGATGTACAAACCTTAAAGATTAAGGTTTGTACATCAGCTAATGAATAAGTGCTAAACATCTGGTCATAAAGTTTGAAATATATGTCTAGGCATATATTCTGTCATAGTCATTTGAGTCCCTGAACAGTAAGCGTTACTTCACACTGTTGTTCCTGCTGTGGCCTGTTTCTGTAATGATGCATGATGAAGTCAAATGGTTAAAATGATCACACCAAGGATTCAGCCACCCTGGAACCAAATTTCACAATTTACACAGTAAAAAAAAATCACATTTGTAATTGAAAGCCCCTTTAAAAATTTGCACCTGTATATAGATAATTGATACTAAGTAATACTGTAAATGCTGCACTGTGCTATGTATTATTAGAGGTTTGTGTAAGTGTGGTGAACTTGGTGTGATTTTCCCAACTGCTCTTGCTTCTTTTGTACTTTTTAGTTTGCTATACTATACATGCTACACCTCCTTATGTCCTTTGCTGAAATATCTTGCACACTAATACACATGCAGACACACACACATACACCCGTTTGTGTCTTTTTGTGGTGTTTGGTGTGGCTGTGTGTTGTAGCTTACTGTATGTAAGAAGTTTTTTGTACTTAGAGCTGAGGCCTCCTCCTGCCATGAGCACGCTTCCCCTGCTCATTCCAGCCACCCATCTGTACCCTCCTCATTTGTAACTCTCAGTCACCCTCGCACCTTCAAATCATCCCAGTAACAGAACCTGACAGCCCCTCTCTTCTCAAGTGGTCTTTCCCGACGCCCACCTTCCTGCTCTCCCTGCCCAACCTGCCCCCACCCCGCCCTGCCTAGCTTGCTCTACCAGACACTAAGGGAAATGATCAGCCTAGTGGCCTGCATGAATAGAGCTGCTGTGCTCCAGGTCTACACGCGCTCAGTGAGTGAGGTGCTGTAGTAGGTAGGATCTTGACTGAACCCTTGTTCCTGAACTGTGTCGGTTCAGTCGGGTCTCTTCTGTCTGAACCACCCTGCATCCATAACTGATTCTCTCGCTAGCTCACTACTTCTCGCCCACTTGGTCAAACCACTGTTGGCTTCCCCTCCTTTTGCTCGGCACTTAAACCTGTGCTCCTCACCTCTTTCTTTGCCCGGCTGATTTTTGCCTGACTGACTGCATGTCTGCCACTCCCAGGCTTGGCAGCAGATGCACATAGTTCTATGTTCTCAGAGAAGGTGCATCCTGCATTAGCTGTGTCAGGCTGCAGAGCAGCAGCTGTCACAGGCTCCTTTGTAGTCAGTGAACACACTGTGATCTCCTCTGGGTCCTCTGTATTTTCTTGTGGTTGTTTCTTTATGTTCTGGTTCTAATGTCTCTTTCTTTACTTTTTCCTGTGTGTGCTCTCGTCTCCTGCTTTCAATGTCCACTTGTCCCATCGCCCCTTTCTCTTCTACCTTTTCCTTTCCCCATCTGCAGTCTAGCTCCAAGGTAAGCAATGCCCCTGCCCCCATCGTGCCCCCATCTCTACCTACCCCATGCTAACTCTGGTGCTTAAACCTGTGAGTCATCTCAGCACTGTCATGTTAACATGAAGCTAACAATTCATTTGTGAGGCTCATGTCTTGTTGCTGTCGTGGTGATCTCATGACTGGTACTATTTTGAAATAAGTCTCATTCAAAATGCACCTGACATGAATGTCTACTACACTTGTTGTACTTGTTTGTGTTTGATGTTTTTTGTTGTAGTATATGGGTACACTTTAACTACAGAATGGGATATGAAAAGATTATTTGCAAAAAAATGATCTTGAAGTTTTGTGGTTTTACAGACAAGGAGGCAAAGACCAGACTAAGAAGGGTTCAAACATCAAACTGGGACCACAAGGGGACAAGAAAGGCTTAGGACAGGACCCTCGTAAGGACACCTCCATGGATAGTGGCCACCACTTAAAGGTGCAGATTTTACTCATGAAAAACATTTAACACTTATGATACATGGTGTAGCTCTGGGTAATAAAATGTGGGTCTTCAATGTGTCTTTTGTGTGTTCCTACATAATGTTTGTTGTCTATCAGCTGGAGGAGCTGATGAACACACTGGAAAGGACAAGGCAGGAGCTGGATGCCACCAAGCAGCGTCTCTCCTCCACACAGCAGTCTCTGCAGGAGAGGGACACCCACCTCACCAACATGAGACAAGAGCGCAGGAAACAGCTGGAGGAGATCCTGGAGATGAAGTTAGTGTCATCGTCACCTTTAACGTTGACCTTGCAAAGACACTTCTCTAAATGTGTTTGAGGCAAATCCATGAAGGGATTTTTATGTCTCCACGCTGGAGACAGCCAGGCCCGGAGGCGTTTTGGGTTCTGCGTCCATCTGTCCCTCCCATTCCCGTGAACACAACATCTCAGTAACGCCTTGAGGGAATTTTCTTCAAATTTGGCACAAACATTCATTTGGACTCAAGGATGAACTGATTAGAATTTGGTGGTAAAAGGTCAAAGGTCATTATGACCTACCAAAACTCATTTTTTGCCATAACTCACAAATTCATACACTAATTATGACACAGTTTAACTCAAATATCTAACAGGATAAAATGTTGAAGTGATGACATTTTGTATCCAAATGTTGAAAAGTCAACTTCAAACATCATAATGACAGTAGTAATAGTAATAGTTACATCATAATGTTCTGCAAAATCACTTCTGGCCATTATTCAGCGCTTTAACTCAGAGATTGTGACCATATCTGCTGCAACTTGGCTGGTTGACAGAGGCGATAATTCTATTTTTGTCTGGAAACATAGTTCAATTTCTCCCTTAATTATTGACCATGAAAAATATCGAGGTTAGAAATAGGGCATGCAGTTCATGCTTCATTTTATACCAAAAGACCTAGCTCAGCTTAAAGTCGTGTCAGCGTTTACACCCCTATAGTTTGCTGGTCCTTTTTTGTGTGATCAGGCTTATTGATTCTCAGAGGACATTTTTACAGAAATAAAACCTCAACTTGTCATTTTTACACACCATTTTTAAGTGGCAACTGACTGTAGCTTTGTATTTAACAGACAGACGTGAGAGTGGGATCAATCTTCACATCTTACTCTCAGCACAAAAGCAAATAAGCGCATTCCGAAAATGTCAGACTAATCCTTTAAAATCTCAGAGTGAGGAGGGAGCATGAGAAATGTCATCTGAGTTGCGAGGCTAATTTAATGTCATCCTTGAGAGGAGAACAAAGCAATTAGAGTTTTGAGTGTCTTGTGGCATCAATCATCATCTGGCTCCTTTAAAGCTGGAGGCTGGCCAGAAGTAGCTTCTCTGGCACTTGAACAGGTGAACTGATGCGGTTTGACTTACAGTTCTTTAGTTAATAGAGCTTCAAAAATGGCTTAACAATATAGCATTTATTTAATCTTTTTTCTCTCTGTTTGATAGAATATAAGTGCTGATGCCCTAATCTTGTTTTTGCTCTTCAGACAACAGGCTCTGCTGGCAGCCATCAGTGAGAAAGATGCTAATATTGCACTGCTGGAACTGTCTGCCTCTAATAAAAAGAAGACCCAGGAGGAGGTGCTGGCCCTCAAGAGGGAGCGGGACAAACTGATGCACCAGCTCAAACAACACGTAAGTACTGCAGCACAATGTCAAGGAAATCTCTTTGCACTTTAACTTGTTGCCAAGGCAACATTAATCAGTATGAAAAATATAGCACAAGGCAACTAGCCATTTTTTCCATTTCATCTACAGGGGAGTTGTACATACACATGGCCACTGAGCCTTTTTGGTACTTTCAGTTTTGGCACTTTTCCCAAATATAGCATTTCATAATTTTGCCGCATGAGTCAGAGCTGTTATGTTTTTTGGGGGGCAATTAAGTCACATCCAGTCAAACCCAAATCAAGTTACAAATTTGCCAAGTGCACGGGAATGGCATTAACTTTTCTGGCCATTAACATGAAATTTAAATATTTTCCAATAAAAGTGTGTGACACAGCTGAGGGCAAATCTATTCAATGTGTTGGCCCATTAATGTAATATTCAAGGTATGTTCACCTGGTCAAAACTTGAGATTTAAAAGTATGCCTCTAAGACAAATCAAGTTCTGGCACTGATCATCTGGTCTCTTTATGCATATTATGATGGCACAATGTTCTGTTTAACAGCTGCAGATAATCATGCACTAACCACTTTCCTCTTCCTACAGACACAAAGCAGAATGAAGCTAATAGCCGACAACTATGAAGATGAGCAATATCATCCACATGGTCCTCACCACCCCCAGCCTCAACCCCCACATGCTCAGCCTCAGCCCCAGCCCCAGTACCCCCACCCTCCCCACGCCCAGCAGACTCCATATCCACACACCGCACATCCGCAACATCCTCAGCATCCTCAGCATCCACAGCATCCACAGCATCCACAGCACCCGCAGGCCCCTCAACAGCACCCGCACGCTCAGCAGCCACAACCACAGTACCCTCACCCTCCTCATCCACAGCACCCCCAGCAGCATCCTCAGCATCCCCAACAACCTCCCCAACACCAACAGCACCCACGTCCCCCGCAACCCCAACACCCTCACCAACAGCACCCACAGCACATGCCTCAGCACCCACACGGACATCCCCCTCCGCAGCACCCTCACCCTCAACACCCGCACGGTCCTCCCCAACAAGGACCACACCCCCAGCACCCGCATCCCCAGCACCCCCAGCACCCCCAGCATCCCCAGCATCCTCAGCACCCGCAGCATCCACACCACACCCAGCATCCACGTCACCCGTCGCCCCATCACCGTGGAGGGCCAGCCCGAGGACCCCCACATGCTGGTCACCGCCCCTCCCCGGACCAGGTCAGATGTCTCGCCATGTTATTCCCTTTACAATTGTTAAAAGTCCCACCAAATTCAGCAGTAACTTCAACACCATTAACATGTCAGATCAGCCATTTTACGACAGCACAGTGTTGCCAGTGGTATAGAGAGAAAGGCAACGATGAAAACGGAAGAACAGGGGTTTGATTTTAGTACTTTTCGAGGTCCCAAACTTTATTGAGAACTATAACAAATGTCAACTGTTTGCTCTTTGATTTTTATATTTTTCAAGACAAATTATAAAAAGGTAAAAAAAACTGCCATAGAAATCAAAACTCACTTTCTCACGTGATGATAGAAAGCCACCCAGTTCAAAGTATAGCCATGTAAGTGTCATGGTCTCAGCCTGGAGGCTCCAGGTTTTTGGTTTTTGGACTTTCTTGGTTGGGTTTTCTGTGTTTTGGGTTTCTGTTCTGGGTTTTGAGTGTTTTCTGGTTTGGGTGTTCTGGTTAGTTTAGTCTTCCCTGTCTTGTGCTTTGTTTCCCTGTGCACTTCCTGTTTTGTTTTGATAGTCATGTCATCCCAGTGTCTGAGTTCTAGTTTTGCTTCCTTTTGTTAATCATCCCTGATGTGTCCCACCTGTGTCTGATTCCCCACCTGTTCTACATTGTTAATCAGTTCTGTTCCTTTTTAAAAGCCCTTGTTCTGTCTTGTCCTTGTGGTATCATTCTGTCACGCGCTTGAGGTGAGTAGGGGTAAAGGGTGGACCCAAATGCGGAGATGGTAGCCGTGTCAAAGAATTTATTCCAAGAAAAACCAAAGTCCAAACATGAGTCGCCAAAACACACATTTAACCTCACAACCTACAAACAAACAATGATACCACAAGGACAAGACAGAACAAGGGCTTTTAAAAAGGAACAGAACTGATTAACAATGGAGAACAGGTGGGGAATCAGACACAGGTGGGACCAATCAGGGATGATTAACAAAAGGAAGCAAAACTAGAACTCAGACACTGGGGTGACATGACTATCAAAACAAAACAGGAAGTGCACAGGGAAACAGAGCACAAGACAGGGAAGACAAAACTAACCAGAACACCCAAACCAGAAAACACTCAAAACTCAGAACAGAAACCCAAAACACAGAAAACCCAACCAAGAAAGTCCAAAAACCAAAAACCTGGAGCCTCCAGGCTGAGACCATGACAGTAAGATCTTTGCCAAAGCTTCTTTGCTAAGCACAATTTTGCATATTAATACTTTCTGTGATTCTGAGCATGCTTATTTTTCTTCCACACAGCTTCCTGCTGTGCCAGTGACATTTTTTACTCCAGTTTCTGTTTACTTTCTTCTCTTCATGCTTATCGGTCCTGTTGGGCCTGCAACACTGCCAACAACAGGATGACGAGGAGGGCATTTGGGCATAATCCTTGCTGTGACAACCAAAGCTCTAATGTTGTTTTGAGGGGTGAGATATATTTTTTTTTGGATATACTTTTCCACTTTACGATTCTCAGTTTCCTGTGTCTTATGCTTTGTAACAAACTAAAAAGCTGCATGACATGACATGATCTTTTTCTTTTGCATTCAGATGATTCAGTCACTACTGGAAGAGCACAGCCATGCCATGATGTTGAAACACTACTACCCAACCAAACATTTGTTATCGCCACTCTATCAGCACTCAGCAATGGGACTTTTGTTTATTTTCCGGGAAAGAGGAAGGTGCGCTCAGGTGTGCAGGTCATGTGGGGAGGCTGACAGCTGGGCAGGTAATTTCACGCCTTTCACACAAAGACATCAAAACATCTGATAGTTGCTTACTATACTATGACTATGACATTTTTGATGTCTTGCCATACTACGACATTTTATGATATTTTTGATGTCTTACTATACTATGACATTTTTATGACATCTGAAGTTTAAATTATGCTCTTCTTCATTTTCTGCTCAGGGTGACCTGGGACCTCTTCTTCGTGTGAACAGGAGCAGATGTCGGCCACTTTCTCCGTACAAATCACAGATGCGGGACTGAATTAGATAGAAAGAGGCAGATGTTGAAGTGCTCTGTGTCAGATTGTTAGTTTGAACAGGCATGCCCTGCATCAGAGGTCTCACAGAGGTCACCTCACCTGTCTGTCACCTGCTTCAGACCAACAACGCCCTCTTGATCCTCCCAGCAGAAATCTCATGACTGTCTGCCAGCCTAGTTTTTATTTTCCTCATCCTTTTTCTTTTAGTTGGTTCAAGATCATGGTTGTCTTGCTGTCTGTTTCACCTGCCTGACTGACTCCTCTGGCTCTGGTTGGCTCCCCTGCTTGACTATGTCATGGTTTCTCGATCCTCACTGCCCTGCTGACCCCACCTGGTGACATCTGACCCCTCTGCCTGGCTATCATGACCCTCAGTGTGCAGAGTCTCTTTTGTTTTATTCACCTGGTTGTGGCACCCAATAACTTTTTTTTACCTTTATCATACCCCAAATCACCCCTTTCTAGAGAACCTCATGTTCAGCACCTCTAAAAAAAATTATGTATTGTCCCTTTACTTGCTTTTTTCCCCCCAAACCTGAGAATTGCATGTTCCACACACACCAGATTTGAATGCTTTTAGGTTTTTTTGTCGTCATTTCTTGTTGGCAACCGGAAGAGCTTTGAGCTGACTGCTAGTACGCCTTTAGCCTTGTCTGCAGCATCGAGGGGTTTCCTTGGCTGCATGAGCAGGGCCCTCCAGTTCCTGGGCTTGTTTTGGCCTTAAGGCTGTGGTTGCCATTGATGTTTCTCTTCATATTACCTCATTTTAATCAGAAGTAGTCAAAAAAAAAAGAATCAATCTATGCAGATGTCAACATAGAGTGAATGCATTTTTATTTCCCCATCCTCACTAAAATTTATCAATCAAAGTGTAATTAACCATCCAATCAGAGTGGCCAAGAGAGTGGTCAGAAAATGTTCATCAGAGTATTTTGAGTTTCTGAGACTATGCACCTATGCACCTCCTCTGTGTTGCAGGAATTTTTACTAATGGTGCTTTTGCTGGTGCTCAAACTAAATGGTGTCAGAAGACCTGGTCAAGAGCATCTTTTAGTCCTTTTACAGTAGAGGGATTCGATCCCACAACGGGCTTCATAAACAACTGTAAAAGACTTTGTACATATGATTTGACAATTGGGGCTTTGTGAGCAACAATCACTTCAAGACCCACACAGAGGAGATTTCCCTCTATGAATACTGCTAATATAAATAAAATTATAGACTATGAAGTGGAGGCGATGTCCAATAGATGTTTTCCCTGCAGGTCTGTTTGTACCATTGACACCCGAGTCTCTGACCTACAGTATGCTCCTGCTTCCCTCTCCCTTGTACTCTTCCACCAGTAGTCTGTGTGACCTCCCCAAACATAGTGACTTGTTTTCTCCTTCTCAACAAGGTGGCCTGTGCCTCGTAAAAACTGTACACATATATGATAGATATGCATATATTATACATATAGAGAGAAATCTATAGAGTGTGTCTATATGTGGTCAGAAAATTGTTTCAAACTGACGAGATACTATATGTTTTTTCTTCATGGTTATTTTTCTAACTGGCTGGAGGTCAGAGAGATGTCTTATTTAGAGTGTTGAGTGGTGTGATTTTTCCTCTGATTTGTACATTGTGAGAAAACCCCTCAGCAGCAAGTAACATTCCCTGTCTGAAAATACAGGACAGCCCAAATGAAAAAATAAATAAGAGCTTTAGAACAGTTTATGGGAAATAGAGAAGTGTATCCAAATCTATCTAGAAGTCTCGAAAAGATGACATTATTACATTCCTCTCTAAATGTGAAAACCACTCAGTTGAAGACCACCTGGCCTGTGGTAACAACTAAGAACAAAAAAAAAAAAAAAAAAAAAAAAAAAAAAACAAAAAAAAAAACATGGAATTTTGCAGGTGTGTTTGTTAGCAATGAGATTATGTCTGCTGCACTCAGCAGTCAGAAACTTGCACTTGTGAGTGAGGACTATCACTACTAACATCTAAGTGGAGGTTTGAGTGACTCTGTCGGGATGCATTTGTTTCGCGTGTTTGTCGTCGTCGTCGTCGTGTAAACAGAAGTGGTGACATATGTGACTGTGACAGCTGATTTAAATAGAAAAAACCAACACACATTGTTACAGTATAGCGGAAAATTGAATTAGACTGTTACTATCCCCACTTCCTCTCCCCCCCTCTCATGGTGCTTGTGTGTCTCCCTGATATGGCCAAGTGTTGATTGTTGTATATAAATGTCTTTCCACCACCCCCCCACCCCACCCAACCCATCTTCACAGACAGAGGTGATCCATGTCTCATGTTTTACGTGTCTGCTTCCTCCATGAACCTTAACAGCTCTTGTCACTGACCAAGAATCAACAGATTGTGTGAAACTTTGGTGTTTGTGTTTACAAATGTTAAGAGAAAGGTCCTGATTTAGATTAAAAAAATAAAAATAAAGGGACGACAATGCAAACAGACAGAGGAGCGAAAATCCTCTCACTTCACCATCAGGGGGGCGGAGTACGAATCCTCCATTTTCAGGTCCTTATCTACTGAATACTTGAAGTAGGGGGTTCTCCTACCATGAAATAGCATATATGATTTACATGGTAGACAACATGGAACATTTCAACTGTGCCCATGCATGCTGATTTTTACATAATGTGCCAACTGAAAGTGATGATGTAAGGATAATCTCCTGTTCTCTATGCAGAGCGATTTCTCAACTGTTGTGTCAAAAAGGTTTAGGAGGCGCGAGGCTTAGAGGCTGGGGCTGGTTTCCTGGGCTTAGACTATAGACTAATCCTGGTTGTGAATGACTGACATCACACTCAGTGTGAGGTGGAGTCAAGAAGTCAAGTCTGCATCTGTGCCTAGAAGCAGCCGTGTAGAGGGACTTGAGTTGAAAGGCCTGTAGATTCACCAGTAATTTTCAAAAGGCCTTCCAAAAAAAAAAGTATGAAAAGCCTAACATACATTTTCACTTTATTGTTGTATACAGGTTGTTTTTCTTTTATTGTATGTCGCTAAAAACTTTGGATTAAACAAATCACTGTGACCAATGCCAGAAACATTTTTGTTTGATAAAACAAATATTGTGTTTACTTTTTTATTATTCATTTTTGTATTTAAGTTAGCTTTATTTATTGAATATGCCAGTTTGAGACTGTACTATTTGTATAAGTAAATGTTTTGAGCTGTACAGTAAAGACCTAGGAACAAGTTAAATGTGAGTGTCCAGCATGCTGAATGATTACTTGTGTGAACGTGAGCTAATCTCCCATGAAGCATCATTCCTCATACATTAATTGCATCTGCATCGTGCATTGTGACGGTGTGATGTTGTGTTTGAGAGTGATGTGTGTCTCACTTACTGTGTCCTCTTAGTAGACAGCCTGTGCAGTTTTGTGAGAGTGCAGCATGTTTTCGGGGTTGCTGGTGTAAATGTATTCAGAAAAGAGAGACATGAGTGTGTGTGTGAGAGTGTGTGTGCGTGTGGGTGTGTGTGTGTGTGTGTGTGTGTGTTTGTGTGCGTGCGTGCGTATATGTGTACAACTGCATTTATTGTTTTCCGGGGTAGTCTGTGTGTCAGTATGTGTGTGTGTGACTGTGTGTGTAATGAATGCACAAGAGAAAAATCTATTTAAAAAAAAAACTTTATCAGAGGAAGTCCCTAGAGAAAAAAAGCGAGATTGAGCAAGTGTTTTGAATGAAGCATGGATACTCTGTAATGTTTTCTGTTTTTTAAACCTAGGAGGCTGTCCTCAGTGCCCCAGTTTGCTATTGTATGTGCTGTATCAGAATATTACTATTGAGTGTTGGCCAGCTTGTTTATATCCATCAAATAAAGGTGACTTTCTTTCTGTCTCTGTTTGCGATTTTCTTCGCAAAGTTAAAAACAGTTTAATCTTCATAGTTTTCTAATACTAACACAAACATGGTGTGATGCTGATGTAAAATGCAAACAGGCACATTGGCAAGTGAAGTTTAGTTTCAATTTCTTATTCATATTTTTTTTTTTTTTTTTACTGTAGTAGAGTACTCCACTAGGAACTGCCTATGCTTGGCAGAAAACGTACTACGTGATTAGAATACAAAATAATTCAGCTAATTTGGAAACTTACACCAATAACGATACATTCATCTATTACTGAAACTTCAGCGTGCATATAATTGATACCGTTTTGTCTATTTTCACAAGTTTTGTAGAAAAATTATCAGAAAGTTCTTTTAATATTCTGTAATGAAGACAGATGCCGAGTTATCCTGCATTAATAACGTCATTAGCAGCGGCTGCCTGCACAACAAGAATAATCCTGAGTATGAAGAGTGTTAACAGTATTTATTTCAGCGTTTATATATATAAATTCACACATGGAGAAAAGGGGTTTTAACATTCGAAATCTCATCATGTTACAGCTTTAGTATAAATACATTGTGGTTAACATAGTACGAGAGTTAAATATTATACTACATGCTTTATGAACACATACCTGTACAGCTACATTTAAATTCATGCTGTAAATTCTTCATCATTAAAGCCTGACCTGGCAACACTGTATTTTGGCTACTACAAATGTCAGGTGTTAAAAAAAACAATCATCGTCATCAACAATCATGGCTCATTTCCAGCTCAGTACAGGAAAATGTAACAGCTGGACAGTCAGTGAAAACTTCTTTTTATGCCTTAGCTGACAGCTGTGGCCAGATGTTTTCAGGTAGTCCGTCTTTGTCTGTCCATCCCATTCTCATGAACACAATGTCTCAGTTACGTCTTGAGGGAGTTTCTTCAAATTTGGCACAAACATTCACTTTTGGCCTGAAGGATGAACTGATTACAATTTGGTGGTCAAAGGTCAAAGGTCACTGTGACCTCACAAAACACATTTTTGGCCATAACTCAAGAATTCATACACTAATCATGACACAAATAACACAAATGTCTAGTAGGATAAGATGTGATGATATTTTATGCCCAAATGGTCAAAGATCAACTTCACTGTGACATCATAATGTTCTGCAGAAACACTTGTAGGCATTATGCAACGCGTTAACTCAGGAACAATGTCCCCTTGGAATTACAAGGTTCTATTTGACATTTTTGTCAAAGTTTTCATGGTGTTTCTGTCGTTGTTCAATGATGATTATTTCTCTAACAGAAAGAGAAGTGTGACAGTAATGAACATCTTTCACAGCATAAAATATTTTCATGTCAATAACTTATATTGTCCATAGTACAAGTGAATGCACATGATTAACCTGCTTGAACAGTGGCATAAGCATTTGTCCGTCTACCATATGAAATGTTTAAGTCCTTTTTGCAACAGTTTTGGACTTTAACGTCCCTTTAAGAAGCCCTGTAACAAACGGTCTCCCCTGTCAGAGAGCCAGTACCCTGCCATGGCTGCCACTGCTCCCATGAATACAGACATGTAGACCAAATCTCCCTTAGCAGCCAGTGTGGCCAGAGCACAAATCACCACCCCAAAGAACATCTGCTGCAGCACCTCCACCTCATCATCTTGGATATCCTCAAACAGACCTTTCTCCTCAGAACCTACAGGAGGAAATGGATGTGTGAGTGGTTGCAGTGAGGTTAGGTGTTAGGTGTGGGTGTAAACATCCTTCTGTGTGTATGTTGAGACTCACTGGGCAGCTGCTTCTTCACACAAACACTGTCCTTGCGGATGAATCCTTTAGCACAGTCACAGCGGAAAGAGCCGTCTGTGTTGGTGCAAATCTCATCCAGGCCTTGGCAGGCGAGGACCCTGTCACTACATTCATCTATGTCTGAGCAAAAGAACGAGAGGCACGTGATATAATCTCATCAGAGACTTGTAGATTACTGCTGTTCCTCAGAAACACAGGATTGATACATGCTAATGAAATAATACTAAAAATGATCTCTAATTTGTAATTACCCAAACACTTGGACCCTGTCAGTCTGTACCCAGAGGCACATTTCCTGCAGCGTGCTGGTCCGCTACCCATACAGCCCACACAGGCCGAGTCACAGGCTGAGGAAAGAGAGTGATCATGTAATATCTTCATTTACAGACTGTGTTGTGTTATCAGCAAGTTTTAAACACTCTTTTAAAAGCTGTAAGACGTGTACATAAACACAGTTGTACTGTATCTTGAAAAGTGGTACAACTGGTCCCACAGTGACACTGGAAAACAATTTTATTAACTTTTTGAAATACTGTTTAAGCCATTTCTTTTTCTCCAGCCTCATGAATCTAAAGATTTTCTGCAGTTCTCTGTGGGTTTTGGACAAAACAAACCGTCTGAAGACATGAAAACATACGGTGCTTCTCAGACCCTGACCCACTGACCTCTGCACTCGAAGGACCCCTCAGTATTGAAGCAGTAACTGCTGGAAGGACAGTTGCCCAGCTCAGTGCCACACTCATCAATGTCTATAAAACAAAACATATATTCAAAACATATATATGTAATCCAATGATAATTCTCCTTGTCTTATGTCATATCAATATACAGTATATAGGGATTTCAAGACTCATACACAAAGCTCTGCATACAGTACCTACACAGCTGTTGTTATGGAGTGTCCATCCTGCTCTGCATTCCTCACACTGGTCACTCTCTGGGCCTGAACACTTACTGCAGGTACCAGGACAGCTGTGCACCTGAACCGCCAACAGACAACACAGCCAAGCAGCCTGCAGCAGGTTCCCATGAAGCATCCTTACTCCCATCTGCTCCAGAAGATAAAGTTGTTTATTTCCTCCAAAATATCACATCCAGGTCTGTTAAATGATGCTTGCAAGTTGTGAGCATAATAGCTAAGAACAGACTGCTGTCAAAATAGGTATAGAAGGGATAAAACAAGCTCCATGTTTGAGACAAAATACAGTTTAGCTTATATCCCATCACCCTTGAGATAATGTATGACTGTCAAGTACCCAGGTACAATTTCCACTTCCTTCCTTCCACTTAATACTATTTCACTAAATTTAAAATGTAAATATGTATTTTTTTTTACTTCACTACATTTACCAACATTTACAGTTACTTCTACAGTGAGAATTATAAACATGTATTAATTAAAATTAGCAGCACTTCAACGAGCTGCAACCAAAAAACATGCTTATTACATGCATATTGGTACTAGGCCTATGAAACCGTCCCTTTTCCATCATGTGTATTTCATTTTTTTTCCAATTTTTTTCTAATAATACTTTTGTTCTAAGTCCCAGGACTTCTTCCACACGTGTGAGGCATACAAATTAGAAACTCATAACAGGTTTGATAAACTGAAACATTAAGTTTCAGTAAGTTACAGTAAGTTTCTCCAACAGATGCACAGATCTCGGCTTATAAACTGCTGAATATGTGCCACTTTCTGGCAAACTATTATCTCACGTGGCCCTTTATTCCTAATGACAAACTAATGTAATTATTGCTCCTAAAATGCACCCTGTTAATCTCTTGTGGTATTCGTCGTTTAACTTTATTTACTGTTATTATATTTCTACATTTACAACAAATCAATCTAAATCTGACAATGGAGCAGTCAACAAACATTAACGTCGACCTTAAAACAAAATCTAGAGATGGTTTTATTTACCTCTTTCAAGTGCGTCGCTTGACTCTGGAGTAGTAAAGTTTCAACCACCGCATGACGCAAGCTTGTTTCAGCTCACCAGAGAGTCGCCTATGTGACAGACTGCGACCCAAACATCCCGAACGAGCGGGGCACGTATCAGCCTCATAGCACCGCCACGCCAGAATGTAACGCAGTATGTAACAAGCGCTTCTCTGTGAGCGTAAACTGAGACTGGGTTGCACCAATCAGATCCACCGCCCCGCACATTTTAAAGCTGACCAATCACAAGTCGGGATCTGCCACGCACAGAAATAAGCACATTTATTTATAGACAAGTGTGCACAGACCTACAGTAGGCCTACATGGACATATTTAGTCTGAGGGATTTTAGGTTAAACATTTTACATCTTAAAGGATATGTCTTGTTATATTTTATATTTTTAATATAATCACCAGATTCAGTGGGAAAAAAGCCAAAACAAACAATGAATTGATAATTATAACTTAATGACTGGTGTAGCTTATTCCTCCGTGCCATACAGCTCCATTGTTGTCCAAAAACAACTTAAAAGACACCAGTGAGCCACATTGTTACACTGACATGTGACATGTTCCTCCAGTACACAAAACATGGGCACTGCAGCTTGTTGTGAGGCCATCATACACATCCTACTGCACTTAATACTCACAAATGCATCAAATCCTCAGCTTAGAACAGATCTAAACAGATGCACTACTTACTCCTGCTTGCATAACGTTTGCTAAAAACTGCCCAGTGCCCAGATGTCATAGGAAATTCATTCAAATCTTACAGTGGCAAGAAAAAGTAAGTGTAAGCCCTTTGAAATCACCTCTGTTCCTGTATAAATTAATATAATATGGTCAAATCTTCATCAAAGTTTCAAGTATGAACACACACAATCATTTTTAATTAATAACATCTAAATCATTGTATTGTTCATGCCCAAACTGAAAACACCAAACATTCACAGTGTAGGCTGGAATAAGTATGTGAACCCTTCGGCTAATGGCATAAACAAAAGCTAATTGGAGATTGGAGGTGGTGTGGGTTACAGCTACTTTGACTTGTAAAAAAAGACTTCTTAGAAAACTTACGAACACGAATTGTTGATTTGCATAAAGCTGGAACGGGTTACAAAGTCATGTCAAAGAGTAAAAATATTCCTCAGTCCACCGTTAGACAAACTGTCTATTAATGGAGACAACAGTTCTGTGGCTGCTGGTCAGAGTCCAGACCTTAAGCCAGTCAGAGCCGCTGTGGAATGACCTAAAGAGAAATGTTGACACCAGACAGAAGACGGCTGAGCTGAAGCAATTCTGTAGAAATAATGGTCCAGAGTTTCCACCAGCACTATGAATGTTTAATGACTGGTTTCATTAAAGACACAGGATGGAGGAAGATTACATCACACTTTCTGACCAATCAATGCATAAAACCAGGTCCTTCCTAAGGGTTCATATATTTTTTCTTGCCACTGTATGTGGACACATCAGGCCTTGAAAGTACTGAGAGGTAGAATCATCCACTGTTGATTTGGGTCTTTTAATGGGATTTGTTGACAACAACCACAACATAGGTTGTTGCCAAAGAATGTCAGATCTTTAGTTCATCCATGACTTGGATGAACTTGTCCTTCATGGGTGCTTTAAGGGTTTTGTCTCCAAGTTTTTCTCAACTCCAAGGTATTTATATAGTGATGCCCTCTGCTGGTTTTGTCCCTCTTTAGTCTTTGAACTCCATCCATATGAGCCGCCCCATTTCCACCATGTCCATGTCTTTCCACCTGATGTCCCAGTGTGTCCCACAGTTAGCTCAGTTAGGAGTGCCTGAGTCTGAAAGGGAAGCTGGAACAGAGGCAGCCCCTGAAGAAGCTCTGGTAGATTCCTGTCACTGCTCGGATGAGAGTCAAATTTTACCAGAAGAAAACGTTCTCCAGCCCTGCCCAGCTGCTTGTCCGCATGAATGATGCACAGGGAGGCTGTGAACAGGTCAGAGTAAGGGGAACATATCTGAGGGAGACCCTTGTCTTCCCCCTTTGTCTTGATAACCTCCTCGTACTGATGCATCCATTCCTCCGTTCTCTCTATGGCTTCGCGGTTCAAAACGACCACAACTCGGTTCCCCTGGCTGTCCAGCTCCAGTAGCTTTGAGTGCAGCCACAGCAGAGGCCCCAGAGTGCATTGCTCCTTCCTGCTCCACTGGTCCACAGATACATTGAAGCCTTTGTTGCAGAGCAGAGAGCCGAGTCGACAAACTGAATCTGAAAGACCATCATCCAAATCTGGGGGGCTCAACAGCACCACGTGACCCTTTCTGCTGACTTTGAACAGGGAAAACAACATGAATGTCAGAGAGTTGGCTTGTTCCACCATGACTTAATGTGTTTTTTAGGAAATGTAGAAAAAAAAAACTTACTCTTCACAAATCCGCCATGATGCCAGCTCCACACCCATTCTAGAAAAGTTAGAAACTTAAGAGTAAATATACATGTACAGCACATATGTGTGGGTAAAATGCACATAACAATGCATACTTTATGAACAATTCCCACAACTAGTAAACAAGATTTGGTCTTTGAGGGGAATGAAAGGAGCCTTTGTGGTAAGCCCCTGAGGAAATACCATTCAAGTTGGACGACACATTTTTTTATTGTGAGTTAGTTACCAATTCCAGAGCAGAGAAATTAAATACTGCTCTGTCTGCTTCATGTACTGCAGTTTTTTTCCTTGGTATTCTTACATATTTAGCACACGTGATCCAAAAAAAAAAAAAAAAAAACTTACTCTTGACAAATTCGTGATGTAAATAAAATAAGAGCACAGCCAAGAAAACCAGCAGCACAACACCGACAACCAGGAGACTCCAGCGCCACCTGTCAGCTGCAAGGACCACAAAACAGAACCCAATTTATATCAGGTACTGTACATTAGCTGAATACAGTAAATCATCTCCCAACCAGTATCAGTTTCTATATCAATAAAGTGTGTCAGACTTACTGTTATTAAAGCAGAACGGACCCAGCTCACGTCCCATTCCTTTTACTTTCACCTGCACAAATGAATAAACATGACTGAGTTATTCAGTTATTCAGCTTCAGGAATTTATACCCTATGACTCTTTGTCTGACTGTTGAGAATACTTTACCATAACACATGGTGAGAGCTGAAGGTTTATGTCTTCAAACGCCCCTGTTTTCTCCTGAGGAGAACACAGTTGTAACCCTTATTAGTTTCCTAAACATTCTGTGCAGCCACACAGTCCTCACACCACCAGAAATTCGTTTTAAATTATAGTGAATCCAACTATGTGAAACGTATATAAAATTTTGCACAAGGCATCTGGAATATTTTATTCAATGGTACAGCCATAAAAACATGGATGTTTTGCTCAGTGTATACATCATAGAGCTTCAATTAAGTGTTGAAACAAGCTGAGACAGAGTATATATGTGATACTAGATAGTGTGGAATATGATGATTTTTCCAAACTTAAAGCACTCAAGTGGAAATAAAAGTGGGAAAGAGGTTAAAATGAAGGGTACAAGGCTCACTATGGTTTCCATACCCAGAGTCCTTTGCTATTTTGTCTCCAGCTGTCATTTGCCAGCTGTTCTCTGAGGCCCTTCATCTCCTTGCAGCTGTTCTCTTTGTGACAGGGCCACACCTCACCCTCCAGCCTGCAGGGGGCAGATATGTTCCACAGCAGCATCGAGCCGTAGTGGTTGGAGTGACCATGGCTTACAGACACTGACACGTTCTCCCACACGTTCCTGTGGGATAGATCTGGAGTAGACATACAGGAAACAGCAGCATACCAATGGTTAACTACCCATCGTTCACCCTGTCCAGTGAAACTGAAGAAGAGACTATAAATCTTCTCACCCTTGTTTCTGAAGGGGCATCTTCGAGCGCGCACGTAGTTCTGATCATACCATGCCTAAAAACCCCAAACACGACAGTCATTTAAATCTGTGCAGGACACAGCTCTGTTGGTTTGTTTGATATAACCAATCATGATGCGTAAGTGACTGTACCTGGAAACACATGCAGTGGGTCACAGAATAGAGTGGGATTTTCTTCTTGTTCCAACTCTATAAAGTCATATTTCAGAGAGAAATCTATTTTTTACATCATTTATCTAACAGCTGCAGTTATTTGTTACTTTAGAAATATGGATTTTATACACAGTGACACCCTGATTATCTTATAAAATACGAGGAACTGCAATAGATTAAAGCGTATTTCCCAAAATGTTGAAATATGACCTTAAACTACCCAACAGTGTAAAAATCAGCTCCACCTCCACAAGCTACAATAAATAAATCCCGTCTAGTGATGCATAAATAATAATAACGATGATATAATAATGTAGTATTCTGAAAAGAGCCATTCTGCAATGAGCACATTTACCACATTTAGTTGATAATATCTGTACTAACACAGAAGTAAAATTTCACTAATAACTGAGTATTTTTACATTGTGGTTTTGTTTCTTTTACTCGAGTAAAGGATCTGAGCTCTTCTTCCACCTCTGCACCAAACAAATGACAAACTGTAACAGCCACCAGATTTAGGCACCAACAACACTGACCTGACATGTCCCGTTCTGCTCATACTGGACGCACACAGAGGGGACGCTGTTATTGTTGCCATCGAACAGCAGCTCCACGTATTTCATATCTTCGTGAATTGAAATATTGATATCAGGCACTGAAAAAGAGAAGAAGAATAACTGGTTTATTGCTGAAAGACGAATACAAATGCAAAACGTCACAAGGAAAACCAATAAATGTGTTATGTGGAGGATTTTTTTTTTTTTCTTACCACGACACTGATTCACACATTTCTTCAGTTCCTGGGAACACACTGAGGACACATACAGTATGTGTCACGCACTGTTACCATATTTGTAGCAGACACTTATAAGTCCAATAGGTGATTTGAAGTTAAACCTCTGAAAGACCAAACTTTACCTTTATGTAGAGAAGGAGCGATAACTTCTTGTTTTAGATGTAGTAATTCATGAGGATAAACAAACACTTTAGTGCTGAAGGAAACCCCAGATGGCTCAGTAATCACCATGGACACCTACAGAAGTCACACACACATACACACAGAGTTTATAAGACAAGGTGGGTGGAAGTGATACACTGTATCTCCACTGACAACACAGAGCTTATTCCAGTACTCTACCGTACCTTTGCCTGGTTTTGTTGCGTAAGAGCTGCGTCATTAACCATGAACTCCACCTTCTTGCATGTGGGTATGGTAGACGGTGTGTTGTAACACACTGTCACAGAGGCTATTGTAACACAGAGAAACATGTCAGAGATGAGAGCCACAGAAAAGTTAATTTTACCTGTCAGAAACGTACTTAAAATTCACTTCTACACCCACTCTTCACATTCCTTTTACATGATCCTTTTCCAATCAACTTCCATGTTTGTGCTCATTCATTCTTCCAGTAACGATTTCTCAACATCCCACAACACTACTTTTTTACAGCTCACTGTCAGAGCTTGGATGGTGTCCAAAAGACTTTCTGCTCGTAACTACATTAACTACATTGTCGTTTATAACTTTGACAAACAGTAGAGAAGAAGAGTAGAGTAATTCTTCACTGTGATGGGTTGCCTTTTACAAGCAATTTGAAAGTCTCTGCAAATTGATTTTCACAAATTACTGAAATAAAAGGAATTCAATAGCCGTCTTGACGGCAGGAAATCACTTAAAAAACCTGTGGTAGACTTTGGGAGATGGTTCACAGTAACACAAAGACCAATCAGTGGATTGGATAATGGATTCAAACATACAAAACCGTTAGTACGGTCATTTAATAGCAAGTAATGACATGACAGTGGGCTGCATGTAGTCTTAGTTTATACCTTTTGGATCCCTCATCACCTCACTGTAATCCTCCCCATCAAGCCCAGAGTGGTCTTCATCCTCCATGTCGTTATCAGGATGGATGTGGAGCTCCATGTCTATCACCAGACATAATGTACAAGACTCACTGCTCTGTGAGCAGAGCTTGAAATACGCCATTAGGTTTAAAACATCCACAGCATCATTCTCCAGCAGAAAGGGTATCTCATCCTTCATGGTGCACTCAGAGAGACCCTTAAAAGAAGCAACATTTGACAGGGAAAACTGTTTTACATTTTACTCAATCAGTCTGGAGGGCAAAAATTTGCTGTTCAGAGGCCGATATTGGGGATTAATGTACATACAACAGCCCTATATTGTGAGCAGATGGTAGGTGGCTATAAAACCCTTTGCCTGCTTTTAATTAACTGTTTGAGAATAAAACACTAAATCAGTGAGAAGGGAAATTAAAATGTCAGAGCAGTGTATGTCCATATTGAAAGGAAATTAAAAGTGTAATCTGTACTGCAGCACAGGAAATGTCTGCTTCAGTGTATCCAAGCAGTGTGCACTACAGTACCTGTGAGCAAATGACTTCATCGCTGTCATGTCCAGAAACCTCCAAACCACAGGCTGACATGGGTATGGTCAGTGAAACCCACCAAATGAACCATCCAGGTAGAAACATGTTGTCTCGGGTCACTCAGAAAGGTTTGAGTCCTACAGCCGCTGTCTGCACGTATTTCTCTCCAAGAGCAACGTGAAAATGTTTAACAAGTCCAGAGTCTTTCTCCCCATCATGACTTTCGGTTAGAGATAAATGTAATGATGATATCCTGGAAGAAACCGCACACTTGTATGGCGATCAGTGACCTTTGTTTATTGCCTGGGGGGAAAAAGAGACTTACTGTAAATGACTTCCGGAGTAGGTTTTCTTTGACAGCTCTTTCTTTGCTGTGAATAAAACTTAAAGCAAACTATCTCCAATAGTTTTCTGGTATAAGACTGACTTGAGGTGTCAAGTTCACAAATCCCTTAGCAGAAGTAATGACTGGGAACTGAAAAGCCCCTTCTTGACACACCTTCAGGCATGACGCAAGCAAACAGTGCTATGAGATAAATGTGTATAATTAACGTAACATTAGAAATTGTATTAAATTACCCCCATTGGAATATCATCTAGGTTACTTACTGTGTTTAGGACGCTCTTGAAATGTTTCCTCTCCACAGGATACTCAGCTCCACACCTTGTCAAAACAGTCTGGAAGTGTGTGAGTCATGAGAACATATCAGTGACCTGACTCAAGAGATGCCCCTCCCTCCCTCCCTCTCTCTCTCTCTCTCTCTCTCTCTTTCTCCCTCCCTCTCTCTCGTTCTCCCTCCCTCCCTCTCTCTCTCTTTCTCCCTCCCTCTCTCTCGTTCTCCCTCCCTCCCTCTCTCTCTCTTTCTCCCTCTCCCTCAGTCTCTCCCTCACTCTCTCTCTCTCTCTCTCTCTCTCTCTCTCTCTCTCTCTCTCTCTTTCCATTCGTCTATCTCTGATTTAGTCTCGGCGCAGTCCCTTATCATATTAAAGGCCACCATTAAAACTCCCTCATTACTGTGTAACCAGCACAACCTTGATGGATCAAAGTTCACAAATACTTTTTCATCAAAACAAGACTCCACCTTTGCACAGTGGATTAAAGCAGTTTTATAAACAGGCCTGCTTTTTAAACAGTGATGGCACTTTACAGCTGGCTCCTTAGCAGCTATGTGTTATATGTTGCTTGTCCTGTTACATGGATTTGGCATGGATTCCTTCCTTTGTGGTTCCCAGTAAACTGTGCCATGGCAAACAAGTTTATCACTTCTGCTCAAAAGAATCCACTCACTTCCATCTGCACTAGTAATGCACTCGAGGGAGAACAATCCCAGATGAAATACAACCACACATGGCTCATGTATAGCAGCTCGACTGGTTTGACCACATAATGGTGAACTAAATACAAAAGCCCTATCTGCCTATCACTCCTGGGAAATGTGTTCAAACCAGACTCAAAACAAACAGTGTACACTGACCCTGAACTTTTCCATTTTATACATGTTTATACACTGGTTACTGGTTAATCTTGATGCATTCTTCATTTATAAAGTATTTGGATGCTTATCAGAAGGTTATTTTAGCAAGAGACTGTAGAATTGATCCTTACGGTCAACTCTGCTGCTAACTAGGTTCTTACAAAGCCTGTAGCAATGATGTAGTGCTTGACCACGGGTTGCTGTTACTCAGCATGGTTAATTAAGTTTACTTTAATTCCGTTGATTTTAACCTTATAATTTTATGTGAATAATAAAGCTGTCGAATCGATGACCGGATTTGACAACTCTGCATTCAAGCCACTTTGGAAGATAAGTTGTTGTCGTACTGTTGTGCTGTAGAACCAAGGTTTTAAATCCATCATTTTTTTAGAATGAAATTCTTAAGTTTGGAAGTATTATTCTTTACAAAATGAAACCATGACACCATCTGACAAATCCACTACATACATATTACTTAATTAAGTTCAAGACAACCAAAGATCTGGGATGCTTTTTATTTGTTTATATTAGTAACAGCTTGAAAGTCTTTTCCCATGATGAATTAGGATTTGTCTTATTTTTATTCGGAATTAAATCTTTTCAAGTGATTCAATGTGGTTCCCAGTTAAAGCTGTGCAACGATGAAATCATCCAGGGCTCTCTGCAGGGCAGACTCAGCAGACATGAGCCAGCAGTCCAGTGTTGTGGGAGAGACAATACTGTAGTCAACAGTGCTGGATCTACACAGGAAAAACACAAATTAATCTTTGTCTATCAGGGTAATGATAATTATAGCACTCTCAATAGCTCTTTATAATACCAACTAATAGTACCTGGTGACGTCAATCTCCTGGTCTTTGATCTTGAGTTTTGATAAGGGAGTTTGCTGCACCTCCTCATAAACTGCTGGCTTTAGAACTGAACACACAAAGGACAAATGATAAAGAAATGACTTATGAATCACTTTAAGAGACACAGTTCAAAAATATTCCTCTTTATTAATAAATTATTTCTTTATCAACCACCAAACTGGATGTAAATATTGATTCAATATATTGTTGACCTGATATTAAATCATAAAAGCAAATGCAACAGTTTTCCATGCTGTGCACAGACGAACATACGAACACACACACTCACCTAAAATTCCTTCAATGTTGTTGTCAGATGGCTTCTGTCTTAAAACCGGCCACAGGAATTTTTCACCGTCCTTCTCATGAACTAAGATAACAATGCGGATGTCTCCGGCTGCCACATCTACTTCCTTGTTCCTCTTAATCACTGTCACGCTAGAAAAATATTCACCTTGTTTTCATTTTTGTTGGACTTTTTTTTTTTTAAATCCCTGCACACCCACACAGGTCATTTCACAACTTCACTTTCACTCCCCAAGCTCATTATTAGAAACACCTGTACATCTGCTTATCCATGCAATTATCCAATCAGCCAATCATGGGGCAGCAGTGCAACGCATGAAATTGTGCTGATGCAGGTTGGGCGCTTCTGTTAATGTGAGTGTTTCTGAAACTGCTGATCTCCTTGGATTTTCACATGCAAGGGTCTCGGGAGTTTCTACTCAGAATGGTGCAAAAAAGACAATAATTCAGTGAGCAGCAGTTCTGTGGAAGGAAACACCTTGTTGATGAGAGATAGATAACAAATAAAGCAAAGAGCAAAGGGAGGCCGCATTCAGTATTTGTGAGGTGTTCCTAATAAAGCGCTTGGTGAGTGTGTCTTGGCTGAAGAGGTGCTAAGCTATGCAGGGCGTACGTGAGTTCACAAGATGCATCAGTAAGAATGATAAAGTGTCAGCAGAGCTAAGAAGGTGTCAATCAAACAGTCTTCACACTCCAATACATTACTGACGAGAGCTCTTATCATCTAGAATAATTGAAATCAGCTGTGGGAGTGTGCTTCAGTTATAAAAAGCAGTTTGCAGTTGTTAAGAACTTGCGAATTAATGAGGAATTCAACATCATGTGTATTGTCAGTGTCTGGCACTGCCCTGCCCTTTTGAACAGCTCCTTTTGATAAAACATGAATTAAACTGGAATATTTCTGTGCCTTAATTGGACATTTCAGTGTTTCATTTTCATTTAGCCTGATGTCAAACCAGAGGGACAATTGATTTAAAGTAAAAGTTCAACTTTTAAGGAAATATGCTTATTGGTTTTCGTGCTGAGACTTAGATGAGAAGTCTGATACCACCACTCATGTCTGTACAGTAAATATGAAGCTACAGCTTGCAGCTGCTTAGCTTAGCTTAGTGTAAAGACTAGAAACAGGAGGAAACAGACAGCCTACCTGGCTGTGACGTTGTAATGTTTCTTGGTGGACCACAGAGATATAAACTAAGTTAGATGGCTGCTGGTGGTATGTTTCATCTTTGTGTATGGACATGAGAGTGGACTCACTCCTTTCATGTAAATCTCAGCTAGGAAGTCAATAAGTGCGTTTCCTGAACTGTTAAACTAGAGTCGCTCTGACGTGACCTCAGGCCACACACCTGTACACAACACTGAGCATCATCATGGTGGAATTCCTGACCATTACAGTTCAAAGTCACCTTCCAACTGTGATGAGATCCTCTCCAGTGTGGTGCGTCAGTGTCTGTCCATCTTGTATAGTCACTTCATTGGTGTAAACCTCAACATACTGGTCAGCTTTGAAGTGGATGACGATTTTTGTGAAGCCTCCATTTGCTACTGAGTCAAGCTCACCGTTCACAGACAGCTCTGGTACAAAAGAAGAACAAATGCACACTTCAAACTAGGCGGTAAATATGGATTGAAACTGACACAAAGATTATGAGACAAAAAGACAACAATTTTCTATTACACATGGAGAGCGAAAGGTATATATCATCAATGTGAAGGAAAATAGTGACGGCACAAAGAGGAACATTACTGACCCCTGTTGGGATAGTGAAGTAGCTTTAGGCGGATATTTCCAGTGACATCAAAGCATAGTGGAAGAGACTGATTCTCAGTTTTTAGTAAAAACCTGTGGGATAGAGGAACTAGAGATACGCAGAAACACAGTCACGGAGCAGATGGAAACACATGTCCTGAAAATAAACTGCTTTTGCACTCAGTTGCAATTTAACCAAAATAAAGATGCATTACAACATGTTTGATAATGAGTATTCTATCCAAATCTGGACTTTGGTGGTGATCAGTAGATATGTACGTCTATTGTGGCACAGGCATCAAACAGTGTGTCATCATTTGAGATTTACATTTCCAAGGTAAAATCATGTCTGTGGCACTAGAGAATTAAATACATCTACTACTACACTCTCAGACTCACAAGATTGGAGGAACCCAAATGAACTTACCATCTATAGGCACAGAGAATAAAGGAGGATCCAGGAAGATAGGATCTGTCAGTAGTAAGTAAAGGCGGACATGCAAAAATATTAAAATAAAAGAATGGAATCTCTCTAACGAACGATGGACTGAATTTTGTTGCTGTTGGCTCTTTAATATGGATCTTTTGATTATAGCTTAATTAGGAAAAAAATTAGTTTTTTTCAAATTAATTGGCTTCATTCTTCTTGGGCTTTGGATAAAAACAAATAAAATTATATAAAATGGACAGGATTTGTTATTATGTAATATTATAGTGATATTGACCAGGAGTGTACTCAGTTTTGTTGTGTATTCGTTTCTATTGTCTTAACTAAGAAACTATTGAACTCTAACTGAGTTAACTATGTGAGGGAACAGAAACAGATAGATTTTACATAAACTATACAATGAATTAAATCAATGCATTACTCTACCAGTGGCTGCTGCCGGTGCCACAATGGTGGGCAATATATATGAATAATCCGCTACATCAAAATCCAAAGCGTCTTGAAAGGCCACTAGATGATCATTTTCTGTAAAAAATGTACACAAAGCCAGTTATATACATCTATATTACAAATCATTAGAGGATATTGTATTAATTGAAGAGGAAATTGCATTAATTGACATCTATATTCTGACAGCTAACTGCATCTTTACAACAAACCACTAAATACAAAATTGTATAAAGGCTTAATCTAATATTGATTTAAATACTCACAAAAATGTCATAATGTATTTTTTGATGTACTGTAGTTTTTACATAAATGTATTTTCATTTTTAATAATCTGTTGGTTCCTGTATTAAAATACATTCTGTGAAGGAACATATTTTTTTTAATATTTTTTCCACCTGTGGAAATCTTTTGGAAAACGCTTTTAGTGTCCATACTCTGAAGACATACCCTGAAATAACTTTTCTTTTTTTTTTTTTTTGGGGGGGGGGGGGGGGAATTTTTTTTTTTGCCTTATTAGGCATTTTCCTATTTGGCTATATGATCTTTGCACCTTTTATTGATTGATTTATCATTGGAGGGATCAATTTTACAGGGATTGTCCAGCCTTGGTGGAAGTATGCACTGCCTCCATGCTTGTTAGTTGAACATAGGTGGTGGTGCCATAATTACAAAATTTGAAGTATTGTCAGTCCAGAATTGGCCCAGAAATAAGAAGTTAACCTGCAAAGTTGTTTTATATGGCTGTGTGTGCAGTGAGCCATGAAGAGGGCGCCCGCTTCTCCTTTTACTGAAAACTGGAAAATAAAACAGTCAAATCTAATTATTAAACATCTGTTATTATCCTGCATATGTACATTTTTCATCTCATAATCATTTACATTTTTGTATGTTACATTTTAGTTACAGCTACAATATAACTAGTAATATTTAGAAACGTCTCTATAAACTTTGAATATTACACATTTAAAATTACTGCAGGTCTTGGTAGTATTACTTGATAAGAAATTTTCCTCGAGAAAAAAACTGTGAGATTTTGTATTCATGAGACAACTACCTTCAAAATTATTTCTAAAACTATTTTCCTTTTCAACACAAACAGAAGTAGTCCTACTCTGAGCGCTTTTTCCAGACACCCTCAGTGTGACCGACAGGGGCGAGACAAATTTTTATCTACATCACAATTCTTACATTGTGTATAGGGGAGGCTGGAAGGTAGAAAAGAGAGAGCTTTGTCTGCAGGCTAAGGCAAACAACTCCACCAGTCCCACTTTCATTTGTCAGTCCCATCACAGGTTAACAAGAACCTGCAATGCTTCTTCATACCTCCCAACCCAAGCGGACCAAGAGTGCGATGAAAACAGAACTACATCCATTTCAAAGCAGAGGTCTGTCATGTCAGAGACCAAACCTCACCAAGACTTTGCTAATTTACAAGGACTGAATGACCTGTGGTATTAGCCAGAGCACGCGCTTATTCAAGCAGTACCACTTACAACTCTTGCTGAATGATCCCTAAAGAAACATATAACTGTCGTAAGGCTTCCTCACATTGCTCATATAACTTCCCATCATGATCTCTCCAATGTCCTTGCAAAGTTTTATAACTGTGCCTCATACTTGCCGAGGTCCTGGCCTTCATCTGCAGGTTGCGAGCACACATGGCTTGGCTTCATGTTACTTCTTCTAGAGGTGATGTTATTATTATCAATACACAGTTAAATGGGCCAAAAGCTTTGACCTATTACTAGGCCTCTGCAGAGGTGACGGCGGATGACAGGCAACTCCATTCTCTAACCTGACCAGGGTTTTTATTTTACATACAATAAAATAGATGTAATGTAGTTTTATCAGATTCAGTGTATATGTATGTTATGTCTAATGTCATACCTGGAGTGAAGCCAGAATCATAAGCAATTCTCAGATTTTGGTCCCCTAAAAAGAAAAAGAAAACAACATGAATTTAAGATACAACATGAAAACAAAATAATCAATTGGTTAATCACTTAATTCTTGTTCATTGACTGTATTTCATGCTCAAATTTCTTCAGTTCAGTTCCACATCCAACCACTTGAAATTTTGATTTATCAATACCACAAAACAGATACAGGGAATCTATAATTCCATTTAAATTCAATAACTGTATTTCCGCATTGTAATTACACCGCCTGATACCAAATTAATGCAAACATGTCTCCTCTGAAATAAAGAGAAAAAGAAGAAGCTGAAATACTATTGATTTGAATTGTATTGTTTTGTTCACATTGTAGTTGCTCACTCATCCTGAAGCTGCCCCCAACTGGAACATTCCTGGAGGGGCTTGACCACGCCCTTGAACATATCTCGTTTGCAGCGGTTCCCCTTCCTTGGGTTTATGAAGCACGTCTGTGTTCTCCCCGGAGGCTTGGTGACCACCATGGATGTGAGCGGGGGCACAAAAGCCGTACTTCAGCGACAGCTCCAAGCCCTTTCCTCACCTGCTCCTTCTCAGGTTCAGATAACTTCAGCCTGTTGTCACGAGTCGTGTACACTATGTTTTAAATGTCATAGCTGACGTGACCAGTAAGGTGGAGGAAATTGTTTTCTTTTGAAACAAATTTTGCAGCCATCTGGCCATCTCCCACTTTTGTGCATATTCAAACATTGCTTGTTTAAATTTTCAGAGAAAAATCATCAGCTAGAAATGAGGAAACCTTGCTTTTGTTATTTCTGTATGAGCCCTGGGAAATGGCCAAGAGACTGACTTGAATCATAAATCACATTTCTACATTGATAATTGATAATTATTAAACATTTAAGTCATAGACAAAACATGATATCAACATCATTACTTTTCAGCAATTTTAAGATGTCACCGTCAGGTGGAAACTGAGATGGGCCTTCCAATATTTTTTTAAATTTCATAGACTCAATAAATCATTGATTATATAGAATATGAATAAATAAATACCTGATTCAAACAAGAACAAAGAGAAAAGGTGGTCGACATTTACACTCACTCTTTCTCCCAGAAGCTGTTTCACGTTGATAGGCCCAAACCCCTCTGGATGAAGGCCGTCAGATACTGTTTCAGTGGACTCCACAGTGAGTTTGACTCAGGAAAATGTCACCTTTCTAGTCCCCTGTCATTATAGTCCAAATAATTGTTAAGTATACACTGGGGACATTCATAACCCTTTGAGAATATTACAGCTGATGTGGCAGTGTGGATTGACCTTACTGAAATGGCCAGAACTTGTGTGGGCTGAAGGTTTCGATGTCATTGTCAGTGAGTCTGACCGGCCACCACGATCTCAGAGCCGTTGTAATACTGGCTGAAATTAGTCTGGGTTAGATTGGTCCCACCCATATAGATCATTGGTCACGTCCGTCAACAAAGGAGTGGCCACCTCTTTATAGAAACCCTGTTGACACACAGTGAGGCGACCCATAGGAATGCTTCATCTCTCCACAGTCAACTATGCTCAGTTTTGTCTGTGATAAAGTCGCAAGATTAAACATGATGAGCAGAGTATCTATCATGTGAAGGAAGGCAATTCAAAAACACCTTCAGCTGTAAATCTGCATCAGAGTCCTCATAAATCCGTCGTGCCACACCGTTGTTCTGCAGTGACATTGTCTTCAGGAAGTCAAAATTGACATCAAAGCCAAAACCAAGACAGTCAGCGTATGAGCCTGAGCCTTTCTGCAATTGGCCTATCTGTATTTGTTTCAAGATTCGTCCACCCCTGCAAAGAACACAAGACACGTTGGTTAAATAGGCAAGTCGAACTCAAATTCCCTGACACAGTACAATCAAACAAACTCTCCTGTGATAAGTGAAAGTGTGTTAGAGTGTGTACACGGACTTAATTGTAAATAGTGTTTGTGTCATTTAAAATGAAATGTCCAGATCTTCAAAGTTCCTGCACAGGTTGGTTTTAGTCAGCTGACAGGAGACAGGAACTGAGAAAAATACTGTAGTCAAATCAATGACAGGTCATTTAAAAATGGACTGTGCTGTTAGGGACCATATGTTTATTTCTTTAAGTTTTACGCATGTGTGTTTTATCATTACCGTGAGGTTGGTCTCCATCAATGAGAAGTATGAGGATCATCTGCTGAGCCTTCTCTGGGATGCGCATTCAGCATCCTCGCTATTCCTTCCAACACTGCTTCGTTAATTGTCTGTGGGCTAAAATGAGATGAGAAAAAATGTTTGAATTCCTTTTTCGAACATTCTCTGCTGGTCAAATGATTCTACACTCCAAAATAAAATATATCATTGTAAAAACCTCACCTCCTCTATCTGTAATACCCTGTGCAAATTTCTTGCACTATTCAGGTTTTTCTTGCTGGCCTGAACAAGTTCTGCTTCTCCAGTGAGAAACTGAGCAATCAAAAGTGATGAGGCCAAAGTAGTCATCCTCTTGCCAGGTCATTCAAGATATGGATCAATGCTTTCTGGTCTGAGGAAAAAAGATATTTATGCATTAGAAACTTTTATCAAGTAAGATACCATTTAATAATGTTTGTTTCATGTTTGTTCTAATTATTGTGTACTAAATAAAGTTGACTGTAAAAGTAACATACAGTAAATAAAAAACTAAAACGCTTCCTCACACTGTACCTGTTGTATTTTTCTGCCTGCATGGAGCCACTTGATCAATAACGAAGACAACATTCTTCGGTATGCGGGGAAGACTAGATGGAGCAAAGTGATGAACAAAGTAGCCACACTGGTCTTGAGGGGAGTAAGAAGAAAGTTGATTAGGAGAAAGAGACAGGTGAAGATTAAAATATCAACTTAAGAAAGTAGGCTACAGTATTTTAATCATTATTGTTTTAGCTTTTACTGATTATTTATTGTGCACATTAATAAAATATCAAAGTCCATAGTCTTCCAGGAAGTGAACTCGTGCTGTACCTTTGATGTCTCCCAGTGAGGCATCCCTGTTGACATCATAAACAATAACCAGATCTCCATTCATACCCTGCATTTTCCACCAGCTGTCGCACGTTTTCTGTTGGTCCTCTGTGGGTAAGAATGCACCCACGGCCTGGAAACAGGAAGAACAACAAATGGGTTTCATTGGTGAAAAAGAACTAGTCTCTATTTCATCAAATTTGATTAGATTCATCCATATTGACACTGCATTGGTGTTTGATAAACTGCTGGTAGAAGAAAAATGCAGTTTTGCCATCTAATAGAAATTGCTGTTGCAAATGTTGCATGTAGAATACTGTATATTAATATGGAATGGAGGAACACTGTCACAAGGATTGAGCAATAGTGGTATGTAACATTGTTATTATGGTTTAGGGTTAGGGTTAACAACATCATGAGTCAAACAAGCTTAAATATGGGCAGAATAAGATATCATTTCAAGTTAAATGCAATTCAGAATCATGTGTCATTGCATGCTTGTACTGTTTGTCATATGTGTTTTGGTGATGGCATTAGCCAGAGCTTTGGTGCTTAGTCCCTCCTTTAACCTCAATGAAACTTGATGCCAAGCTTTGTCGTTGAATGTACACATCAACCTGGCATAATATAAACGCAGTAGTTATAGAAGCTGGGGCCATGGAAAGATGTTTTACCACATGCATTATTTCTTTATATTTTTTCCTGGATGAACAGGAGAGTAGTATACCAAACAGGAAAGACACTACCTTGAAGTCTTTGACTGGTTGCATGGGAGCGAGCGCTGGATTTGCAGCTCGTATTTGCCAATGAGCCTGCTTTCAGTAGTTCCTCATATGTGAGTTACAAAAGTCACCTTCTTGTGAGCCAGCGAACAGTCACGGAGGTTCTTAAATTCCTCCAGGGTTTCCCCAAACTGCCAACCACAGACCTATAAACATACTTCCCTTATATTTAAATAAGAAACAATGTCTTTTGTTGCCCCTCATCACAGGTTATGAACTTAGTGTGGGTGTGAATTATAATTAATTCAAACAAACAGTGATTTTTTTTCTTCTGAGATTGTTGCATTGATGAAGGATTTTAGAGAAAACCTGAAGATATAAAGTATTTGCAAGAAAAAACCAAAAGTTGAGAAAAAACAAAAATAAATTGATTGAAGATTTTTTTTTTTTTTTTTTTTTTTTTTACTTTATTTTGTTCCTTATCCCAAGGACACATGAATGTGTTTTACCAAAATTCATAACAATCACCAAAAACCTTACTTAATGAATGGAAAATTCATTCTATTATATCCATGTTGTACCTTGACAAGCCAGCACTTTGGCCACGGACACAGCCTCTTCCGGCCTACTGCTGCTGAGCTTTGCTTCCTTAGCTTTCACAAATGCCATCATACAATCCTGTCCACTCTATAAACCTGAAGAAAGGACCAAAGAAAAAAGACCTTGTTTTATAAACATACTCCTGACTTGCCCCATGACTTATTTGCATATTCTTTATTTTTCTTATGTTCAATCTCATTAATGTTGAAAATTCTCATTATAATTAGTTCCACAGGTTCACTTTGCTTCACATACATTTCCTGAATTTACTAATGAAGGCTTCTTGGGAACCCGACCAAGGAACGATTCCTTTGATATCTCATACGCACCATTGATCACACTGACTTTGTTGATGCACATAGTAGAATAACGATGCGCGCGTCACATGTGATGTTTGATTGAAAGCTGTAGAGTCCCAGTCATCCTGAGCAAATTATGTGGAGGCACATTTCACAATATAAAAAAAAAAAAAAAAAGAACAAAACATACCATGTATCACTGGCTGACAACTAGGACTGACACAGAAGATCAGATTGAAGTGAAAAACACCAGTATTAGGTGGAAGGATCAAAGAAATCTCTCATTGGTCTAACCACAAAACACCCCATTCTCATTTTTTTCATTTTGATATCACAATTGATTTGCACCACTGTACACTAGTGATTACTATTTGTGGTGTGTGATCTCTCTCTTTTTTGGG